>NC_081343.1:39958122-40193954 GCF_029784015.1 Lycium ferocissimum
TATCTTTCGTTCGTCAAAGAATAGATTAAAGTGTCGACATATCCTATACCTCATTTACAAATTTAACTTATTATCCAATTTCGGGGTAAAACACTATTAGGGATATTCTCTGCTAAAATTCTGCAAAAGACGTCTTCAACCGTATAGTTTAAGTAACTTGAATTTTATCTCGCTATGGAGGGAAAACAGGTTGTTGGCTCCTTGTAGTGTCATGAATTATGTGTTTTACCCCTTTTAACCAATCACATGCATCTTGTTTATGTTTTCTTTCAAACAATTTTGTTGAAATGTGTATAATTCCTTTCTCTTGATTCTGTAAAATTTTGTCAACTTATTGTTATTTCCCAATCTGAAATAGTAGCACATGAAGGTTTTTGTGATAACACTATTTGTATGAGGGAGAAGCATTAGAGGCCCTTCAACTATTTAATTTGTGGCAGTTTACTCGCTTAGCATCTTTTGCAATTGCCTCCGTGCCCCTCCTGTTAGTTTTCATTATTAGACAACTAACCGTTTGGGGTGTAACACGAAATCTGCTAAGTGAACAACATAAGAATACTGAATTGGCTTTATTTGTATCAGTTACATATATCTGATTAATGGAGAAAATGTGGCATCTCTGCTTATCTTGTCATTGTGTATACTTGTTAGGTTAAGTTGGTTGCTATAATCTTTAATAATGCTAGCTATTAAGGTTGTTTCTGAAGTAAGTTGGCATAGTTTTTTAGAAGTGTCCACTGATATTGTATTTACCACGAGGAATTTTGGACGCGGGTTTGTTAAATTGCAGCTTTTCTTGTGATTAAAAATACCAACTTTGTGATGATGTTGTCTGTTCCATAATAGTTGCTCTCTTTGACGGTGAATCCCGAATTACCATGCCGGGTTTTACCGAATCGAAGTTTATGTTTACCGTCCAAAAGCCTTTCTAATTAACTTTTCTTATATTCCTGTAGCCTTTTTGATGTTGCTGGATAACACCTGATGAATTTAGACTGCTTTTGGGGTCAGCGGTTTAACTATTGCTAGTGTAAAATTTACATATGCTATTTTAGCAATAGTTATTCATCATCATTTCAAAATGTATTTGCAGGTTTTGAAGATCGAAGTTACTAGCCGAGATGCAAGTTTAGCAGATGCACAACCTCATTAATATTTTGCTAGGAATGTTAAGCATAACATTATCATAGGCTCGGGATGTTTGCAAAGTTTTTTTGTTAAGGTGTTGGGCAAGTATTGAAACTAACATCATGGCATGTTAACCAGTTTATTTGTAATTAATAACTTTATAAATATATATTATATAGCGTTAACCATTTTATTGTAATCAACAGCAATTTCATATTATATTTATTGATAAAAACAACTTTTTTGTGACATTATGCTTTAGGACTATAGGTGACCAGGTATACAGTCACTAAAATTACTTAAATAAGGACTAGTACTCCTCGTCTTAAAAGATAATCTAGGACCAGTTAAAGGCTGGTCGCTATTTACGATCGGAAAATATATAACTTTTCATGATATAGTAATCGCCTATTAGGACGAGATATGTTGTCTCTAAAAAGCATTTCATGACTAGAACTTCTACCCGTCATTAAAAACATGTTGCGACTAGATTTATGAACTCGTCGTTGTTGACCCTTAGCGGCGGAGGCTATTACGACTGATGGCGACCAGCCTTTTCCTGTGGCTATAGTTCTTTTGGGACCAGATTTTCCTTCCTTAAAGGCCGTTTTTCTTGTAGTGTCGATCCAAATATTTCCATTGAAGATGTGGCTAGTTTAAAGAATTCTGATGCACAATTGCTTCCTTTAGGACCTAAAGGAGATGATGTGAAGGTTGCAAATGGCGCAATAGAAGGTTACTAGAACAGTAAAACTAGAGCTATTGTGCAAAACAAAGTGGTCTTTAAATATTTGATGTTTACGGACAAACCTAAGAGTCTTGTTTATCTCAAATGTTTGTCCATAATGACGATTGGTTTTTAAATACTCCTACTTAAGTATATTTAATTTTGCTATAATAGATAAAGTTTTCTCAAAAAATCATTTCTTATGAACTTTGAGAATCTTTCAAATTCTTTCAACACTAGAGGTTTTTTGAGATATTCAACAAATCAATACTAGCTTATTTCTTATTTTCCCTTAATAGAAAAAAAGGGAAAGCATTGGGAGCATTGGCGGAGCCACATAGAGCCGAGGGTGTTCATCCGAATCTCCTCGGCGGAAAAAAATACTATTTTTGCAAGGTTAAAATTATTTTTTATGTATATATAGTAGATGTTGAACCCCCTTAGGCTTCTTCGTATGTTCATTTTTTTTATTTTGAACCCCCTCGACGGAAATTCTGGCTCCGCCACTGATTGGGAGTAGTGGGATTTGCATTGAGAAAGCGCCACCAAAAATTTGTCCACGCTGTAACAGGTGGTCACTAGGGGTGTACATGGACCGGGTTGGTTCGGTTTTTTTAAACACCAAACCAAACCAATTGCATCGGGGTTTTTAATTTATACACCAAACCAAACCAATAAAATTTGGGTTTTTCAACCTCGGATTTTCTCGGGTTATTCGGTTTTCTAGGGTTTTTCGGGTTTTTTTTGGGAATAGTCTTGATACAAAATATATAACTTTTACTTCAAATATTTCTTTAGTCCTAGTAAGATACAACTATATAATTAAGGTGTTTCATAAGAAAATAACACAAAATGAGAGAAGAGTGATGACATTGTAATAAAATATTCAACAAAAGATAATAAAATCGGTTAAAATAAATATTGCTAATTAATAAGCCATAAAGAAAATGACCATAATCTAAAAATACTAAGTCATGCTAAAATAAGTACGGCTAATAAGTATTAATTACATGACAAGAAAAAAAAACTTAAGTTATGTATTTTCACTCTCTAAACCAATTATACAAAACTAAAGAATAGATATCCAACATTATTTTCATTCCTAATGGTAAATTGAATTTCTTTTGCTAGTATTAGTGTTGAGTTGGTTTTAGTGGACTTTATATGAGTTACTAACATCTATAAGATATAAAACTTATTGACATTCAAAATTCTAAGTTCAAGCTTGAATAATATGATAATAGATAAAAAACTACGAAAAAAATTAAGAAATATTTATAAATTACATTACAAATAAATATTTTTATATATAAAATATTTTAAAATTGAATACATGTAATGTCAAGTTGTTTGGTTCGGTTTGACTTTTTTTAGCTAAAACCAAACCAAACCAATTATGAGCGATTTTTTTTTTCAACACCAAACCAAATCAAACCAAACCACTAATCGAGTTTTTTTCTCGATTTATCGATTTGATGCGGTTTATCGGTTTATTTTGTACACCCCTAGTGGTCACAAAGGAAGCCCATTAATTGTTTGGACATAATGGCTAGAATGTTAAGGACATAGGACACACCCATAAAGATAGCGGTCCATGACAAACATAGACATAATGATTGCAAGGAAAAAATGTGCAAAAATGCCACTTAATTGGAGTGTGTATTTGGAGCAATTATATTCTCCGTCTACTTTTTTGGTATAAAATTATCCTTGAAAATGAAGCAAATAAGTCCTTGAGAAAATAAAGTAATTATACTCTTTGTTCGTTTTTTGTCACAATAATGCACTTGTTACAAGATAGGATGTTTTGGTGTCACTATTTAAGTTTTAACGGGCATTAGGTAACAAAATCTTGATGTCAAGGATTTCAATCGATAAACAAAATTTGCCTTGTCACAAAATCTCAATCCTGGGCAAATCCTGAGGATAGCCAGAATTTGCCGCATTCAAATTAGATGGGCGAAACTTGTCTTGTCACAAAACCTGATGAATAGACAGATTGCCATAAATTGATGTATAAAAATTTAACCACATCCTTTTGCTTCAAAATTGGTCCAAATCAATTTCAAATGACTCCAAATTTGGTATACAACCTTCTGATACCCCAACAATTTTCATGTGGTTAGATTCAACCATCAAAAATCAATAGACTCACTTTGTCTTCTTCAACAAGTTCATTTTCTAGTTCAACAAAATCCAACAATCATATTCTTCAATTTTCTCCAACCAAACTAATTTAAACCATTAAGGATAGACAATATAAGCTTAATGCCAGATTACCTACTCAATTTGAATTAAGCAATGACTCTTCAATTTTTTTATAGCAGATTGAAACGAAGAAGATGGATAAAAGGGAGGAAAGATCAGAAGAAGAACGGGGTTTGGGGGCTGCCTAAACTTGGTGTTAATTTGGGGTAATTCAAATTGAACAGGTCAAAATAAACGAGTCATTAATCTTGTCAAACTTGCACGAGCTGAATGGATGATGCTTTTATAGGCTAATTTTACCTCCCTAAAACTCAAGTAAATGATCACTTAGTCAATAGTATATCTTTGTTAACTCTTAATTTTTCTCACCTTTTTTTTTTTTTTTTTTTTTATATAGTTTTGAGTTTCTTCCTGACAATAGTTCTTGTTTTCCCCCTTCATTTTTCATTACCTTTTTGTTTTGTTCTCGAAACGATTTGATATCTATTGACTGTTACATTAAATCCATATGAAAGAATACTCCGAATAAGCCTTCTGTGGTCGCTATTGGCTTGTTAATTGACCCTTTAACTGTTATCTTTTGCCTTAATTGTGAAAGCTCACCACACTCCATTTATCATAATTGTTACAGTTTCCCACATTAATTGACTGAATAGGTAGTAGTACTTCTATATAATTTTGAAGAGTATAATCCTCATCTTATCATGAGTTAACATTTTGAATTAGAGTTATATCTAATGTTAATTTGTTTAACACTTGCGAACGATACGAGGACCTTTAAAAGAGGATATAGACTATTTTCCTTTAGACTAGTTCACAAGGAAGGGAAAAGTACTCAGACCAAGGATTAAATTAGCGAAGGGGAAATATTGAAGGAGAAACTAATAGAAATTAGGCATTTTCCCTTGGTTGGTTGAGAAGAAAAAGGAGCTATTAAAAGTCACTAAATCATGGGATCCACTTGGAACCCATTTTGGTTGCAAGTTGTATACAATCAAACTAGGGGTTCAAATATCAAAAACGTCCCTGCACAAATTACTGAATTAGCTGCTTAGAATTTGGAAATGCTCAATCTTCAATCACTTGGCCTCACTTTCACGGGTCCAAAGTATCAAAAATAATTTTAGTATCTAACCTAAAACCTTAAAAATAGAGTATTCCAAGATGTTTATAAGTAAACTCTTTGAAAGCACCTAGACAACTACAGGAGAGTAAAGATGAGAAATATAACCATATCAAAATCTTACCATTTTGGGAGTACATACACACCGATTACATTCATGCTTGACTATAAGAATAGGCGAGCATACATTGACATAGCTTAATTCTTTACAATATTATATCACGTCTTCAACAGAGATGAACAACAACAACGTGGCTGTAGTTTAGAGGTGAGAATTCCACGTTGTGGCCGTGGAGACCTGGGCTCGAATCCCAGCAGCCACACTAACTTTTTTTCCTACCCTAGCTAAACTTACTATAGTTTTTTGGCCACTACAAGAAGAAGAAGAAGAAGAAGACAACTAACAATATCCTCACTTAACTTTACTTTTGGGCATACATACATGATATACCAATGAATCAACCTGGAGAGCGCTTGCAGGGATCGTAGTAGTTACATCTCCGTAGCCCACGCTTCTTTTCCCCTATGCAACTGCCAGACACTTTTTTATTGCAGATAGGTGCCTTATAATTAAGAGCAGAGTAAGACAGACTTTTCCAGCAGCTGCAAGACTAACCTCCCAATTTATACCATCCAATTCTGTCATATTCATCGTGGCGGTAACTGAAGAAGTAGAGAGCAAAAGCTCCATTATCATCACCATGGATAGGAAGAAAGTGTGGCTCCTCATCCTCATGTTAGAAATCTCTCAGTATTGTCTTGGTCCAATGAGTAATGAAGATAATGAAACCACATTATCAATTGAGAGAATGCTGTCAAAGCTAAATAATTTGTAAACAGGCAATAAACAAGTAAATAAATAAAAATAGAAGCAGACACACAAGATTACCTCAGGGCCAGCATCAGCCCATGACATCTCAGTGGTGAAACGAACCACGGTGAGCGCTGGATCTTCCTCTGAAGTTGGAACAACCGTCGTCATTTTTACTATGTTTTTTGGTCGATTAAACTCTCCGGGAAAGTGAAGGAGGGAGTATAGTAACGGAGATGAGGGGAAAGAAAACCCTAACTTGATGAAGTGGACTGGTTGTGAAGTGGACAAGGGTATCCACGTAAACAGATTGCAACACATTGGTACTCAGATTACTAGTTGGGTCATTGTCCTTATTTTTAAACCATGAAAGATTAATAATGGGTGATGTCACCTGTCAAAGCAATTAAAACTTTTTTGAGAGGTATTAGCTCGTTTGGATTGGTTTATAAGTTGTTGTTTTCGGCTTTTTTTAAGTGTTTACTAACTTATAAGCTCATTTTCGCGCTTAAAATAATAAAAATCAAAAAATGTTTCTAGGCTCCTAACTTATATGTTCGTTTTTTTAAATGCCCAAACGGGCCCTATATCTGAACCTTTGGCATAAATTTGATCTTTTTACAGGACAATTTGACCTTTTCGCATATTTTTTTTTTTTTAAGAAAATTATCTTTTCTCACAATTTAAGGGCAAAGAGCATAGATAAAAAGTTGTACCAGTGAAATTTTGTAAATCTATATATAATATAAAGCTAGGCAACAAGAGAGTGATGTGACACCTCTCTTTGGCCAAAGATTCTATTTATCTTTTTTCTCCTTTTTTTAAAATTTTCTCTTATTTTTTCGTTTATTTTATTGTAAAAAGACATTTTCATAACTCAGGCTTCTTCATATTCATATTCATAACTTCTACACTTAATTAGTATTAGTAATAGTAAAATTCATAACTCCCAGGCTCTCTATGTTTATAAGCACCCAATTATTTATATGTAAGTTTATAACACCTTAAAATTACACCAAAATGATATTCCTATCCAAATAAATTTTGTTTGAGTTTTGTTATCTTATACTTTTGCTGTGCGTTAACCATCCGAGAAAGGGGTTGTCTTCTTCATTGCATGAATAATTCTTTCAAAAAATTTCAATTTTTCTCTTTCTTTCTCTTTTAATTTTTTAAAGAAACTTCATGGTGACAATATAGTTCTTCTTTCTTCTTTAAAAAAATATAAGCATTTTTCTAAAATTTTCATTTGATTATCTAACTTTTTTTTTTCCTGTTTTTCTTATGATGTTGTCTCCGGGCTATAAATTTTTTTGAGAGCGGAAGCAAGGGAAGGAATATATATGTGCATGTTGTTTAAGGAAGTATGTATGTATATCTCCGCAGTTATGTTGATTAATTTTTAATAAGCCTATTGATAAAACATAAATAAAATTAATTTGTAATTTTTAGAATATAGTTTAACTCAAGGAAAAGTCATTTATTAATATATAATTAAATTGCAATCCTAAAGTTTTTTATTTTATGTTGTTGATAAAAGTCCTCAAAATTATTAAGATTTTGCTCAAAAATCTCTAATTATCTTGATTCTTTTGGAAGTAATGGCTGCACATATTATTTCAATTAATTTGAAAACAAAAATGAAGTTGTCACTTAATTATAAATTTAAAGGGGTACATGAAAACTGAAATCAATTAATTATGGGATTTGAAGGGGTACAATCAAGTTACACCTCGGAAAATTTTCCGTTGATGCACAGTGAATAGACTAACGAAGGGCATGAAGTATATGATGTTTCGATAAGTAAGAAATAGCATTTGATGACCCTAAATGAGATTTCAAAGACATTCGAGGTAAGAGAAGAAAGTTTGCCAAGAAAGGCAAGGTATACGTTATGTATCGGAAGATATTTACGAGTACCGAAGTAATGATGACTTAATGATGTTTTGGAGAAGAGTTATAACGTCCCTTAGATTGTCAATGAGGTGCTAAACAAGTGTTAAGAAGGTTTCATACGGATTGGAGATCAAACGAGTCGTCGAGAATGAGTTCGGAAAAGCTGGGCATTATATGGTCCAACATACTGGCCGTTTAAAATATGCTGGCCGTATGCTAGGCCGTATATTCTGCCCAGAATGGTAGCCCTCTCTGGACCAAATCTACGGCCAGACATACGGTCCATATAAATTATACGGACCGTATGTTTGTCCGTATAACTGGGTCGCGACAGATTGTGAATTATTAAAATGGGAACCCAAGTTCATTCATTTCATTTCATCTTCACTCCCCTTCTCTTAAGAACTCTCTAGAATATTTCTCCACACCTCTTCCACAAGAATTCAAAGGAAATTAATGATCAACTTCATCAAACCAAGAGAATCGAGTGCAAGAAACTCATTGGGGTTCATCCAAGGCAAGACACCCCATTAGAGGTGAACTAGGGTTTTGGCTCAAGTGAAGTGTTTCCACCCAAAGTCCATTCCTACACCATCTAAGGTAAGTTTTATGGTCTTTCCATGTTGTTTAAAGTATTGAGAGGTCGAAAGACTCGGATGGTAGAAGGAGATAGAAAATGGGTCATGAATGTGATAATAGTATCATTTTTGAGTAGTAGCTTGGAATGAGTCATGATTCTTGATATGTTGTGATTATAATTATGTTATAAATGACATTAAGAACATGGGATAGACATTGTATATAAGTAAATGTAATAGTGTGCTATGACCATGGATATGGATGATTTGAAGTGAATTGGGAAGTATGGATAATGTAGGTGAATAAAGACTATTGATTATGATGTTGTGAATGTTATTATAGATGTTTGGGAGTTGATATATGATATGGAGAAAGTTGTATAAACAAAGGAGATGCTGCCCAATTTTCTCTAGATTTAGTCAAGTATGCTAAGCTATCGATTATCTAATGTTAGTATAAACTCTAATGAAGGTAGAAACGTAAGCATTGAAGGAGAACGTTTAAGCGATAGAATAGCTAAACGAAAAGGTATGTAAGGCTAACCTTTCTTTCAATAAGGCATGGTTCCTTGGCTACCTTTCATGAGTCTATATTGACCTCCAAAATGATTTTATCTTTAAAGATACTAAAGCCCATGATTCTCGTTATGTTTATGATTCTACTAAATTCCTTATATGATGGGTGATCCTCTAAGGATAGATGTTATGAAACGATAATAGTAATGATGTCAAAGGTGCTTATGAGCTCTTATGTATATGTGTCTATGTATGACTATTATGTAACACCGAGCTTATGTGGCCGGGTATGACATGTATTGCGCGCACACCACTGCAGTTGGGTACGGATGACCCTGAGCCTTGGTAGGGCTGTGTATGTATAATCACCGAGCCTTGTCATGGTCGGTATGTGAAACACCGATCCTTCATGGTCGGGTATGCTATGAATACGAATATGAATACGATTATGAATATGAATATGGATATGAAAATGTATATAAATACGGATACGAATATGGATACGGATATGGATGTATAGATATGTACATGTGTATGTACACAAACACGCATTAGAAATGGAAGGTCCCTATGAAAGACAAGTAAGTGTTTATGACGATGGTTCTACTACTTCCCATCTTATGCTATTTCTTATGTTGTCTCTTACGTTTCTATAATGATGTTGATTATGCTTACATACTCGCACATTCTTTGTACCGACGTCCTTTTGTTTGCGGGGACGCCGCGTCATGCCGCAGTGGCCGGGGAGATAGGCTTAATCCATAGCTTTATTATTCGGGGACTTCGGGAGGAGCTCCATTTCATTCGAGCTGCGCGCCTTTTGGTATTATTCTTTTGTGTACATACACGGGCACGGCGGGGTCCTGTCCCGCCTATATGATGTCACCCATTCTTCTTAGAGGCTCGTAGACGGTTGTGTATGGTTAGATGTCTTTAGCCTTGTCGGCTTATATTTTGTATATCATTTTGATAGCCTTGTCGGCTTATGTACATTGATATGGGCATAGTTGTTGATGATGATATAAATGTATTGTTGCCCAATGACATTAGTATGAATGATGGATAGAAAGTACGATATAGCTATGTGGCTCACCTAGATATAAATGTGAACGTACGATAAGAGGTGCCCGGGTGGGTTAGCACCGGGTACCCGTCATGGCCCTTCGGTTGGGTTGTGAAAAAAGTGGTATCAGAGCAGTTCTGTCCTAGGGTATGGCTACGAGCTGTGTCCAGTAGAGTCTTGTTTATGGGGGTGTTGTGCGCCACACTTATAAATAGGAGGCTGCGGGCATTTTAGGAATGAATGACCTTTTTTCTTCATAAGATCGTGCGATAGAGCTATAATATAAGGACTTCTTTTTCCTTAACCGTGTGTTATGTATTTCAGAGATACCTGTAAAGAGAAAGGCTACAAGCAGCCCAAAAGGGCAAGACAAGCAAGGTGAAAGCGAGCCGAAAGAGCACCGCCAATGGTTGCCAGAGGAAAGTGAGTCCCGTAACGCGGCTCAATTCGCCCTCCCACTCGCTGCCTATTCTCGAGGAGCGTGTGGAGCCTTAGCCCTGCCTCAAAGACCCCCACCTCCTCCAATTGGGATGCTTCTGTGCCAAGATGTAAAAGAGGCCAACCATTTACTTACTCGCTAGTTGCCGCCGTACCCGCGGCAAGGTACAGGGAAAAGTGATAGGGCTGTTAGTGCAAGGGCCCGTGATTTTATTAGCTTGAACCCTCCGAAATTCTTCATATCAAAGCCAGATGAGAACCCTCAGAATTTTATTGACAGGATGTTGAGGACACTTCGGCTGATACATGCTTCGGACATCGAATCGGTAGAGTTAGCATCCTATAGATTGAGGGATGTTGCGGTTCATTGGTACACAGTTTAGATGGCTTCACGGGGAGCTAATGCACCTTCTCCGGTATGGCAAGAATTTGTAGATGCCTTCCTCCGACATTACCTGCCTTTAGAGGTTCGGTGAGCTAGAGCCGATAAGTTCTTGAATTTAAGGCAAGGAAGTATGAGTGCTTTAGAGTATAGTATCCGCTTCAATTCTTTGGCTAGGTATGCTTCGGCCATGATAGCGGATATGGGTGATCGAGTGCACCGATTTGTGAGAGGCCTAGGGCCACATTTAATGGATAGGTGCTTAACTGCGTCCCTTCAGGACAACATGGATATTTCACACATTCAAGCCCATGCCCAGAATTTAGAGGAAAGCCAACAACAACAAAGAAGTGAGCATGATAGAGGGTATAACAAGAGGGCTAGATTTTCGGGTCCGATGAGTGAGTTTAGAGGTAGGCACAGACAACAGTTTTCTAGGCATTCAGGCCATTATATGACTAGTGTGCCTCCACGATTTTCAGGCCAGAGATTTGATAGATCTACTCATTCTGAGCCGAGTCAGAGTTTTTTCGGTTCACAGTTCAGAGGTGATTCGGGTCAGGCGAGGCCACCTATCCCACGATGTTCTCAGTGTGGGAAGTTACGTTGGGGCTAGTGCCGATTAGGCTCAGAGGTTTGCTATGCATGTGGTCGGCCAAGCCATATTATGCGTGATTGCCCCTCGGTTGGCGGCAGGTGGGGACCCACCTTCGGTGGTCGGTAGTCGGATCTTCATCATCTATACGCCCTACGGGGCCGGTTCACACGCGCCGGCCGCCCACGGTAGAGGCAGAGGAGAGTCCCGCCCCTAGCGGTCCTCGCACCGTATTTATGCTTTGGCCGGACGCCAAGATCTCGAGTCTTCTCCCCGATGTTGTCACAGGTATATTATCGATATTTTCTCATGATGTATATGCTTTGATAGACCCGAGCTCCACATTATCATATGTTACTCCACATATTGCAGGTCGGTTTGGAGTCAAATCGGAGTCGATCAAACTTTTTGAGGTGTCTACACCCGTTGGTGAATCGGTAATAGCTAGTCGAGTATATAAACATTGCATAGTTGTGATTTGTGACCATCATACTATGGTTGACTTGCATGAGTTAAAAATGGTGGACTTTGATGTTATCATGGGTATGGATTGGTTGGCTTCTTGCTATGCCAATGTTGATTGTAGAATGAAAATGGTTCGTTTTCAGTTTCTGGGAGAACCAGTTTTAGAATGGAAAGGAAATACTGCGTCACCAATGGGTAGGTTTATTTCCTATCTAAAAGCAAGGAAAATGATCAACAAGGGTTGCATTTATCATCTAGTTCGGGTTCAAGATGTGGAAGCTGAACCGTCAACTCTTCAGTCTATCCCTGTGGTGAATGAATTTTCGGATGTATTTCCAGATGAATTTTCGGCCTTCCTCCGGAAAGAGAGATTGAATTTGCTATTAATGTGTTTCCAGACACCAAGCCTATCTCTATTCCACCTTATAGAATGGCTCTCGCAGAGTTGAAGGAGAAATTGAAGGACTTGCTTGAGAAAGGCTTTATTAGGCCGAGTTCATCCCCGTGGGGAGCACCCGTGTTGTTTGTCCGAAAGAAAGATGGCTCCTTGCGAATGTGCATTGACTATCGGCAATTGAATAAGGTGACGATTAAGGATAAATATCCTCTTCCCAGGATTAATGACTTATTTGATCAATTACAAGGCGCCAAATGGTTTTCAAAGATAGATTTGAGATCCGGTATCATCAAGTAGAGAGTTAGGGAGAAGGATATCCCTAAGACAAATTTTTTAGAACAAGATATGGCCATTTTGAGTTCCGGTGATGTCATTCGGGCTAACTAATGCACCTAGCCTTTATGAATTTGATGAACAATGTGTTCGGGACCTTTCTAGATTTATTTGTGATTGTATTCATCGACGATATCTTGGTGTATTCTAGGTCCGAGGGGGCGAACATGCCGATCATTTGCGCATCGTTCTCGCAGTTCTCCAAACCGAGAGCCGTTTGCCAAATTTTCTAAATGTGAGTTTTGGTTGAACTCGGGACATTTTTTGGGGCACATTATTTCAAAATTTCGATGGTATTCGGGTAGATAGCCAAAAGATGAAGGCCGTGAAGACTCTGGCCAAGGCCTACGGCCTCTACGGAAGTTCGTAGCTTTCGGGCTTAGGCAGTTATTACAGAGATTTGTAGAAGGCTTTTCTTCTATTTCTCCACCACTCACGAAGCCGACCGGAAATCGCCTAAGTTTCGGGACGGATGCTTGTGAACGTAGTTTCCAAGAGCTAAAGAATAGATTAACTTCTACCCCAGTCCTGACACTTCCAGAGGGATTGGAAGGTTATGTTGTTTGTTGTGACGCTTCGGGCGTTGGGCTAGGCTGTGTGTTGATGCAACATGGTAAGGTGATTGTGTATGCTTCAAGGCAATTACAGAAACATGAGAAAAATTATCCAACCCATGACCTTGAATTGGCTGCAGTAATTCATGCATTGAAGATGTGAAGACACTATTTATATGGTGTCCACGTTGATATTTATACCGATTATAAGAGCCTTCAGTATATCTTTAAGGTAAAGAGTTGAATTTATGGCAACGACAGTGGTTGGAATTGCTAAAAGACTATGATGTTGATATCCTATATCATCCCAAAAAGGCAAATGTTGTGGCTGATGCTCTTAACCGTAGATCTATGGGAAGTTTGTGTGATGTTCGGCCAGAGAAAAGAGAAATGACCTGTGAGCTCCAGCAGTTAGCTAGCCTAGGAGTTCGAGTAGTGGACTCGTGTAGCACGGGAGCTACCATGCGGCATCCAGCGATCCTCGTCGCTAGTAGTAGAAGTGAAGAAGCGACAATACAACGATCCCATGCTAATTCATTACAGAGATACACTCCCTCAAAAGGAGAAGTCATCATTTGAGATCTCTGGAGATGGAGTTCTCCGATGCCGAGGCAGATTACGTGTTCCTGATGTTGCAGGATTACGCCACCAAATATTGAAAGAAGCCCATTGTTCGCGTTATTCTGTCTACCCCGAAGCAACGAAAATGTATCATAATCTTAAATCTATATATTGGTGGAATGGGATGAAGAAGGATGTAGCAAAATTTGTAGCTCAATGTCCCAACTGTCAACAGGTAAAGATCGAGCACCAAAAGCCGGGCGAATTGTTGCAAGCCATAGAAATTTCAACGTGGAAATAGGAAGTAATTAATATGGACTTCATTACAGGCTTACCCCGTTCTCGACGTAAGTACGATTCTATATGGGTGATTGTGGATAGACTCACGAAGTCAGCTCATTTCTTACCAGTCAGAACTACATATGTGGCAGAAGATTATGTGAAGCTTTATGTTAAAGAGATAGTGCGACTTCATGGTGTCCCAGTATCAATTATCTCTGATAGAGGAACTCATTTTATTGCCAATTTTTGGAAATCTTTCCAAGAAGGTTTGGGAACTCATGTGAGCCTTAGCACGGCATTTCACCCACAGACAGATGGGCAAGCTGAACGTACCATTCAGACTCTCGAGGATATGCTACGGTCATGTATGTTAGATTTTGGAGGTAATTGGGATGACCATTTACCACTTATTGAATTTGCTTATAACAATAGTTATCATTCTAGCATCCAAATGGCACCGTATGAGGCTTCATATGGGCGAAAGTGTAGATCCCCAATTGGGTGGTTTAAAATAGGAGAGACTAAATTGATAGGGCCAGACTTAGTCCAGTAAGCCATAGAGAAAGTTAAGCTCATACAAGATCGGTTATTAGCAGCTCAAAGTCGTCAAAAGTCCTATGCAGATAATCGTCAAAGGGACTTAGAGTTCCAAGTGAAAGACTGGTATTCTTAAAGGTGTCGCCAATGAAGGGTGTTATGAGATTTGGCAAAAAAGGGAAGCTTAATCCGCTGTACATTGGGCCTTATGAGATTATACGCAAGGTAGGCAAAGTGGCTTACAAATTAGATCTACCTCGTGATTTGGAGTCAGTTTGTTACAACTCAGATTTTCGCACGTTAAAGTCGCATCATGAGTTAGTCGACGCAAGTTCAAAAAGAAATTATCTTAAAGTTAAAAGGGATTGAGCTTATTAATATAAATGGTTACAAGAGTCTATAAATAATATTAGTAAGTGGCGGAAGATTTGGAGGGTGAATGAATCAAAGAAGCATGAGTTTCGTCAAAAGTCGGCAAGTTGGGAATATGATAACTTGTACTTTTGGGTGAGATTAGGAGTTCTTCACATGCTAAGAAAATAATATGAAGTTTTAATCATATAATGGTCGTTTGTTAAGTTTGGAAGTCAAACGAGTTGTAATACAAAAGTCGACAAAGGGAGTCGCAAGTTAAGTTTGTAAATTTCACTGAAATTTGGGTCAGATGTCTCAGAGCTTTTCTCTCAATCTACTTGGATTTACAGGGTGATCCACCTACCAGATCGAAGGTTTATGAGTCTAGTTTCCAGAACATTTTACCGTTCGTCGATACAACATCGGAGTAGAGAGATATTCGCATTTCCGTCCAGGGACGCAAACTGTCGCGAGAACAGTGTGCTAAAGTCGGTGGCTTTAAATTTGCCCAAGTATATATAGGCCCTTGCACGAATTTTTCTTCCATTTTCTCACCATACCCAACCTAGAAAACCCTCAAACCCTCTCCAGTTAATCCTTCATCAATCTCAATCCAAACCAAGAGCAAATATATCAACTTTAACATGAAGAACGACATGGCAACTTCGAAATTGTGATTTCTTCACTATTTCACCTTTCGGAGGAAAACCTTGCTTTGAAGTAACTTGAGGTTTGAAGTGATTTTCATGATCTAAGGTATATTTTAACTTCCTTTTGATCTCTTTGAACTTCTACAAGTAATTGATCATAGAAATTAGTGAAAAACCCCATAGAACAAGCTCTTCTATATTCTTATGAAACTTTCATGAATTTAGCTTATTTGCTGGGCTGTTTTATATGATATTGTTATGTTGTTTGGAGTTATGGTGATATGGATGGGATCATATTGAAGAGGATAAGTAGAAAAGTAGAATTTGGTAGCGTTTTCCAGGAAAATTTCGCTACAAAAGGGCCTATAAATTCACGCCCATGAGTTGCTCAATTAAATGTCTAAATGAAGATTTCTATAAGCTATGACCTTGGTTTTGATCTTGAATAGTCAGTATTATGTAGGAGATCATTCGTAAGGCGTTCGAGGACTCAGGAAACATATATAACTCCATCGACGAGGTATGTAGGGCTTTCTATTCTCTTTGTGGCATGACTAGAATTCAAATGACCTTTCATTGAAAAATTATTCCGCTAACTTGGACCGATCGCGTTCCATGATAATTGAGCTGATATATACTCATCTATGACTTGTACCAAATTATGGTCCACATCTCCTTTTGGCTATCGATTGAAAGACTTTCCGTTCAACTTGTGTCGATTATGTCCCAAAATGGCTAAGTTTACCCTTTTCTCATGAATAGCTTGTATTGAAGCACCTTTCATCTTTCGTGTCCCTCTTGTTTATCGAATGAAGAATGATATTAGTTATGGTACTCTTCACATCAAAGTTGAGTTGATTGTACTTCCTTTAATTGAGTTAAACCTTATCTTCTTTTCTATTGCTCTAAGGTGACGAACCTCTCGTGGCACACTCTTTCCGATAAAAGTTGTGTCGATCATATTTCATAAGAGTTTGGCTAACTTTGGCTTTGTGAATAATTCATAACAAGATGTTTCCTTGTACTTTTACTTCTTTGGCCTAATGATCAAATAATGATAAACGTAGCGACAATAATGATTGTTGGAGGATAACGACGATAGGTCACTCCGACTCTTTCCATGATATTTCTTCTGAGGTCAGTCTTTCATTGCACTTATATATATGTATTTATTTTCATTACCGAGCCGCGCTATAGTCGGCTGGGTAGGCACTTATATGTGCACCTAGACATGTTTCTTTCTTTACCGAGCCGTTGTGGCGGCCCCGGCAGTACGTAGGCGTGCGTGCCGGCTGATCGGTTGGGCGAGATGATGTTATGATGATGAGCTCACCCTACGAGGGATTTATTATTGTTATATGATATGATATATGCCTCCACGGTGAGGAATGATTTTACGGGCATGCATTTACATCTATATATACATGGTCGCCCTCGGTGGCCTCGTTCGGAAGTTTCGTGTTGTCTCTACATCTTTTCCTAAGTTATCCGTATCTATTATGCTTATGTTACGTTTATGCTTATTACTTACATACTCGGTACATATTTCGCACCGACGCATTTTTGCGTCGATCATGCCCACAGTACGAGAGACGGATTGTTGTACCTTTCTCGTAGGATACCAAAGTTAACAGGGATGTTCGCACTCCATTCTCCGAATTCTTTGGTCGAGCCTATATATATATATATATATATATATATATATATATATATATATATATATATATATATATATATATATATTATGGCTATTGGGTACGTCGGGGCCACCGTCCCGACCGATTGATGCATATTAGTGCTCCAGAGGCTTACAGACTATCAGTCAGTGTCCAGGTATTGTGTTTGGCCTTTCCGGCCTTCTGACTAGTTGTCTTTCTTGGTTGTGGCCTTGTCGGCCCTAGTTATGGATATGTGTTGTTGGGCCTTTTCTGCTTGCAGGTTGTTATGATATACTTCTTATTATTGTTATTCAATGGCTTCGTCGGCCTATGATTCACGTTACAGAGTTTAGACATCACAGTTGGTTCGCTCCTCCTTCGGGTGCCGGGTGCCGGCCACACCCCCAAGGTTGGAATGTGACACAGTTCACCTAGTTTTTCGTGTCTCGATGCTCCGTAAATGTGTTGGGGATCCTACTAGGATCGTGCCAGTAGATGATGTTCATGACTTATGCAGAGGTACCCATTGCCCTATTAGATAGGCAAGTACGGAGGCTTAGAAACAAAGAAGTGCCCTCAGTTAAGGTTTTGTGGAGAAACAAAAATCGAGAAGAAATGACTTGGGAAGCGGAAGAAAGTATGAAGTCCAAGTACCCGCACTTATTTCAAACCCCGGAAGAGGTCCAAGATGAGACATCAAGATCATGAGATATGTATGTTTTCCTTTTTATGCATTTGGGTTGTGTGTGGCCAAAATTTATTACTATGATGTTGTGGCCCTATGAGGCATTGTTATTATGGGCTGTTGTGACAGGATGGTAGTGCGCTATTACAGGGGAAACTCTAGCGAAATTTTGGTAGAAATCCCGAGCGCTCAACATTCGAGGACGAATGTTCTTAAAGGGGGGAGAATGTTACACCTCGAAAATTTTTCCGTTGATGCACAGTGAATAGACTAACAAAGTGCACGAAGTATACGATGTTTCGATAAGTAAGAAATAGCATTGGATGACCCTAAATGAGATTTCAAAGACATTCGAGGTAAGAGAAGAAAGTTTGCCAAGAAAGGCAAGGTATACGTTATGTATCGGAAGAGATTTACGAGTACCGAATTAATGATAACTTAATGATGTTTTGGAAAAGAGTTATGACATCCCTTATATTGTCAATAAGGTGCTAAACAAGTGTTAAGAAGGTTCCATAAGGATTGGAGATCAAACGAGTCGTCGAGAACGAGTTCGGAAAAGCTGGGCATTATACGGTCCAACATACTGGCCGTATAAAATATACTGGCCTTATGTTAGGCCGTATATTCTGCCCAAAATGGCATCCCTCTCTGGACCAAATCTACGGCCAGACATACGGTCCATATAAATTATAAGGACCGTATGTTTGTCCGTATAACTGGGTCGCGACAGATTGTGAATTATTAAAAAGGGGACCCAAGTTCATTTCATTTCATTTCATCTTCACCCCCTTTCTCTCAAGAACTCTCTAGAATATTTCTCCACACCTCTTCCACAAGAATTCAAAGGAAATTAATGATTAACTTCATCAAACCAAGAGAATCCAGTGTAAGAAACTCATTAGGGTTCATCCAAGGCAAGAAACCCCATTGAAGGTGAACTAGGGTTTTGGCTCAAGTGAAGTGTTTCCACCCAAAGTCCATTCCTACACCATCTAAGGTAAGTTTTATGGTCTTTCCATGTTGTTTAAAGTATTAAGAGGTCGAAAGACTCGGATGGTAGAAGGAGATAGAAAATGGGTCATAAATGTGAGAATAGTATCATTTTTGAGTAGTAGCTTGGAATGAGTCATGATTCTTGATATGTTGTGATTATAATTATGTTATAAATGACATTAAGAACATGGGATAGACATTGTATATAAGTAAATGTAATAGTGTGCTATAACCATGGATATGGATGATTTGAAGTGAATTAGAAGTATGGATAACGTAGGTGAATAAAGACTATTGCTTATGATGTTGTGAATGATATTATAGATGTTTGGGAGTTGATATATGATATGGAGAAAGTTGTATAAACAAAGGAGATGCTGCTCAATTTTCTCTAGCTTTAGTCAAGTATGCTAAGCTATCGATTATCTAATGTTAGTATAAACTCTAATGAAGGTAGAAACGTGAGCATTGAAGGAGAACGTGCAATCGATAGAATAGCTAAACGAAAAGGTATGTAAGGCTAACCTTTCTTTCAATAAGGCATGGTTCCTTGGCTATATCTATCCTTTCATGAGTCTATATTGACCTCCAAAATGATTTTATCTTTAAAGCTACTAAAGCCCATGATTCTCGTTATGTTTATGATTCTACTAAATTCCTTATATGATGGGTGATCCTCTAAGGATAGATGTAATGAAACGATAATAGTAATGATGTCAAAGATGCTTATGAGCTCCTATGTATATGTGTCTATGTATGACTATTATGTAACACCGAGCTTATGTGGCCGGGTATTTACATGTATTGCGCGCACTTTGCGTTTGGTACGGATGACCCCGAGCCTTGTAGGGCTGGGTATGTATAATCACCGAGCCTTGTCATGGCCGGGCATGTGAAACACCGAACCTTCATGGTCGGGTATGCTATGAATACGAATATGAATATGGATATGAAAATGTATATAAATACGGATACTAATACGGATACGGATATGGATGTATGGATATGTACATGTGTATGTACACAACACGTATTAGAAATGGAAGGTCCCTATGAAAGACAAGTAAGTGTTTATGACGATAGTTCTACTACTTCCCATCTTATGTTATTTCTTATGTTGTCTCTTATGCTTCTATAATGATGTTGATTATGCTTTACATACTCAGTACATTCTTTATACTGACGTCCTTTTGTTTGTGGACGCTGCGTCATGCCCGCAGGTGGCCAGCGAGACAGGCTTGATCCATAGCTTTATTACTCAGGGACTTCATAGAGGAGCTCCATTTCATTCGGAGCTACAGCTTTTGTATTATTCTTTTGTGTACATACATGAGCACGGCGGGGTCCTGTCCCGCCTATATGATGTCACCTACTCTTCTTAGAGGCTCGTAGACAGTTGTGTACGGTTAGATGTCTTTAGCCTTGTCGGCTTATATTTTGTATATCATTTTGATAGTTTTGCTCGCTTATGTACATTGATATGGGCATAGTTGTTGATGATGATATAAATGTATTGTTGCCCAATGACATTAGTATGAATGATGGATAGAAAGTACGATATAGCTATGTGGCTCACCTAGATGTAAATATGAATGTACGATAAGAGGTGCCCGGGTAGGTTAGCACCGGGTACCTGTCATGGCCCTCCGGTTGGGTCGTGACAACAACGCTATCCACATAAACTTGTATCCTCTAGTTTGGAATTTGAAAAGATTTACTCTTTTATAGGTGTATAAAAAACATATCATGAGAGGAAGCAGCTACAGAATATTTACCATTAACAAATTCAACGAGGCAAGTTTCACTTTTTTACACCATCAAAGAGGAGAAGTAAAGATTTCAAACGAAGATGAAGTAAAATATAACTTTACATTTTTACTCTTCTTTTGATAAAATCATCATTCTCCTATATTTACTTAGTTCTAAGAAAGAACGAAGAGCAATTTCATGGGCATCAAAAAGCGGAACAAAAATAAGAAAATATTGACGGTGGTGGCGTTGTTGTTCTACAAGGCAAAACAAAAGTGTAATTTCCTTACCATTTCTTATCTCAATTTTTCTATTAAAATAGTGTAGTTATTTGCAAAATGAAAAAGCACTAACATAAACGATGTGAGTTTCAAACTTTTCTATAGTTGGTCATCAATGTCTAATAACATATTTAAGTGAAGGACAATTTTGAGCTAACTTTAGTGAATAAGGGTTGGTCGCTTTTGTTAAATTTTGCTTATGCCATCGACTGGTTTGGTGGATTGATTACCATCTTTCACCTTTAACTAGAAATTTTGAGTTTGAATGCTAGAACGGAAAAAATTCTGGTAGAGAGTGTTTTCTCTTAGTGGATCTTACGCCGCACGATTCAAATTAATCGAGGTCCATCGGCCATTGAATGGGGAAACAAAATAAGGTTTGTTTTTATAGCTCATACACGTATAGTATTTTCATAGTCGCGCGAAGCACGGATACATTTTCTAGTTATGTATATTTGAAAGCTTGTAATAGCATGTAATTAGAAGCATTTATTTACAAATGGAAAATGGAGATATGCGATTTATTAATTAGGCGTCTTAGAAGATTCTGATACCTTATTTGTGGACTATGTTGTTACGCCCCAAACCGAAGAGGCGAGACCAGCACCTAGGCCTTACATTCCGAGCACCATCATACATTTCTTGCAACCCAACATATAACAACAACATAGACTGTTATGCCCTATTTTTAACGGGTTAAAGCTAGTTCACAACTTATAGGCTATGTTTCCTCTGGTTTTGCAAATTTTCAGAGTCGACACCCAATTTTAGGAAACCATTTGTAAAAACTGTAAACTCTATTTTAAGTCTTTGAAACCTGTGAGATTCTAGGTAAGGGTTTTATTTACCCCGAGGGGAAGGTATTAAGCATCCTCGTAGCCTATCCAAAGACAAGCCTTTAAACTTAGCTTAACCGACACTGTAGGGGGATTATTTAATTATTTATTATTACCTATTTAAAGAATTGGGGGAAAGAAACTACTCTCTCAAAACTATTTGTATAAAAGAGAGGGGGGGGGGGGGGGGGGGGTTTGAAGTAACTATAACTATGTGAGTAAATACATATTTATAAAGGAAGTAGTTAATGCTAATGTGTGCGTGAGAAAAATATGTATGACATTTATTTTATATAAGAATAATATGTATAATATAGAATAAGGAGGGATATATTTTTTATAAGAAAATAATGTATATATGTGATATGTAAAAGAATTAGATAGTATATGTGATATATATGTATATGAAAATGGTACATGTGTATGTTTGTTGTAGAGGCAGTAGTTAGTATACATCAGATATAAACATATACGTATATATTCATGATGTATTTTTGTATACAATAGTATAAAATGAGAGGATTAGGAATGCATATTTTTTAGAAAAATAATGTATATGTGCGATATTTATATCATATGAAAAAGGTATATAATGGTTCAAAAATAGCTATTTTGTGATATGGAAATAATATATAGGGAAAAGGGTCAAAAACACCCTTCTCATCCTTAAAGTTTTCAAATGTAAATGTCTTTTGTCTTGTGAAATTATCCCCTAAAATAATCCAAAATTATTTTGTAAACCTGCTTCATCATTTAAACCCGATCTAACTAAATAATAACCCATACGACCCCCTTATTCCCCCAATACATAGGTTTGAAGCTTGAGGAAATTGGGGGAATAAGGGGATCTTACGTTATTATTTAATGATTGGTTTAAATGATGGAGCGGGCTTAAAAACTGAATTCGGGTTATTTTGGGGGATAATTTCCGTCAAGACAGGGGTATATTTGAAAACTTTAAGGATGGGAGGGATATTTTTGACCCAAAATAAATTCGGAGGATATTTTTAGCCTTTTTTTCAAAGTAGAGGGGTATTTTTGACCCTTTTCCCTAATATATATGTATACACATGATGAAAAGCTGATTAAAGGAATTACTGAAAATAAGATAATATACATATGTATGTGTGTATATAAAATGAAATATTTACCTTATAGCTCTCGTAAAATAGCTTAAGCCACTATCTTTCGGACCCTAATATGGAGTTCTTGTATTCGACTTAAATAATAAGGCCTGCTCATGTTAGTTAAAAAGAAATGCTGAAAATGTTTTTAGCCTTGAGATATACCTCTTTTTTAGAGTACTCGTGCTAAAGCCCAGATGTGATTTACCTTTTTATACATATTATGTGCCCCAAAACATTATGCCGCTTTTCTTTTTGTTTCCAAATCGAACTGATTTTCTGGTCTCATTTTTTACCTAAACAGACCTGAAAATATGTGATTGACAACAGTGTTTTTTTTTTTTTTTTTTTTTACAAAACAAAATCTGGTTTTTGCCTCTTTGTGAAAACCAATTGTAACATGAAAATTTGTTAAGAAATCTTTAAAGAAAAAAATCTCAAAAGGTTATACTAAATCTAGTATCAAAAGGGGTGGAAGATAAGGACTAAATTCGTTGTTCTGCTCAGCCATTTTTCCACCGGTTCGTTCACAAGCAATAAACAAATACGCTACAAATACAATCCATACAAAGTGTTAGTCAAAAATATAAACATGTATATTTATGCTAACGCAAAGACATAAAGTTTGAAGAGAAGGAGGATGACAGGGACGCTTGACACGAACGAGGGACGCTAAACACGAGCAAAAGAGGCTGCTACTGGTTTCTTCTCTGATCTGGGTAGAGTCCGGAGTTACCATAACTCCAAATGCTCTCAAGGTTCCTCATGAAAAAAAAAAAAAGGATAAGGATTAGAGTTGTCTAGTAAACACACAGAACTAGCAAAAAAAAAGTTCAAGAAATTGGCCAAGAGAACCCATGATTATTAAGGAAAGCATGGTGAAATTGTTTACACTCACCACTTATATAGACTAGCATATCAAGCAAATTCTTAATATTTTGGTAGGCTTAACTATCAGAAAAGAAAACCAAACTGGTTTCATTGTAGATTATCATCAAAGTTCTCCCATAGCAAACATATATCAGAACAGGTTTCACTAGACTCAGAGAGAACAAGTCAAGAAAGAAGAACATAGCCAAACAAATGCAATGCACTTCATGATGTTGCAGCCATTGAACTATTCAGCAGTCTCAACTCACTCCTAAAACCTTTGGGGTTGTGGTTTCTTCATTCTTTTAAAAAAATTATCTACCACAAATTATTAACATGTATGTAACCATACTACTAGACACTGATAGCAATAACAGGACGGGGTTCTACAAATATTTCATTATCTTTTCATACTCAAATCACAACAATACTCAAACAAACAAAGTCTTATGCAACATATAGAGGAAACAAGTGTTCCTCAAATAGCGGGTTCTTATTAGCTTACACACCCACCTATTTGCTTAATTCCAAAGATATAACCAAGTGAAATGAGAGATCAAACACCCCTTCAACAAATCAGACGCCTTATTCGCTAGTTTGGATAACAACACATTCAAAACAACTATTTTAAATGGAAGATGCAGCCCCTATAGGCATGATTTCTAAAACAGTCTCAATCCCAAACCCGACAGAATGTTTACATTTTTTTTTTATTATTATTTTTTATTCCAAGTAATGCAAAGCTAAGAGAAGATTATTCATGCTTTGCATCCAAAGATCCATATTTGTTTCCAAACTTGAAAGAATACAACAATAACTAATTAAGCGCAAGTTTCTGTGAACTTAGTCACAAGGCAAACTGATACTTATGTTTTCTTTTCCATGATTATTTCTAAAAAAAAAAAAAAAAAATGAAGAGCAAACAAATAATTTAGGTTCTTACCTAGCAACACCCTGTACATTAAAAAGTCTAGTTAAGCTCAAGGAAAATTACTCCAGCAAATAGTCAAACTAAAAGGACACATTTTTTTTTTATTTGAAATTGGTAATTGAAACTAAAGGCACATTTGACACAAGATGAAATAAGGTTCAGCTAACTACCTACTGCTTCTTTATCTGATCCCATGTTACTAAACATGCCAGTCCTTTGCTATCTTCTTCTATAGGTAAATTAAGTTAAGAGCACTTTTAAGATTTATAGCATGATAACTTAGCTAGTTACAACCATGTTGAAAAGACCACAAATGAACTTAGCCTCAACGTGTTTCTTTGTAGATTTTGGGATTCCCCAAGTGAACTCCTAATCATACCATGGTATATTCCGGCAGAGAGGATTTTAAAACAAATGTAACAAGCAGAACCGGTTTAAATTTCATATAAAATGTTAAAACTTAAATTCTACGTTTTGCAACAGTGTAACATGGTATAAGATGAACAAAACAACTGAATCTGTATTTATAGAGATGACTTAAGTTTACTCAAACATTTCAAAATGTCGTAGCCGTAATTCTTAAACAATGAGAAAGCTTCCATATTTACAACAAACTTAATAGGTTTACTTAATCACCTAACATGAATTCTTATAGAAAAAAAACATAGCTACTTAGTTGATTTAAACCTTCTGTCAAGATGAAGTGAGAAAAACCACTAATAACAATGAACATGTCTTCAGTAGTTTCATGGATTCAGCATTAAACTAAGTATATTTTTTTTTTCTAGTAGAATGGAAGCAGAATTTCTAGTAGAACAAGATAACGTCATTTCCCAATCTCTGAGGCCTAAATACTCAGGATCCGAAATAAAATCTCGAGCACGTAATCGCGACAAACAACAGCCCCCATAAAAGGAACATTTCAACCAGTTTTATATTTAAGGACAGTGACATAGCATCTTAATAAGTTTAACAGTGGTCTAAACTCTATCAACTAGCATCACGAGAGAAGAAAGTTCTAAATATACGCGCATTCCAGTTCACAGTACATTCAAACATATTTTCCCCGTCACTTTAACATGACACATAATAAATACTTGGAGAAAAGAAGCAGGACTCTTTAGACATTTATTCGCACATACGAGAAAACAAACAAATACTAAATATACATATAAGCTCCCATCATATTCTCACAAATCGGTGGATTTCCTCTTATTCTTAAATTCATAGCTTCAATCAGTCGTAGTGATTTACGCTAAACGTAGGAACATCCCAGATCTTAACAAATAACTAAAACAGAAAATTAGCCAAGCGACTAAGCTAAACACATATTTGACGAATTTAATTTTCACGAATCGGTAACTTTTCCTTTAATCAAGACAAGTAACTTTTTTTTTTTTTTTGGTCTAATCAAAATAGTAACCCCCGGTTTTTTTTTCTTTTTCTCTCTAATAAAAAAGTTACTTTTCTTTAGTCAAAACAGTAACCTTTTCTTTAATCAAAACAGTAACTTTTCTCTACTCAAAATAGTAACTCTTTTTTCTAATCAAAATAGTAACCTTTTTTCTTTTAATCAAAATAGCAGTTTTTTTTTCTTTAATCAAAATGATAACGTTTTTTTTTCTTTTTATTTTTAGCTATATGATATCATCATATATTCACATATTTGGTTTCTACACGGAGTCATGGCAAAACAGTCTTTAAGAGTATTTAAAGAAAGAAGATATACACAAGCGATAAAGTTACTTCAACAACCGCAAGTTTCAACTAAAGCAAATTTATATAAGTCAGTGGTTTCCTTCCTAAACGCCCTTAGTTTGTATTAGCCCTTTACATGCTGCTTTTCAGAATGGAATGGTAAACACACTGATTGTGATGAGCGTACCGAACAGAAATTTAGTTGCGATGCAATTATTCACATAGTCGACAAATTAAGTCGTTATTACTCCTAACTGCTATTAATCCCTGTTAATGATTTTTTACAAGGACTTAGGACAAAACACAGCAGCAAAAGATTCAAGGGGAACAAGCAACAAGAACCATCGAACAACTACATTTAACTCTGTGACTTTTAAAACGAAAGAAAAGGCGAGGGTGGCTTACTAAAGAAACGAAATCTTATAACAAGCGAAAAAGTGCGGCCAATTACATTCGAATTCCAACAGTTATTGATTTAAGGAGGAATTTCCACATTCACTTAGGCCTCAAACTCAACAAGAAACAGGTCAGAGAACAGCCCTAAACGCATGACATGAACATATTCGATGTTCTAAGGGTTATGTAAAATCAACCTTTGTACCAGTATTAAAGATAAAAAATCCAAACAAGCAACCTGGTCGTCCACATATTCTGCCAATTAATCAATAGTTCCCTAAAGTATTCTTAGCTATTTTTTATATGCGGATTCAGACACACAGCAACAAACCAAGCTCAAATAGGCAAAACTGTGAAGAATTATTTAACAACTACATCGATATATACTCCTAACCACTGAAAACAAAAGTAAAGCAAGGGCGACCACTAACCTTTTCCGGGACAGCGAACTGAGGCTATTATAGTTGTCGAGTCTCCGAATCCGCTTGAAGTGGTCCTTGCTCAACCGAGAACTAAAAGAAGGGATTTCGACAATAAAAAACTTGAGTAAAAAATAAGATTTTCTCAGAATCCAAGTTTTTAGCAAAAGGAATTTTATGAGGGGAAAGCTTGTGAAAAATAAAAGGGATTTTTTTTGTGGTTGTTCAACCTATCTTTAACAGCCCATAGAGGGGCTGTATTTATAGCTGAAAAAATGGGAACTCAAATTCAATATTGAAAACCACAAAAGGGGGGGGGGGGGGGGGGAATCGTTTGAAATAAAATTCAAACAAAAGGAAACCATGAACGGAAGACAAAGAAATCACCTTTTTCAGAGATGATTTGAAAGGTTGAGACCGTTGAAACCGAAAATAAGAAAGATTTTTCAGCAAACCGAGCTCTGAAGGTAGGGGTGAGGTTTTTTTTATCCATTTAATCGTCCTTGTATTCGCAAGATTCTCACGTTTTCCCTGTTTGGAGGTTGAACAGGCTAGTTTGCAGAGCATTAATGGCTCCATAGTATCATAGAGAGGGAGAGGGGATTGAAGGGACGTGATGGCGGTGGCGTCCAGGATGGCTTTTGTACACTGGTCCGTCGATGGAACCGGCGGTGATAGGAGAGGGCGTTGTCACTGGTGAGGTTTTTTGTTAGAGTTTTTTTTATTGGAATTGAATTAGGAGAATTAATTTTGGGGTACTTTATGGGGGCTGCTGGGTTGGGTTGTGAAATTGATTTTTGGGCAGATTGGGGTGTGAATTGGGCCACGAAATGGGCTGAATTTGGTGAAGAGAATTGACATAAATTGTAGGAAAATTTACTTGTCATAGCTACCTCTAAGACTTATTTATGAATAATAACAACCTTATTTTTTATTTAATTTTTGTAGCTTTATTTTTCCAAAATTACATATCATAACTGGTCCAATAACTTTTGAAATACATGTACCTCTCTATTCTCCCTCACTACACATTTAAGATTTATCATCTTCTCCAAACCCTAAAAAAAATTCTCTCTCCTCTCTCCCCTTCCCCTCACTGCCGCCTCTCTCCCTCCCTTTCTCTATCTCCGGCCTCTTTTCTCCTTCAGCCAAAAAGCTCGTAGCAACATCGTTGTTGCACAAGTTGTTGCTGCTTCCTAGTCGAATAACAACCATGACTTTACTCCGGCGGCTGCTAAAGCCGTCGATGCCGCTGCCATTGCTCCTGTTGTTGATGATGATGAGGTGGCAGCGACGATGGTGGAACGACATCAAATCTAAGAATACACTCAAATCTGAAAAAGAGGGAGCAGTGGATTTCACCGGAGCCACCACCACCACCACCATTATTACTACTATCTCCATCTCCAAACTCGAAAAAAACCTTAAGGTTCTAGTTCTTCAGATCTGAACTCCATATGCTTCATGTATTAATGGTTTTTGGTGGTGGTTCGGTATGGTTTTTGGAGTGGAGGAGGACAGTGGTGGATCGAAGAAAGGCGGCGGAGGAAGGAGGAGGTTTTTTCCAGTTTGTTGTGGTGGTTCGGTAGGGTTTTTGGAGTGGAGTAGGATGGTGGATCGGAAGAAAGGCGGCGGAGGAAGGAGGAGGGTTTTTCCAGTTGTTGTGGTGGTTCGGTAGGGTTTGTGGTTGTGGTGTTTCAGTATATTTCTGTATATTTTAGTATATCTCGCTATATTTCAATGTACTGTTTCAGTATATTTCTATATATTTCAGTGTACTGTTTCAGTATATTTCGCTATATTTCAATGTATATCTAATTTACGAAACAATTTCTGATACATTTCATTGTATTCCATTGTATATACGCATACTATAATTTTATATTTCTTAAACAATCAACCATATTTCATTGTATTCCAGTGTATATTTTTCTGTAATTGGAAGTATTTCTAAAAGATTGGAATGGAGTAATTTGGAGAGAGAAACGTGGGTTGTTACAGAACTTCAGCCGTTATGCGTGATATATGGTTGATTTAATTTGACTTACCATTTAAAATGAAAGAAGAGAATATGTTCCATAAATACAGCCTATTTTTACTCTGCCAAATTTTGTATTTTCGTGTATTTCAAAAATGCGAAATACAACCGAATACAACAAAAACCAGCAAAAAACTTTTGAATAGAGTGATTTTGATAGAGAGACGTTAGCTGTAATGGAACCTCATGAGGTTTGCGTGAATCATGGAACCATTAATACAAATTACCATATAATTTGAAAAAGATTTTTATTGCTATAAATATAGCCTTTTTTTTTATTCAACAGCCATGCTGTATTTCGCTGCATTTCACTGTATTTCAAAAACGCGAGGTACACCTGAAATACAGCCAAAAGCAGCTACGAATTGGAAATCTTCAACTTATAGCTATAACTTGTTAGAAGCTGTTAAAAGGTAGTTATTTGTGTAAGTTTTACTAAATTGTATCCAATTTTCATAATTCTTTTTCACATAAACTAGTTTCAAAAAATGCTTCTTTGTCCTAATTAAATTCCCAAAATATGTACATATATAAATTACAATACAAGTAATATATAAATTACAATACAATTAATTTAATACACGTATTTAGTATTAAAATAGATTAAGAGATGATTAATTTAGTAACAAATAGGATTAAAGGAAAAATGCCAACGCCAATATTAATATAGGAATATCAACATTATTTTCGAGTCATTTTAATTATAAAGTATGATGTTTAGTAACTTTTAAATATAAAATATGATGCTTGATAATTTCTAAGAAACAATAAAAATGTCCTTAACATTAGAGAAATATATCTCGAGAAATAGCGTAATAATAGTGAAAATATTCCTAACTCGATTTTGGGGAGTTTTCAGGACTAAGAAGCATAGTGAAATTAACTAAACGAAAAGGGAGGGCCAAAATTGGGTGTCAACATAGACCGACAATGCCGTCACATAATAGGCTGAACTAGAATGGAAAAGACTCGTTGAAGCTGACAAGGTCACCATACGAGTCAATACGTCAAACGTAAGGTCGACAAGGCCACACAACACAACCATACACAGGACACATGCCTACAAGCCTCTAAGAGTACATCAACTGTCATAAAGTCGGGGCAGGGCCTCGGCATACCCATTCAATATGTATAACATCATATCAACTCGGCACAACTACTCCAGGAAAAGTGGAGCTCACGGACCAACTGCTGAATCTGGGGACGACTAACTGAGGAGGACCGTCAACCTTTCTACCTAGACTTGCAACATGAAATGTAGCGTCCCTGGTAAAGGAATACAAGAACTAATGAATGTACCGAGTATGTAAGGCAAATAAGAAACATAAAAAAAGATGTCAGTGAAAAAGAGAATAAGAAATCAACCTGAAACTCATAATGCCACTGAGGGCGTATGATACGCATGCTTATACTCCCATGTATAACGTACCGAACCTTGATAAGGTCTAATATATATATCATAACCTACCGAGCCACTATGGGGTCTCGTAAACATCATAATGTATCCATCTGATCATAGGTAATGATGCATGTATAGCGCACAATAAGTGTCGTAACCAACCGATTATAGCTCGGTAGTAAATAGAGATATCATATACATATATATGCATGATGAACACGTGATAACATTTTAAACATCTCGGAGTGACGTAAGGTCGTTAATCCTTCAAACAACATTTTGTGATCTAGCTTCATCAAATACGTATCAATAGGAATCAAGAACTAGGACATATCATGATTCAATTTATCATCTCATTAGAATGAAGAAAATAAGCATTTCTAACTAACATGAATAAAGTCATTATGGTGGGGACTTTGGTTATGCTTCGTTTCAAGATGATTCATGCTAAGAAAGGAAAAGATGGCCTTAACATACCTTTAACGTTGAGTCTCGACTAACCAAGTTAGAATCAGCCTCCTCTACACCTTAATTTACAATAAATGAGGATAACACCAATGTTAAGCCCAAGTAAAACACAATCAACAATATATCGAGCGACAAGCTCACTATATGGTTAACTAAACAGTGTTTCCGTCCATCATTTACCTCATCACGTTCACCGCCATAACAAGAATACATATAAACCTCAAACTCTACACTTCTAGCACAACTGCACATCAAAACAACCCAATAACACAATACAACAACATTCAACTAGTTTACGACTTCTAACCGACATCTCGTATGTTCTCATCCATTTAACACATCAAGAACCTACACATGAAGAAGGGAGCGATTCTTACCTTTTATCTCAAGAATCATTAGCAAGCTTACCCTTAACTTGAAGCAAGCTACAAATCAATTACAAAGCGGAGAAACCGCGTTCTTCCAGCTCGACGACCTTTTCGAAGGGAAAATTAGGTTAGAACCTTATGAATCTTGTCTTGGAAGGTTTATGAACTCTTTTGGGGGGGGGGGGGGGTATTTGGGATCAAGTTTGATCGAATAAATGAAACAATAGGGGGTGCCATCACTTAAATAGAAAGGTGGAACTTTCCACCGCCATAGAAATGCGTTGGGATCTGCAGCGCAGAGGCCCATATGCGGCCGCAGATCTTAGAGCATATCTAGGCAGTGAGTTCCCCTTCTTTTTCAGCCTATCTGTGCCCCAATTTGTGGGGCGGATCATAATCTGCAATGCAGTATGCCTCCAAATTTCACCGAGCTTCGTTGAAACACGTTTTTTTCGATTTGTTTAGCCCCTTATCCTTACGACACTACCTTAACATCATTCTAACCCATTAATACTCTTACGAATGACCTTAACCCTCCGAGCTTATAAAGGCTCTCCTGCGGTGTGTCTTAACGTGAAATTGCAGGGTGTTACATCTGTCTTGCTTATTTGGTAAGATTGCCTAAGAATTGAGAAGGTTTTGATAGTTTTCACAAATTGTAGGGGATTTCATCAAAACCCTCTTCATGCGGGAAAAAAAATACAAATTAACAAATTCAAATTGAATGTCTAAATAATATTTCCACTTCAAATCAGTCTAGTTTGAAATCATGTCTAAACGGACCTTAAGTTTTTGCTTCTTTTCGCACTTATGTTACGAGATAGGGGTGGATTCAAAGCTTTACGTATAGATTTTCAGGAACTCAATAAATTTTGCCTTATCCTATAGTATAAATAATTAATTGTAAATTCAATTATCATTATAAATTAAATTGAAATTATTAGAAAAACTCGTAAACTATAAATTTTGAATTCGCCGTTGGTGATGAATTAGGCTAACTTATAGCCCAAGTTTTCTCTAAACCAAAACAAAATGGGCAATTTGCAGGATTGCCTTTCGCTGGGAGTGGTCTTTAATTTTTGCCCCTCAAATTGGTGGTCTTTAATTTTTGTCCTCTGCCTTTGCAAATTGCCTCGCCTGAGCCCAATATATATATATATATATAACCGATTTATATATATTCGCCTTAAGGAAGAATTTGCAATGACAGAGGACAAAAGTTAAAGACCACCAATTTGAGGCGCAAAACTTAAAGATCACCAATTTGAAGGACAAAAATTAAAGTCTACCCCATATGAAGGACAATCCGCGCAAAAAAAAAAAAAAAGAAAGAAAGAAACAAGACCTTTTTTTTTTTTTTTTGCGCGGATCGTCCTTCATTTGGGATGGTCTTCAATTTTTGTCCTTCAAATTGGTGGTCTTTAAGTTTTGCCCTTCGCCTAACACCCCGAAGTTGTGAGTTCGAACCCCAGCTCAGTAAAAATAAAATAAAATAAAATTCGCAAGGTAGAATTTTAGGCAGAATTTTTGCAAATCTGTCCATGCAAATTCTAGGCCTTAAGGCAGAATTTGCATGGGCATAGGCAGAATTTCTGCCCATGCAAATTCTGTCTTAAGATAAAAATTCTGCCTGAAGGATAAAATTTATAGACCACCATTTTGAGGGATAAAAATTAAAAACCACCCCCAGCGAAGGCCAATCCTGCAAATTGCCCAAAAAAACCACATTATAGGGCTGAGAAGACAGCGTTGACAAAGAGTCCAGCCCAGATTTATCCTAGCAGTTAGGGCGCACGAAACGGATATTCCTTACCTGGACCCAAAATTCCAATTTCAGCCCGCCAATCTTAAACGACACCCATAGTCTCCATCGGCGACCAACTTCTGCGATCTCCTTCTCTGGCGAATAAAATTTGTAAGTTCCATCCACCTATGTGTTTTTAATATGACCAAACTAACCCTTACATTCTTTTTTTTCTCTGTAGAAAAATAGGCACTTTTTATGCTTTGTAATGCTTCTGCTGTACTAAGAATGGCTCAAAACTTGGTCTTTGTAGTTTTTTGTTTTGCTTGCATGTTAAATTTGCATTCTCATGCGCCAATTGCTGCAAAGTTGTGACCTTTTATTGATTTACTCCCAAGTCATAGATTGTTAATCAATTTTCTGAATGTTACTCTCAGGAAAAAGGTCAAAGTGATTACACCTTAAAATATTAATTGTGAACTTATACTTCTAGCTTTTACAAAATCCTTCAGATACTAAATTTATTCTACATTCTTTTTTTCTTGATAGAATAGGAGCTTTTATGCTTCGTAACGCTTCTCCTGTACTAAGAAAGGCTCAAAATTTGATCTTTGTACTTCTTTGTTTTTGCTTGCGTGTTAATTTGCATTTTCGTTTGCTTTCATGTGAGAATTGCTACAAACTTGTTACCTTTTATTGATCTACTCCGTTGATGTAATCTGAGATTACCGAAGCAGAAATGAAAGAAAAACTAAGCTAAGAAAAAGAAGAAGACTGATATTTCATAATCCATGATCTGCTCAATACCAATTGAGCTACATATAACCCCCTTCTAACTGAACAAGTGACTGAAATGCAAACAGAAAATAAAGTACATACAAGGGTCCAAATGTAATAAGCTAAAAAAAGTAACTAACTCGAACAGTCCCGGAATGTACTACATCGCAAGCCTAACGTACCCCTCCTTGCTCCTTAATTATTCTGGGTCACATCAGTTCTTCCCCCCTGAAAAACTTCCTTGTCCTCAAGGAAGGAAGACTCGAAATCTGACCAATATGAGAGAATGGCTGATGTAATCCGATCCACCAGGATCGAATGGAATTGCAAAGAGTCTCCAAATATAGAAGTCCTTGTGTCCGAATCAATCTGACAGCCCATAACTAGTACTAGCATTTTCCACTTGAATCTTGAGTCCTGCTTGTTGCCCACATATTTCTTAGTGAGATATGCTTGTCCCCAGCTTACAACAGTTGCAAATGTATTGGAAGGATTGGCATAGTTTCCAGAATACTTAGGAACAAGCTTAAGCAAAGTTTTATTTGCAATCTTCTGTAGTTCAATGCAGCACTTTACCCTCGTAAATTCATAGCTACCAACACATTTCTTAGCAGCCTCATATGAACTACAAGCTGTGACGACACAAACAAACATCACATAATTATTAAGTGTTATCTCATAGCTTTCACCTGACATCTTCTCAGACAAATTGAGCACCATGTCCATACATTTGTGGTGAGTATAATCCCAACTTGCTACGTTCCAAGTAGTCAAATTGCTCCCAGGTTCATGAAGTGTGCTCTCATAATCTTCAATGTTTTCACCTTTCCCGTGCCTATCAAGAGGTGCACTCTCAAGAATTATTTTATCACTAACAGAAGTAAACTTTAGTCGAGGTAATGAATAGATCTTCCCAACTTAAGCATTGTCATCCTTGCAAGATCAGTAAGTATACACGACACCATGTATGCAATAGGCTCAATACTTTCTTTGAGATAAATGAACTTGGACCCCCTCCTAACAGCAGTGCATGTTTTGACAATCTTTGATTTGCAAATCATGATCATTAGAGTAAGAATTTCAGCATACATCCTTAGCCTTTGAAGGGAAAGGTCATCCCCCGTTGGAAAAACTCCAAGAGCCATCATAGTCCTATCAAAGAAGAATAACTGATAATGTACCTCATTTGGAAATAAATCGCAGCCATAGTTAACTAGTGAAAATGAGAAACTGTCACTTGACTTTGGAAACTCAATTATCTCCTCCTTCAAGTGAATTACTCAAGTAGATAACACATGGAACAATTTTTCAGTAAATGCTTTTGAATATTCATTATCCCACCAGTTACCACAAGCATCGAGAAAAGAATTAGCGTGGTTTACACTAAGCACATTTGCCACCACTAAAATGAGGCATCTTAATCCACCACGATTATGTGGAAGAGTGACAGCAATGGGTACTTGTGAGTTCAAAAATTGCGCAACCAGGAAATGTAAGATCCATGGAGAACTTACAATTGCATGCTTCACACTAGCTTCTGTAGAAACATGTGTTGCAAGTACTGATTCTAGCTCCCTGGTCATGCTCTCTTTTCCTCCTCCAAGAGGCTCAGATTGTTCATTCTCCATTTCAGCATCTATATCATCAATCTCTTCCTGAATACTCATTACTACATCTTCCTTGTCTAGAAAGGTACCCTGTGAATCACCTAATGTCGAGCAGGTTCCACTTTTTTATTCTTTGTTACATCTGTTTCCACAGCCCTATTTTCAACAGTTGAAAGATGTTCCTGCATCACTAGTTCATCATTCTCCTCAACTTTATTCAAATCGATTTCCTCGTCGATTTTGGTGATTGAATCAGCTGCTTTGCCGGTATCACAATTGGACGTTGCCCAAGATTTTGTGCTTACGGAATTACAATCATCCGTGATGAAGGGTCAGCCACGTTGACTTTGAGACAGTACACACTGTTAGGCGGACTCACTATCGGCTCCATCAGCATCTCAGGAGCTGGGCACTCCACCCCTTTCAGAGGTTCGACTTCTTCCAAGCTTTCTTCCTTCAATGTCTCGTCTACATAGCAGAAATTAGCGGCAACAGGGGCAATCAATCCTGAGTCAGTTGTTGGTTTCGTTAATTGTGTATTGCTCTCCTTGCTGGCGCAGCTGTTGAAACCAATAATAACTTCCTCATTAGTAGGCATTTCCTCAAACACCTCTTGCACCTGGTTCGGAGTGCCCATTTTCCTATACATAAGTTGCACAGGAATTTCCACATTTGCCTTGTCAACCCCCCTTTCTTCTGATAGACTCGCATCAATCGCCAAATCCAAATTCACAGGAATATTATAATTGTTGTATGTAACAGCGACGGCGAGATTAAAAGTTTCAAGAGCACCAACCTCCTGAGAAGAGAAAGGACAAGTTGCAAATCCAGCGGTAGGAGGAGGAAGTTGGCCAGAATCGTTTTCAATCGCTGTTGATGGCAATACAAACCCACGATTTAACCCAACTCCAAAGGAATCTGGACTTGAATTGGGATTTACACCGGAATAATGATGCGCATATGGATTCTGATAAGAACCGCCACCTTAACACTTAATGCTGCCATAAGAATTTGGATATGCACTGTAGTATTGATAGGCGTGTGGATTCACACCACCAAATTCAACGCCTTGGGAATCTAAATTGAGATTGAGATCAACATTGTTCTGCTGATGAGGATTACATGTCGTATTACATTTCGTGTAGGAGCTCACGTTGGTGTCACTGTTGTAAACATTGCTTGTATAGCTCTCTATGGTCCGAAAATTAGAGGGAACCCTAGCAAACTCCGATGGGTAGCACCTAGAAGGAGATGAATGGGAACTAATGGCTTGCCAAGGAGTGACAAGGAGTGAAATTAGAGGTGTATAAAGGGTTTTGGAGTGGTAATGGACATGGTGTTTGTAGTGGTTTCTCCGGTTCTCTTCTACGGTTATGAGTCACTAGTTTCTCTCCATCTTCAATTGAGAACTTCATCTCTTGGACAAATTCCCTCAATCTATTGTCCATTCTATCATAACTGCTGTTAATATTTGAGATATATGAATCCAATTTCTCCATCCTTATCTTTATCTCCTCCATCTCGGAAGCCATTGATGAACACCCACAGTTGCGAGGATCAAGCTCTGATGCCACTGATGTAATCTGAGATTACCGAAGCAGAAATGAAAGGAAAACTAAGCTAAGAAAAAGAAGAAGACTGATATTTCATAATCCATGATCTGCTCAATACCAATTGAGCTACATATAACCCCCTTCTAACTGAACAAGGGACTGAAATGCAAAAAGAAAATAAAGTACATACAAGGGTCAAAATGTAATAAGCTAAAATACATAACTAACTCGAACAGTCCCGGAATATACCACATCGCAAGCCTAACATACCCCTCCTTGCTCCTTAATTATTCTGGGTCACATCATCCGTAGTATTACTAATCAGTTTTATGAATATTACTCTCGGGGAAAGGTCAAAATGATTACACCTTAAAATATGCATTTTGAATTTATGTAATGGACTCAAATCCAATGTGATAGTTACCGGTTTCTCAACTATATTAATAAGACTAAAGTTCAATTACAATTCTTGAAAGTAAATGCAACAACTCAAATGGCAAAAGGCCAAACGGAAATACAGAACTATTAAAAGTAAGAACTAGGATAGATTGTAGACGGACATGAGGAATTAGACTAAGATAAAGCGGGATGAGAGTAGCGGACTTTGCCTAAGCATCACAATATGTATAAACCCCTTCTTTCAAACCCTTTGCCCGTTTAAACTAGTTGCTAGTTGGCCCTGGATGCCAAATAAAACACCCCAACGTTATACTCGGCCCAGTAATCCCAAATGAATGAGTCTCATTCACCACTTCTAGCCCGTAGGCCCTTATGGAGTTAGCTTTGTTCACAACAATTTATACTTCTAAGTTTTACAAAATCCTTCAAATTGTGAATTTATTCCCTTTGTCCAATTTTATTTGTCCAATTTGACTGCTGTGTAAAATGTTGGTTTGGCTTATCTATTAAGTATATTGATGATCGTGGGTATTTATCAAAGTATTGGGTGAAAAAGTAGGCTGATAGAGTAAACATCACATCATATGTTTGAATTTCAGTACTTGAAGGTGTATGCCGATGGAATGACATACATTCGGTGACCTCCTGAGATGGAAAGAGTATCATATAATTTGGACATAGGGAATTGTTACCAACTATTTTTAACTTTAGTTATTGAAATCATTACATTTGAATGCCCTTATATCTGAATCAGTCTAGTATATCCAATCAGGTGATACATATAACTAATGGCATACAAAAAATTTCTCTAATGTAGCTATTACGTGGTGGTTCATATTTGAGGCATTTCCCTTTCTTCTGGGCAGGGCACTTCAAATTTTCTGGGTTGGTTCACATTTTTTTCTTGGGCTAAAGAGAATCTTGTCTTCATTTGTTTTTACGGGACAAGCAATTTTTTTCTTGTTGAAAAGTCTGAGGTCTATTTCGGTCTTACTGATCCAAAAGAAAAAAGAGTAACTAGCGTTCTATAATTAAATAATTGCTTATCATTCTTGAAATATCATAGACTGGATAAACATTTACTAACTTCTAATTTTTGTTTGATAACCGAGAATCCCCGAGGGCCAATCCGTAAGCAGATAGTGGGCCTGACCCTCTACCCTTCTCCAACATATACTAACTTCTAGTTATTTGACAGATATCTATTCTTAGCCATTTAAAGTTAAGCAATTAAAATAATCAAAACTCCACTTCTTGTTTACCCTATCCCAGAGTTCTAACAAACAAACAACAACATACCCGAGTTCTGTTCAGGCAAATTTAAAATATTACAGCATTTGTCTAAATTAATAATTTCCCATAATCTATGAAATATCATGGAATTGAGGCATGATTATTCGAGGACTAATTTTATTGCGTCTTGAAGTATGAGGGTTGGGAACTTTGAAGGGACATTTACTTCCCTTTCCAATTTTTCAAACTCCAGATTATAAAGTTTCGCCTTTTGGTATTTAAGTGATCAAAATCAATTGATCTAAGATGACCCCAGTGGAGGCAAAAACACTAGGTATTCCTTTTTTTTTTTTTTTTTGTTTTTTGTTTTTTTGTTTTTTGGAGAAAGGTAATAACTAACGCTAGGTGATTTTCTTTCCATCTGTCCAAGCCCTGGTAGAGTTACCGAGTACTTGTGCTAGTGGAATTAGTCGAGGTGCGCACAAGTTGTCCTGGACAGCACGGTGATTTTAAAAAAAGAAAAGATAAGCTGACCTACGATACCACTTAAATCCCAAAATGGACGCTTAAGATAATAGTTCATGAAATTTGTGCACGAAGAGTCACATTGCCCTTTTTCTGGAGCTTGAGGTCAAACATGTGCAGCCATGCAGGGTTTAGTGTTTGTTAATTTTGCATTCCAATATTGACATCTCTCCTTTTCTTTTAATTACTTTTTCTTCATAACTTGTGGTTTGTGGCTCTGGATAAATTTTCAAAATCTAATCAATTGACTGCTTTCATTGTTAATCCACCTTATGTTATGGGTGGAACTGCGCTTGAGTGAAAGTTGGAGGTCCTTACATCACTGACTCACTCTGGCTTGTTGTTGCAAGTGATCCACCAGGTGCTCTCCTTAAAGTTCTGCATATCTAAATGGACGCACTTTCAACTGAAGATTCTATTACTAAGAGTGCAAAATTGATATCAAAGAGGAAGAGAAAAACAGCGAGGAAGAGGGCTAACAAAAAGGAAAGACAGCAAAGTTTGGATCAAATGCTTAAAAATCTGGAGGCTCCTAAAAATGAAGAAAGTTCCATCGAAGACGTGGCTAATTTAGAGAATTCTGATGCACAAATGCTTCCTCTAGGACATCTAGAAATACAAAGAGAATCGACGACAACTCTTTTGGAAAAGAGTCCTGTTAAGAAAAAGAAAAGAAGTATGATGAAGGCGTTGAACAAAAAGGTTGACCCTTGTAGCATGGATCAGAACAGTGTTCCCTCAAATCCAAGCGTGTTGGATAGCAAGCATGGAGAAGTAGAAAATGGTCTACTCAATCCTAATATTACCATTGAAGATGTGGCTAGTTTAGTGGATTCTGATGCACAATTGCTTCCTCGAGGACATCTAGAAATACAAACAGAATTGACCACAACTCTTTTGGAAAAGAGTCCAGGTAAGAAAAAGAGATTGAAGAAACGAATGAAGGCATTGAAAAAAAAGGTTGACCCAGGTAGCACGGGTCTGAACAATGTTCCCTCAAATCCAAGCCTGCTGGATAACAAGCATGGAGATGTAGAAAATGGTCTACTCAATCCTAATATTTCCATTGAAGATGTGGCTAATTTAGAGAATTCTGATGCACAATTGCTTCCTCGAGGACATCTAGAAATACAAACAGAACTGACCACAACTCTTTTGGAAAAGAGTCCAGGCAAGAAAAAGAGATTGAAGAAACGAATGAAGGCATTGAAAAAAAAAGTTGACCCATGTAGCACGGGTCTGAACAATGTTCCCTCAAAGCCAATCGTGCTGGATAACAAGCATGGAGAAGTAGAAAATGGTCTACTCAATCCTAATATTTTCATTGAAGATGTGGCTAATTTAGAGAATTCTGATGCACAATTGTTTCCTCGAGGACATCTAGAAGTACAAACAGAAGTGACCACAACTCTTTTGGAAAAGAGTCCAGGTAAGAAAAAGAGATTGAAGAAACAAATGAAGGCATTGAAAAAAAAGGTTGACCCATGTAGCACGGGTCTGAACAATGTTCCCTCAAATTCAAGCCTGCTGGACAACAAGTATGGAGAAGTAGAAAATGGTCTACTCAATCCAAATATTTCCATTAAAGACGTGGCTAGTTTACACAATTCTAATGCACAATTGCTTCCTCTAGGGCATCTAGAAATACAAACAGAAGGGGCCACAACTCTTTTGGAAAAGAGTTCTGTTAAGGGAAAGAAAAAGAGAAAGAGAAAGAAGAAAACAAGTGTGATGAAGGTGTTGAACAAAGAGGTTGACCCTTGTAGCATGGATCAGACCGATGTTCCCTCAAATAACAAGCATGGAGAAGTACAAAATGGTCTACTCAATCCAAATATTTCCTTCGAAGATGTGGCTAGTTTAGAGAATTCTGATGCGCAATTGCTTCCTTTAGGACCTAAAGGAGATGATGTTAAGGTTGCAAATGGCGCAATGGAAGGCGAAGTTTCATTATTTGAAGCTGGAAGAATTTCGGCAGAAAGCTGTAGTGAAAGGACTCGACTCACTCACAATTCAGAGTTAATCATGCATGTTCATGCGGCTCCCACAAGGCCAGGTGATTTCTGCATGATGAAGGGTCCTTGTTTGAGGAGAAAACTTCTCATCCTTGATGTTAATGGACTACTTGCTGATGTAGTCAATCCACCACCAAAAGACTGTAATCCAGATGCTTGTTTCTGGAGACGGGCAAGTGAGAATTGATGACTTACTTTTTATTTAATTGCGTTAATGACCTTTCGAACTTACTTCATTCGCAAGATGAACACACATGGTTCTTACATAAAATACCTGTCACTTTGTTTGCAGTATTCAAGAGACCCTACTGTAATGATTTTCTGAAATTTTGCTTTGAAAGATTTGACGTGGGCATCTGGTCTTCTAGATCCAAGTAATCCTTGATTTTGAAATGCTTCTTGTGTTTCTGTCATTTTCCTGACATGATCTTTTATGTTTTACCCTGTATAATGATTTAGTTTTTCTAATGCATTTTATGGTGTACTTGGGATAAACATTTACCAGAATATATGTTTGTGCAGGAAGATCATTGTTAAAGTGGTTGATTATTTATTGGGAAACCTGAAGCACAAGTTGTTATTTTGTTGGGTAAGCAGTCCTCCTTCCACACATAGTTCCAGATCGCTTCTCCTAGTTGCACCCTTAAATTCCTCATCCAAACAGCAGGAAGTGACAAAAAGAAAAGCAAAGAAAAAGGAGTATGATTTCCTTTTCAAAAAAAGAAAAAGGAGTATGATTCCCTATCATTATTTTTCTTTGCTTGGGCAAAGATCCTATTTCCTTTGTGATCTTTTGGCCATGATCTACGCTGAGTCGCTGATGCCTAAGGAACTCTCGTGGTCTGCCAGATTGTTAGGACTCTGATGGATCATTGTAACTTTACAATTCCTTTGCGAGCATGAGAGTAGGAGCCTGTTTGGATTGGCTTATTTCAGGTGCTTTTAAGCCAAAATAGCTTTTAAGCACTTTTATAGTGTTTGGGCAAGATAAAAAGTGCTTTTAAGCACCTGTTATTAAGCCAATATAACAAAAATAAGCCAAAAGCCATAAGTTGGAATTCCTAGCTTATGGCTTTTGGCTTATAAGTCAAAAGTCATAAGCCCATCCAAATGGGCTCTAGTATTACCAGCTGCATTAACACATTGCCTGTTTTTCCCCTTTTGGGTTTAGGATTTAGCATTTAGTGTATAGTTATTGCCAACTGCATGAACACATGGGCTGTTTTTCCCCTTTTGGAAATGAAAGAAGGGGATGGGAAGTTATATTTACTTCCTTCTTGTAATTATACTGGCCCTAGTTCGTTTGTATTGCCTGTCTATATCAGTTATGGTGCTTGACCATGCCCTTGGCAAGGATAGTGAATGGTTATAGAAACCACCTTTGTTTTAAGGTGGGAGAGGAGGTTACTGGTGAAAATTTACCTGCTTATGTTGCCGCGCCAGAACTTTCTTAACCAAAGCTTAGTTCATTCTTTTCTTCTCTGTCACCCCCACCATTAAGAAAATGGAAAGGAAAAGAAAAAGAAGAATAAATGAGCCTGCAGTCACAGCATGATACTTCTCTGACCATTGGTTTGTGGATGTGTGTTTATAGATTTTTTGGTTTTTCCATTTATCGTTGGGCCCTTCCCTCTTAGAAGAATAAGCAATTTCTATTTACTAAATATCGCAGGATATGTCGCATAGCACTCAGACAATGTTCAAGACACTTGAGAACAAGCATAAGCCCTTGGTTTGCAAGGAGCTGAGCAAGGTGTGGGACAGATATGATCCCAATCTACCCTGGGAAAGAGGGGATTATGATGAATCAAATACTTTACTATTGGATGATTCTCCCTACAAGGCCTTGCTAAATCCTGTAAGCTTTACACCACCCTCTTTTTGGTTCCAAGACTACCCCTCAAATGACCCCTTTTGATATTTATTTGCGTGATTGTAACTACATTATGCATGACCTTGTTCCTCAGGCGCACACTGCAATATTTCCTCATTCTTACACCTTCAAGGCCGAGAATGATAATTCACTAGGTGAGACCCCTCTGTCTGGTACTGCTTAATACTTGTATACTGTTGTTTCCCTTTTTATGTTTCATGTGCCCCTTTTAGTGGAGTTATGAGAACTGATTCCCACCATCTGACTAGTGTGAACCACAGTGGGCTTAGACACTCTTGCCGCTTGATTTCTTTCCTTGCTTAATGATGTTAGATGTGATGCAACACGCTAAGTTAGGTTAACATAGACAGACGCGCAGCAGCAATCCGCTAGTGGTGATCGATTGACTATGAGTATTAAGCATGGGCGACTTAATGGAATTTGTGGCAACTTTTTTTTTTTTTCCACATATTGTTCTTTTCACTTCAAAGAAGAGTCTGCATTTCGTTTGTCTGCATTTCGTTTCTCACTTCAAGCCTCATGGACCTTTTTTGCTTTAAAAAATACTGATGATTATTGAACCAAGTTTTTCTTGGAAATCTCTAATTTATGTTGGTATAAAATGATGGAAGTTATGAAGATTGAAAAGTTGCACCTTGTTGTAGGCCCTGGAGGTGATTTGCGAATTTATTTGGAAGAATTATTGAAAGCCGAACATGTACAGAAATACGTAGAGCAACATCCATTTGGTCAGCGGGCAATTGATCAGACAAGCTCAGACTGGAACTTCTACTTTGATGTTCTTTGCAGTCTGCGTGGTCAATCAGGCTAAGATTCTTGATCTGCACTTGCGTAAATTACATGTGATAGAGACATATGCTGCTAACATCTTGGGTGTAAATTACATGTGATAGACATGCTGTTAACATCTTGGGATGATCTCGTTTGTGGACATGGGACACCATAAGAGCTGAGGCTTGGTTTCACATTTTTGGCTATTTATCGGTTACTGGTCTGAGCTGTGGATAAACGTGGAATGTGACAGCTAGAAATTTTTTGAGCCCATAGGCGGTTCTTATCCTTAAGAGGGTCTCCATTAATTTTTCGCATGTTGTTATCTTGTAACATTATCCAGTTAACGTTCTTCATTTAATTCCTCTCCCTCTTATTTTGTGTTGGGTTGGGGGGGGGGGGGGGGGGTTTGTGTGTAATTGTTTTGTAGACTAGACTGTTGTTCCTCCTGTTGATTGTAATATTATATGGTTAATTTCATGATATACTCTGATACTCGTACGTCTGTCTTATTTTGTGGCACTGGTGATTTTGTAGCTCAGGCTCAAACTGCATTACTTTGATATTTTAGCGACGTCTTAAGGAAAAATTCAATTAATGGGTGAACGATTGCAATTATTTTTGCAAGAAAAGCAATAAGTTCTCGTTCATGCTACTGTAGCTAGTTTAATAGATTGAGGCAGCTCCAATACGAGTTTCATGAAAGGACATAGAGACTAGCCCATCCACCAAGTATTTTATAAGTAAAATTAGCAAACTGCGCATTTACATTATCACATGTATTCATATTCTGCGTAGAGGTTATAGCTAGCACACCACAACTGCTAGGATTTTCCTTCCAACTTTCATCCGCACACTGTTTACTCGGACCTCTAGACAAATAGTGAACGAACATCTAAACTTGCATGGTCTCTTAATTGTTACATAAACAACGAGCTTCAATTTCCCAAAAAATGGAGTATATTTAGAACACTGAAAATTCTATATGAGGTCACTTTTACCTATCTTTTCCGTTTCTTTTCATCAGTCTGGATACATGAATAATGACTTCTATTAGGGAACCCACCGAAAAGAAGAAAAAAACATGTAGGATTTTATTCAACAAACATATTGACAGGTTCATGACGCAAATGATGATTAGTACACACCTCAATAAATCACTAGTGGGAAAACTATCAATCTGCTAAGACTATTGATAATCTATAGTCGCGATGCACAAACAATTCTAGGCCCAACATTTCCTAACCTCGAAACCAAAAACACAATTGAACAAACACACATAGTTATCAGAAAACTTTGGATTTGAATTGTGGGGTGCGCCAGGCCAAGGCTGTAGTGTAACACCAAGACGACGCTTGAGAGCCCCGATAGCAAGCTACCATAATGAACTCTCCCCTCAAAAAATTGAGTTAATATCGTGTGGATCGATGACCCACATATCAGATATTAAACTGATAAGAACAGATACTACACTTGATCTTAGCCAAAAGGCCGAGAAAGGTATGCTTTACTCAATGCTCGGCCCAGGTCTTTATTTGCAGCTCACTTGCGTTCTTCCTAATGCACCAGCGATGTGGTATCACTCATTAGTTAAAGCAATGGGAATTGCTACCTTTGCTTAAATCATTTTATTGTTTTATAGTTTCCATAGTTTACATATTCTCCAACTTAGGATGAACTTTTGTTGAGCTTATACTAACAATATTTTTAGGATTTCGACCTCATGAGGTCCTTTAATTAATTGGAAAATACGACCTCATAAGGTCGAAATTTTTTCTAGTGCAAATAATAAATGAAAAAAATTATTTTATCCATAATATAATTTTTAAAAAAATTAAAAATTTCGACCTCATGAGGTCGAAAATTTTAGTAAAAAAGGGTCAAACATGACATAAAATTTTCGAGCTCATGAGTTAAAAAATTTTAAGATATTTTTTAACAAAGACGGGTTTTCAACCCATTTTTTTCTCAACCCCCCCCCCCCCCTCTCTCTCTCTCTCTCGTGTGTGTGTATATATATATATATATATATATATATATAGACACACACACACACACCCCACCACCGCTGTCCCCACCCACCCGCACCACCACAGGCCGCGCCGCCACCACTTAACTTAAGGCCCACGCCCCTGCTGCCTGCCTCCGCCGCCGCCTGTTTAGTTCAAAAGGGTGAGTTTTTCATTTTAGAATCTCATTTTATAATTATTAGTTGCATTACATTGCTTAACTGTTCGAAAAATTAGTAGATTTCTTAACTTTATTTATTGTTCAATATTAGTTTTTAGGGTTTAACTTTATTTTAGGGTTTTGAATTGAAATTGAATGTTGTTGTTGTAGCATTGAAATTGAAATTCCAATTAATTTGGTTCAAAAATTGCATTTGTGTTTAAACATTGCATTTGTAGTTATTTGTTAATATTTTACAATTGTAAATTGAAATTGAATGTTGTTGTTGTATTGAAATTGAAATTGCAATTAATTTGGTTTAAAGATTCTTCTTCTTGTTGTTGTATTGAAACTGAAATTCCAATTAACTTGGTTTAAGATTGCATTTGTAAATAGAAATTTCCTTCAAAGGTTGTAAATAAGTTCTTTTATTCACCATCTAAAATTTGTTCATGAGGATAACTGGGTGATCCTGTTTCATTACTGGACGACTGATCCACGATTTTTGCAACAAAGTGAGAAAGGGAAGAATGCCAAAGCCTCGAAGAAGGGTGGATCGCTACACACTGGTGGGCCTACGATCCAGATTGGCGTGAGGAAGAAGTTGGTATGTTTCATTTTATCATATTTTAAAGATACTAAATTTATTTACTTTATATGAATAATAACTCAAATAATTTGTTTACAGAAACTCTAGAGGGGGCAAGTAGTACCTCAAGACGAGGCGTTCAAGATCACTCACATGAGGAAGATGAAGAACGCCGATGGTACAGACCAATGGGTTGAGCCACAGGCTGAGCAAACCTTGGTAAGTCAGTAATTAACAATAATAACTACTTTCTTTTTCTAAATTTAGCTACTAACATTGTATCCTTCAAATTCAGAACGAATTTCAACAACACTTTGAGGAGTTTCGTGCCACTCAGCCAGCTGGTAACCCCAGATATAATAGAGCAGCAGTGGATGGAGAGTATTGGTCGGCCGACAAGGTTTGGGACAGCTTATGGCACGGCTAATCGAGCCTTTCTTTACTTCCTGTCGGCCTATAAGGCATAGGTTCTAGTGATGAGGGGGTTGTGGATCCTAAGGAGTACCTAGCAATGAAGCAGCATGTTACTCAACTAACAAGCACACTTAATGCCTCGTAGGCCAGGATGTTGGGTATGAAGGCCCAAATAGACAACTTACTTAATTCGGGAGTTTTTTTTATTCCCCCATGTCTCAGGGATTCTCTTAGGTAACAACCCCCTGACCTTCCCAAGGTAGACAACGTAGGTCACGTACTAATGTAGATCATGCTCTTGTTGATCAGTCTAGTGGGGAAAATACGGATCACGTCTCTAACACACAACGTTGACCTTTTTGATTTGTATACTTTTGAATTCTAACTTTTGTTGGATATGTATATATTGTTTAAGTTTATGATGTTTAAGTGTCTGAATGTAGTTTTAATTCGAACAAGAAGTACTTTGAAGTTGAATTTGATGTATTGTTGCAACTACTTTGAACCAATTGGTTGTAGAATGTAGTTTATGCATGGTTGAAGTGGTTGTTGCATAGTTTATGTTGCATTGTTGAAGTGGTTGAATTGGTGGTAGAATGTAGAACCAATTGCTCGTATAGTTTATGTTTGTTTTGGTTGGATTATGGTAGCTATTTGAGCTAGTTGTTCAGGTTTTGGTATTGTGTTTTATTTGGCAGGTGGGCTACTGTAAAAGCAGCCAAATTCTGAATTTTTTTTTCCAGATATTACTAATTTTAAACATCATGGGGTCAAAATTATACGTAGAAATTAGAATTTTGACCTAAACGAGCTCGAAATTTAGCAATATTGTTTCCAGATTTTGACCTCATGAGGTCCAAATTCTGCCCAGCATTTTGGATTTCGACCTAATGAGGTCAAAATCTGGCAACAATATTGCTAAATTTGGACCTCATTAGATCTACATTCTAAAAATAAAAGTTTTTTAATTATTCATCGAGTTTTCGACCTCACGTGGTCGAAAATATTAAATAATATTTAAATTTTTGACCTCATGTGGTCGAAAACATTAAATAATATTTAAAATTTTGACCTTAACAGGTCGAAATAATTAAAATAAAAAAATTATTTTTATATACTCATTCATGTTTTCAACCTCATGAGGTCGAAAACATTAAATAATATTTAAATAAAAAAAATACTATGTTTGACCTCATGAGGTCGATTTTTTTTTTCGACCAAGCTCTTATCGACCTGGGTTTAAGGTCGAAAATTTGACTTTTTCGACATCACGAGGTCGAAATTTAAGATCGTAATTCACTATTTTTTTTAGTAGTGTTTAAACATGCCAAGAATCCTTGTGGTCAATACTTGGCAATAAGCAAAGGGTGAATTAAAGATGTAACTTTCACAAAATTTTCATATAAAAGAGAGAAATGCCCACTGATTTCTATAACATCTCCGGAAAGTACAAAAGGGAATCCAAAATTGGAGTACATTTCTCAAGGAGATCCATTGTACCACAATTATGAATAGTTATCTTAAAATGTTAAAAGACACAACTTTTCGGGCATAAGTAGTTCAGTTTTGCCACTGTTTGGAGAGATGGGAACTACATTAAAACAGGCTTAATCTTCTCTCACTCAACTTTGTGATTTATTTGTTGATTTCACCCCATATTGTAACGACCTATTAGGTCATTTTGGTTGTTTTCCTGTTTTACCCCTATTAACCTTTCTTCTATCTTTTTAGGGTTTATTTAACTTGAGGGGATGGGTGACGCGATTCCCGAGGCATTCGAATGAGATTTGGGTAAGAAAATGAGGTTTTTAGGAATCCTTAATTAATTAATTGGTTGATCAAAGTCAACATTGGGGACAAATGAGTCTTTTTGAAAGTTTCGTCTTCTATTAGGTCCGGAATATCGATTATGACTTGGCTGAGTGGTTGGTTCGGTTCCCGAGGAATTTGTTGAAAATCTAATTTTATGGGATTTGGAGTTGACCACGGTCAACACCGGATCAAGATGACCTCTTTTGAGAATTTCGAGTATGTGAGTGAGTTCGTAGCGTGTTATTTTTCTTGGTTTCAACTGTTTCTGGTGTCCTTCGCGATCGCGATGCCACGTGGCTCGATCGCGAGCTGCAGCTAGTTTGGTCATCGCAGTCGCGATGTCTTGGGCTGCGATAGCGAGAGAGAGATTTTTCGGTGTCCTGCGATCGTATGAGTGGGCACCGCGATCGCGATTAAAGGGATGATCAAGGGCAGAAACTTAAAACCCCATCTCGAACTTGAACATTTCATTCACATATTTTGAGCTTGAGACCTCGTTTTGGAGAGTTTTTGGAGGGGTTTGTCAAGATTCTTCTCAAGGGTAAGTTCGTAATCCTACTTTTACCATTATACCTTTGATTATTAAGAAAATTTATCATAAAAATCATGATTTAGGATGACGAGATTTGGGTTTATGAACCCTGTGTTGGAATTGGGAATTTCTTCAATTGAGTATCAATTTGATGTTAGATTTGGTTCTTTTTTTATTTTTAGACTCCAGATTCCATGGATTATGGGTAGACTAAGTTTGGACAAATTTCCCATTTTACCCTTCGAGGCACAAAATTCTATTTTGAGTGGCTTTTTAGGTCCGGAACTAAAATATAGAACTATGGGTATCATTAAATTCTTATAAATCCCTAGAGTAATAATTTGACCATATTGAACTCGATTTTGCAATGAAATTATGATTTTGACCTTCGGGGTTTGGAGCGGAGTTTTGGGTTAGCTTTCTAGACCCGAATCTTTTGTATGGATTTATGGATACCGATAAACTCGTATTCTTATCTAAATATCATATTTGGACAGTTTGAGATCGTTCGGAGGCTTTACATAAGGGCAAGATTGTGTTGTGATCGTTCGACTTCAATTTAGACAAGTTGAGACTTTCTGACCTTCACTAAAGCGCCGTGGTTGGTCTAATTGAATTAATAAGAGAGGATTATGGGGTATCAAAAGGGGGTCCCGATACTTGTGAGGTGATGAGCACTTGTATCGCGTATTTATGTAATTTCTGTTGTATAGTCTGGTGAATGTCATGCTTTGGGCATTAGCTGATAACATAGATTGATTTGTATCTGTGATTGGGATATGAGGTCCATTATTTATTGCTTCTATGCTATTACCTGTCTTATTGTGATTATGTGTTCTCATCACTCCTAAACACTCGTTTAAAAGTTGGGAAAAAAGAGCTAAAGATTGAGTCTTTATTGCTTAGCTTGATTGCTAATGGTAGTGCATGTTGTGACGGTCCACATTTTTCGCGGGCGGGGTTAGCGCTCGGAAAAAGCTTCTTCGAAATCGTTGGTGCTCTTTCGGACTTTTTTTTTAAAAGAGTCGCCACCTAATTTTTAGGAAATTAGGAAAATCAGTTTTGAAGGGTTTATTCATTCGCCGTGAAAAATCTTCTTAAGCCAAAGTTCTAGGTAAGGGTTCTGATGATCCCCTAGGGAAGGTGTTAGGCACCCTAGTATTAAGGATCCGTACTATACGGTTGACCTTCGAGTTCCAATGTGTGGGCATTTGCATGAACTGTTTATTTAGTGTTAATTCCCGTAAAATCTGTCTTTTTATTTGCATATCAAATTCTTTTCTTGAAAAATTTGAGTATAGTTCCCTTATATATGGGCTATTTTTTAGGCTGAATCTATCGTATATAAAATATATTTCCTCTTATATATGAGGATAAATGATCTTTTTCAAAGAGGGAAAATGAAATATATATGCTTTTAGTTCATGCTTTGCTCCACATAGGTTCAGGTTAAACATATACTTTTATTATATGAAGGACGTCTTAGTATATTTGAAATAGGTTATTTTAATATATTGGTCCGCGAAAACAAGTTGAATTGGTGAAGGATAATTACCTATTATATATTTTGGACTTAAAATCTTATTAAAAAAAAAAAAAAAAGGAAGGATAATGAATTTTTTGATGCAATGTTGACGGATTCTAGCCCAAAACTTATTTCTTTTGGTTTTCAAAAAAAGGACTCAAGACTAACTTTAAAATTGAAATCTGGTCTAATAACAGTTTAGTGGGCCGTGGCCCAAAAATTCAATTTTGTTGGTTTGAGACTTGTCAAAATTAGGGGTGTTCATGGTTCGGTTTGGGTCGGTTATTGGTTAAAACCATAACCAAACCAATTTAGTCGGTTTTTAAATGTCTAAAACCATAACCAAACCAAGTAAAATAATAACCACCGGTTTGGTTATTGTCGGTTTGGTTCGGTTTGGTTCGGTTTTTCAATTTATGACTAGCCGTGACAATTCAAATATTCTCTCTCTACATTCTTCAAATTTCTTATGAAGCTCTTTTTTTCCTCACGGCCCAAGTGGCGAAGCATTGAGGAAAGACATGCGGCAATGTAAAATGAAAAGAGATAGTAGGATTTTAACTTTTTTCCCTTATGCTTACGACTTATATTGGGCTTGGATTGTTGGACTTGGACATATTCTTTTAAGACATGGGCCTTAAAAATAAGTAGACCAAAATTAAATTAATAATTAAAAGGTATAAAATATCTTTAATTATTTATGAAAAGTTAATATTATACATATAAATAATTATAAATTTTATGTATATAATTATCGGTTTGGTTCGGTTATTTATTCGGTTATTGTTTACTATAACCATAACCAAACCAAATATTATCGGTTTTTCAAATTTAAAACCAAACCAAACCAAACCAAACCAAATGTCGGTTTTTTTATTCGGTTTGGTTAAATTTTCGGTTTGGTTTTGGTTTTAACCAAAACTGTGAACAACCCTAGTCAAAATCATGCCAGTTTCTCAAGAGCAAGGCACAGTATACACTTTGATTTGTTTTTTGAGTTTACCATGATACCGAGAACCTTTCATTGCTATATATTTTTTGCAAGCTGGATTTATTTATGAAAAGAGTCGTGTCCCTTTTAACGCTAAGTGAAGATTTTGACGACTAATTTTGATAACAAAAACCGTTTAAGTGCTAATCTCTGCCAGAGTTTCCAAATCCGATTTGTTTCTTTAGGAAAACATATGTTTTGTTTTCTGTTTTAGAAATTCTTTTTGAAAGTGAGAAAATAAAATAGGTTTTTGGAAATTCGCAAAAGGGGCCTAAAGTCCAACTAAACGGCTTAAGTACCGTTTGCCTAAAACGTCTAGTTCCAACCATTTGGTTTCCAATAATGTTGTGAGTTGTGAGTTTTACAAATACAAATGAGGATAAACATATCATATCACAAGAATAAAACAAAACTTGGGGTGTACCAAGCCCCTTAACCATTTTCACCCATGGTTGGGCCTTCATAGACATATATTAGCTTCCCTTATTTCTCGTACTTGGCAGAATTTGAAAGAATTGTCCTATTGGGCCTTAGGCCCAATAGGGAGGCTGTATCCCGACCCAAGTGGCCATGCGAAGAGTAAGAGAGGGGGGGGGAAAAGAAAAGGAAATAGGTTAGACTGAATCCTATGAAAATTCACATAATATATGCTGAAAATATACACATATAATGATAACATTGAGATAGGAATAGCCAAGCTGTCCTAGCATGATATTTTTTCCATGATGCATTTTAGTGATGTGTGGGCTGAGTGTATTGGAGTGGTATTAGGGTGGTTTCCACCCTTCTTGTTCCCAGTGTCGCACAAGATCCAAGGGGTTTCATCGAACCCTAGGCATGGCTGGCACTGGGGGAAGGTTTGGCCAACCCACAATCAATCACAAGTGCATAACTAGGATCCAATATCACTAAACAACTTTAGCCTTCATCCCAGGATGGAGTACAAATATAACTCTTAAGAAAAAAGACACTACTTCATTTCTACATTCATTACTGCCATTTAATCACCAAGGAAACCGGAGCATGTTCATCACATTATGTATTGTATTTAGGCTAAGAGTGGTTTATGCCAAGTAAACTTATCAGTTCCTATATATAAAATATACAGTCATAGCAAATATCAATATGAAATTTAGTTACAAACTACACATGTATAGAGAACCCAACAGACCCTGGCAAATAAGGAGATGTATCCTAAGTCACAGTTTACAAGGCCAAGTATAGACTGAGCAGACAGATATCATCATAGAAGAGGGACTAACTTTAAGTCAAGCTTAAGATACATGAATCATGGAGATAGGTGGGTGAATTCCAGGTCCCAGTTGGACCAAACAAGATGAAGACACCAAGCAAGAATATGCAAGCTACACTTATAATATAAAGGGGTATGCATGGAATCATTTATGTCTCTTTGGGTGGTGTTCCTTTTAAAAAGAAAACTGTATGATCTTCAACAATCTTAATAACTCTGTTTCAATTTTAACCCCTGATTATTCAAATTTCCTATTTACTCTTTTAAAGTTCTTCCCTTGGTATTCAGTTAGATTATGTACATCATGCTCACTGGTTCGTCAGTAAGTCTTTACTAAGCACTTATCAATGCATGTCTGATTCAGCTTATTCCTTTAGGTCCTGGCAGTAAGTCTACATGATTTTGGAAGGATGTATTCAGTCAACCTGCACCACCATAGGCTCAAGAAAATGCCATGGTGCCTTTTATACAAAGGGAAGATGTGGTGGATCCAACAGTGTCATGATCACCCCTTCTTTAGATCCCCTCTCAAAGCACCTCTTTTTGAAAAGACTCTTCCTGGTCATGGGGTTTGAGTTTACCTTCAACCCCTTCCAATTATAAAGGCTATTTGCTACCAAGAATCTTTTCTTATAGCCAATTGTCTTAATAAGTTCATTACAAGGATGTATAAATGGATAGGATCATTTAGGCTAGAGTCATGATCATTTCAACACTAGAAGCTAACAAGTTCCATGCAGGGTCACAACATAAGTCAAATGTCACCAACAAATTTCTTAAGTCACTTCATAGAATTACCCTAGACCAACGTAGGAATTTAACAATGTTATGTCATATCACAAGCCTCATCTAGGCAGGCCATAGGAAGTGTATAAGAGACAGTCAAGGAGATAAAGGCAAACAAAACATCTTGACAGGGCATTAAAGATCAAGCCTAGACATAAATTTACTCAAGTAGTGGACAGTAGGCAATTCCCATTTTTATCTTAAGCTGGTTAGGTTCCAACAGACTCATGCAAGGCATTTCATGTTTTAATTAGCACAAGCCAAATGGGAAATTTGACCTTGGATATGGGGTAGTCACTTTCTTTTTAAGAAGACAGCATTCAGAGTCTCTAAATGGAGCACAAAGGGAACTCAAACTACCATTTACCAAATGGCCATGAAACAAACATTTATATTTTTTAAGTAAACTCCTCCATTTTTCTAAAGGGCCAGATCCTTAAGCTTTTAAACATAACAAGATTCACAGAAGTAGAAAAACAAAAGGAAAAGGGAAGATATGCATTAACTGGCAAATGAAGCACATTTCTGAAACTGTCATACAAGTGCAAAGAAACAAAGTGACTCTTCATGAACAGATCACATGGCAGACACTTTAGGTTTCTAATCCAATTTTTAAAAGGCTAGTTAATTAGCAAAAGATTGACTTAAACCCCCTCCCTCCCTTTGCTAACCTAATCTCTAGACAGAATCCTCCTTAACCTACACATGGTTCAATCTAGTCTAAACAGTCTCACGTTCTTTTTCCTTAGTCATGTTTTAACAGGTTGAAATAACAGGGTAATGACTTTTTTATCAAACCAATGGTTCATTGTTAATCTAGACCTTTCCATCCCTCCACACAGTCTTGTTTCAACACCCTCCTAAACTTATTCTCATTATGATTCTATCCCTGATTTGCCTATTCAAACTTTTGTTTTTTAGTAGTGATTAATTACTGAGACTAAGTCCACTCAACAACTCCTCTAACCCTGCACTTATATTGTCAACAACAACTAGTCACTTTCATTAGTCAGACCTGATCAAGAAGGCACAATCCAATAAAGCTCCAAACACATCAACCTCCCATAAAGGGAGAAGAAACACACATACTAGGCTGTTAACCTTGTTTTAATTTAGCTTGATTTTACAAATGAAACAGTAAGCCAAGCTGATTCTCAGGAAAAAAAAAAGTGGTTCCTTATTTAGTGAAGAATAAGAATGCTTGATCTATCTATGTCTCTAATCCCTTTTCATCTTATTTACCAAGGTCAATACAATTATTGCACATTCATAGAGTTAACCAGCTAACAGGAAGTAAGAACAAATCACACAGAAGATCAACCTAAGTCACTGGTACAGCAAGGTAGCACCAACCATAGATGACCCAACACATTTTCACACACACACTCTTTTAGGCACAGTCTTAAAAGAATTTTCAACTCAAGCATGATAAGATAGGAGCAGAGCAGCCTTACTTTGTAAAGAAATATCACAAATCAAACTGGTGACAGTCTCAGATATGTTCAATAAGGCAAATCAAGAGGTCCTCAAACATAACTAAAAATACTTAAGTCATGAATTCCTTTTGGAGACAGGTATTATCATATCATGATGCAAATATTACAATGCTGATCCCACAAACATGTCATAATGACTTTTAACACTAAGCAGTGTCCATCAAACAGTCATACAAACCAAATTAATATCCTAAGCAACCTTACAACAACCTAGGTATTTTCTTATTAAACTAGACCCTCTTGTTTCAATAAATACATATTAATAGTGTATTGTGACCCTTATCAAAAATTCAAGATCACACAAGCCATTTCCAGATTCCAACAACCTCAAACACCTTTGCAAAGTTATAGCATTGAGATAGGGCACCCACCTTAAACCAGATAATCATGTACACATAAGTAAAGCATCATATTTGTAAAGAATTTACTCTAAAGCTTGCTAAACAGTGCCTAAATCAACAATTATACTACAAGGCCATCAACCAAGAGCATTTTAACAATACAGACTAACAACTAACTTATAAAATGACAAAGAACATAAAAGAGGGGCTGGGTATTACCTTTTTTCGATGCAGCCCTTGTCAAGAATCGATTCGCAAGCTCCTTGTGCTTCCAACCCAAACTCAACCACAACAAAGGAGAAAAAGTAAATAAATTTTTGACTAAGGGACTAAAACCAGACGAAGAGGTTTTCTTTTGAGTCTAAAAAATTATACTTTGCTTAAATTTCAAGTTTTTAACTTAAAATTCTTGCTTTCTTTGATTTTTTCTAATTCTGAAAACCTGTTTTGTGATGAAGGTTGGGGTTCTATAAAATAGAACCCCAAGGCTGTGAAAAAACCTAATAATACCGATCTGGGACGAACCAATTTCTTTCAAATCACCCTTGCAAATGAAGATCTACGGTTGAAATCGACCAGAATAAAAAACGCATGGCTAGATCTGAGTATTGTTCTACTCGATCTGGCCCGTTTGTACTCAACCAATGAGAATCAAACAAAATACAACAATACAGTAGCGAAAATAAAAAACAAATGCAGAAATCGTGTAATAGAATAAAAAATTAAAAGAAAGATCGAAGCTAAAAGCGACTTATACCGCGTTTGGAGCGATTTTGAGTGAGAAATCGTTAGATCATTAATTTTGCATGCATTTGGATGCACAAAAAGATTTTGAGGTCTGAGACCTCTGAACGTTTGCCATTTTTGGCGATGAGAGAGAAGAGAGAGCATAGGCGGCGTTAGGGTTAAGCTGGAAGAGGAAAGAGAGAAAGGGAGAGGGTGTTTGGCCCTTTCTTTTTCTGAAAATGAAAAGTGAAAGGGGTAGTTACCCCCTTATTATTTGACTTGGGTCGGGTCAGCCCCTATTGGGTTTGGACTCGGTCCAGTTGATTTGAGAAAATAAGATGGCCCTTTTTTAGTGTATACACATATATCTCACATATATGTTGTGTATACTTGGTTTATATGCTGAATATATTTAGTCATTAACCTTTTATAATTAAAAATACTATTAAAGAAAATTTAAGCCATGGGGAAAAATAGGTTGCTATGTATTTTGTAATAAATAATAATAAATAAAAAAAGAGAAATGATTTTTAAATGCTGGTTAACTCGTTGATGGGCCTAAAATTCAATTGGTCCAACACATTCATTTTAATTGTGGCCTCTTAGCCTAGATTCTTTTTTTAGAAAATTAAGACAACATATTATTTTAAATAAAATACCGACATGCTAATCTAAAAAATATGAGCTAATTCCTTTAAATGAAAGAACAATTAAATTAATTGAGACTAAGGCAAAAATCAAGAAAAAAGGAAAGTCTATATGAAAAGGGCTGAGTTTTGCAATAATTATTATTTAATTAATTAACTAGTATAATTAAATAATTAAAGGGCGATTATACTTATTTTTTGTAAAAATCAGGAGTAGTAAAGAAAAGGTAAATAATTAATTACTTAAACTATTTAAATTATCCAAATTTCAGAGGTGAAAATAAAAAAGAGAAATGTTAAACAAAATAATTTTAAATGATTAAACAAGAATAATTCAACCAAATATCTTGAAAATTATTTATTATTCTCTAAATAAAATATGATGCATGAAAAATCTTTTTACCGATTTAAAAGGAAGAAATATTGACCTAGGCATTTTTTTGTAAAAATCATTTAAAGCCATGAGAGATATTCAGCTTATTCAATTATTACCCAGAGACCCCGAGTGATTAAAGTGACTTACGGGAGGTCAAAAATTATGTGTCACCACATGTCATATTCATGCTTTATATAGTATCTCATAGGCATTAGAGGATACATGTGCAAGATCCGAGGGAAAATGGTTTCAGACGGAGTGATACTGATGATATGAGCCAGATTGGTTAAGTGACAGGTAATGTGATCCTACGGGTTGAGTTTGATGTTTTGGAAATCCTAAAGAGGCTAGGAACCCGAAGAAAATTGATTCTGGATTGGTATATGGACCTCGCGAGTGCCCCACGAGTCACGATTCATAGCATTTGAACGTGTGTGTACCGGGTGATGGAAAAGGCCTTGCATTACGTAGCATTTGCATATCATGTTATTTCTTTGGTTCCTTGTTTGTATGACTTACTTGGATTGTTGTCGGAGTTGCCCTTAATGCTCCATTGGATACTTGACAGACTTGAGGATTTAGAAGCTTTTACCTAGGCCTGTAACCTGAGATTATTGTGCTTATTGCGATTATTATTGTGGAATAGTAGCAGTTAAGTGTGGAAGTAGTAGTCGTAGCCCAATCCTCGTCTCTATTTTTGTTATGGTCGGTCTATAATCTTTGCTGAGTACACATTGTTTTCCCGTACTCACGCTACACTTGTCGCACCCTTTTTATGTGCAAATTATGTGCCCAGTGCCAATGGATCTCGTGATTACACTGGTTATTAAGGAGGCCATCTGCAGAGTTCAGGGTGAGCTACATGAGGATCCATAGCACCGGATTTTCCCTTTATCCTTTACTTTCTATCTTTTACTTCCTAGACAGTATTTCGGGTTGCAACTCAGACTTGTAATTCTTTAGCCAGTTCTTGTACTAGTCTACCAGATTTTGGGGGTTGTAACACTGTCTTCATGTTTTTATTATTATCAGACTTATTAAGACTCTAAAATGACTTGTATGATTTCTTTCTGCATTAATTTCCTTGTTGAACTTTTCTAATTGGGTTGTGGATGGCTTACCGACTTAATGGGACTTGATGCCTTCACGACTTAGTAAATTGGGGCGTGACACATATGATTTATCAATTTAATTTTTATAATTTTGATGGTAAATGTGCATGTATGATCTCAAAATTTATTTTATTTGCATACCATATTGTTAATTAGTGTAACGACCCATTTGGTCGTTTGCAGTTTATCCGTTTTCTCCAAATTACACTTCCCGTAGTTGCATTTCGGGATTTATGACTTGCAGGGATGAATGACGCGGGTCCCGAGAAGACCGTTTGTGTTTCGAGTCATTGGTTGGAAATGTTGGAATTGAGTTTTGATTGTTGGGATAGACGCATATCGAAATTTGTGAGTCGTAGCAACTTGAATCGTCAAATTCCGATGTCGTATGAGGGAGTCATGATCATTTTAGTGCGGACAGCTGTTGCTAGTTTCTAGTGAGTTTGCAAATGCGAACTTTTGGTTGCAAAAGGGATATCTGGTCCCAAATGCGGCATTCTGGTCTAAAATGCGAAGAAATCTGATCACTAATGCGTAAAGTTGGTCGCAAATGCAAAGACCTCTATGTATAAAATTTCAGACTTCGTCCATTTGAAATTTTCATCATATCTTGAGTTCTAGAGCTTTGTTTGAGGTGATTTTCGCGTGTTGTTCTCTTGTCAACTGGGGGTAAGTATCTAACCTTTATTTTGGTGATTCCCCATTATTATTTTTGTTGGTTATCATTTTTATTCGTGTTTGGGTTGTAGAAATTAGGGTTTTTAACACAAAAGTTAGAAAATAGTAAATCATGAATTTGAGGATCAAGATGATGGCTTTTTGAATGGATTTTCTGGATTTAGACTAATTAAGCTATGGGTAAACCAAATTTGAAATAAATCAGTTTTACCCTTGTGGGCTCAGGGTTACCTTTTTGTGTTCATTTTTAGGTCCGAAACTATAATATAACAATACAGGTATCTATGGATTCATATTTTAATATAAATTCTATATTTGATAGACTTTGAGCTTTCAGAAACACTTCAGAAGGGAAAGGCTCCGGCTTGAGGTTCGTGGCACCTATTCGGCCTTCGAGGTAGGTTATGACTTATCTTTTTAGACCCCGATTAGAGATTTGTATGTAGTTCGTAGTTATTGACGGGGAAAGCATGATGGCCTCGGGCATGGTTGTGGTGATGAATCCACTGATTTGGTATGCATGTTGTTATGTGGGCTTGTCGCCATGTTTGCTAATAATTGTGATTATTGATTGAATCTACCTTCTTACTTGATATCTTACTTATCTCATGGAGAAGGGAAGGATAATATTATCGACTTGAGTTGTGATTGTATTCATGACGTGCATTTATTGCTTCTATGATTCGCGATGTTGTTGAAATTGATTTTCATGCATGACATGCCTTCTAATTTCATAGATGACTGATATGATGGTGAGAGAGTGATTGATAGCCTCTGAGGTCTTTGCCGGAGAGCGAGAGTGGTACATGGACGTCGCCATTCCCCCATGGGTCATGGCTTTGAGGCATAGCCCTTAGCATGCATGTATGGGAGTGAAGAGTTGGCCAAGGCATTGCATTGTATTACATTTATTCATCTAATTCTTATTTAGTGATTCACATTTTCTTTCTGAACTTTTACTTGAAGTATGATTTCGTGACTGTACTTGTTGATTTCTATATCCTTATATGCGTTATCTAATTGTTGTCGGCCTATGATGCCTATAGGTACTAGTGTTGTACTAATACTACTCTTGCTGCACTTTTTGTTGAGTGTACAGTTTAATCCAGGTTCCAGTTCGCGGCCTCGTAGTTGATCCCGAGGCTATCGCATTCCGGATTCTAGGGTGAGCTATAGTTGGCCCGTAGCCGTGGATTTCCTCTATTTATGTTATTTTGTCCTTTATATTTCGAGACAGTTTCTTCTTTTGTATCTTCAAAGACTTGTAAAATTCTATTAGAAGCTATCGTACGAGTTAGCGAGGTCTTAAGTTGTATTTGACTAAGTTACATTCCACACTTATATAACTACGTTGAGACTGTTGGGTAATGTTGTCAATTCTTTACTTTACTTTTTAAATGAATAGCTATTTAGGGAATGGTTCGCCCACTTGGTGGGATAGTGTAGATGCCATCATGACCCGTGAATTTGGATCGTGACAAGTTAGTATCAAAGCTTTAGGTTCACCAGTCTCACAAGTACAAGAGCAATTTCTAGTAGTCTTGCAGATTGGTACATAGACGTCCGTACCTATTCTCGAGAGGCTATAGGAAATTTAGGAAACTTCCATTCTTTCATTTCTTATCGTGCGTATTTGATTATGAGTTCTTCATTGCTATCGTTCACCACCAAATGATTGCGAAGCATGTAAAATGTCGGGCCCGTGCTTGCACAGGACATCAACATCTAGTATAAATATAGGTAAGACTCCATAATAAATTAGATAGTGACTTGTGAGATCAATCAAGCAACGTGGTAAAACATGTTAGATTACCCTAACAGTATAAAAGTTACCTATGATGTAGTATATATGTGCGTTCGAGTAGCGTAATATCAACAATGACTACAAAAGTTGGTTGGATGGATTACAAACTTATAATTTCTTAGGATTTGATGGATTTTGTAGTTGGAACTTGGATTATGGGACAAACACAACTCAACCAGTAATACTTTTTTTTTTTTTTTGGGAACTTGGAAGTGTCAGAATGATGGATCACAAACTTACGACTTCTTTTTTTATTGCTTTTCCAAAAAAATTCGCTAAAAACCTTACTATTTGATTATACATTGTGCCGACTTTTCACTCCAAACCTCAAAAAAAAAAAAAAAAAAAAAAAAAAAAAAAAAAAAAGGTTTGCAGCTCGAAAGAAAATTCCCTCACAAGACTTAACATTTTCTCAATTGAAATGCATGTCTAAACGCTACTTTAATTTTCAAATACTCTTCTTCAACTTAACTTCAAATACTATTTTCTTTTCAAATATCACTATATTCATATCCAACGCCTACTTAGTAAACTAATTACCTTACAGGAATCATCATCAAAGAACACGAATTTCATGTATGGCACCATCAATAAGTGATACAGAAAACATATTGGCCAAGCCAGAAATTTTTCTACATCTTGCAATACCAGTGCTCATTGAAGTAAGACGAAGGAACTTGCTGTATTGCAAGACAGACAACCTAAAGAGCATAGCATGACCTCATTTGAATTTATTGCCAACTTTATTGAAAATTCCAAATGGCACATCATTTAGTGCTAGAACCATATCAACACAATACGTCAAGACAACAGAAAGCAACATCTGAGTCTGACCAATTTACGACACGAGATCGAACACACACGAATATCCACTTCATGAAATTAGTCTCATTGCAAACCAATTTATTTCACGAGGCATGATCACATAATATTGCAAAACATCATCAAGCACGTTATTGCAGCAGCAGCACGAGTTTGCCACGACCAGAGAGCCTGGTAGAAAGGGAATTCCATTAGTTAAGAATCATATGAAATAAATCTCCCCGAAGCTGAGAAGAAGGAATTGCTTAGCTAAAGAAGCGGCAAGCAGATATGAATTAGACAAAAAAATTACAGGTAAACAAAAGAAAATTTAGGACCAAAGAGAAGGGATTCTCCTCCAAAACGGAATCAAGGCACAGTGCATATTACACTTTTCGCTCATACTTGCATTCTGATGGTTATTGACTGGCTAATAGCATTAAATGTCCTCCTCTAATCACTTCCGAATTCCGGTTATGGAAGCCTAGCTTCCTACTTGGAAAGCACACCTTAGCCCATAATCAAAGCCAAACTAAACATCTCTGAGCACACGTTGACTTATATGTATATTCAAAAAGATCCATCTCTTCATCATTTCAATGGTAAATTGTTGCTTTAGCGAACATCTTACTCTACTTGTTTTTTGCAAAAAAGGCAAATGGTTGTCCAAAAAGGCATGGTAGTAGCACATGCTTCGCACTTTTTGCTCTTGATCCTTTAGCTTTTTTTGTAGACTAGCTCGAAACAAATCTAAAGGGCAGCCCTACGTGATGCACAAAGCATCTCGCGTTCACTCAGGGATCGGGGAAGGAGCCCACTCTAAGGGGGTGTGATCCAGACAGTCTACCGTATGCAAGGGTCAATGATTGAATGTACGGCTCAGACCGTGACCAATAGGTCACGGGGAGACAACTTCACTGTTGGTCCAAGCCCCTCCCTTGAAAATAAATTTAGTATTAGTAACTTATCGGCCCAACAACAAATAAGTTACCCATCCCAAAGACCATATATAATTCTCACCTAAATCAACTGCAATCTTCTCAATACCTTTCAGAAGTAGACCGACTATTGTTTTATAGGAGTTAGAAGCTTGAATGGTCACTCAACTTTAGGTAATTGGCCGTCATAGTCACTTAACTTTGTTTTGCCTTCCAAAAGTCACTCAACTTTGGAGTTAGAAGCTTAGACGATTACTCAACTTTGGGTAATTAGCCACCATAGTCACTCAACTTTGTCGTCTTTCAAAAGTCACTCAACTTTGCCTAGTTACCGTCTATGGTCATTTTAGCTAGAATATAAGTTTCGTCTTCCGACACTTCTTTACTAACGTTGCAGCTATAAATTTCTAGAAAAAAATATTTAAAAAAAAAAAAAAAAAAGGATCCAATTCATCAACAATATATTTTATTTTTATGTATTAATGATGAATAATATTCTTAATATGACATGCAGTAATTATGATGAATTAGATCCTAAATAAATTTAAATATTAATTTTAATTTTTTCAATATTGTTTTTCTACAAAATTATAGCTGTCACGTCATTAAATAAGTAGCAAAAATTATATTTCCAGATACAAATGATCATTGAAGCTAACTAGGCAAAATTGAGCAAATTTTAGAAGACAAAACAAAGTTAAGTGACTATGGTTGTCAATTACCCAAAGTTGAGTGGCCATCCAAGCTTCTAACTCTGTTTGATGGTAGACACTCATGAAAATTGGAGTGCACTGCGGTTCCAATATATACTCAAATGTAGTTAAATGCTTGCTCATTTCTCCCTTTTTTTTCCCCTTAAGTAAAATGGTTGTTTCATCATGATTTAGTTTCGGCACAACATAACTACTCCAATTTCCCATTTTAACCTTCAAAGCATTTGATCTACTTGCATCTTATGCATTACCTACTAGTCAAAAACTTGTGTTAGATGAATCTGGTGATAACTACATACGGAAGGGATCAGAAAAGGCACAACCTCCCTATGGTGGTTCTCGATAGTTGAGAAATTCTAGTAGTATGCCCAAGTTATAAGATACTCATTTGCACAGCAAATAGTTTCCATCATGTCTATTTTAGACAATTTACTGCAAACAGTTGTGTTGTCAGAGCATCAAGACATTCTACTTCCAAACAAACTAAAAATATGTTCTGGAATTGCATCCTAAATCTTCTAATACTGTCTGTATATGTCAATTATTCCACCATACCAGCTCTAAATGCCTCCCTTCAATGAAAAGGGTGATACCCGCTTAGTTGAAAAAAGTGAGAGGAAAATATTGCATGCTATGTCACAATGTAAACACTGCAGAATAAGTGACCGGAACAAGCTTCCCTAAATCAACGAAATCCACAAATCCACAATCCCTAAGTCTGTTGGTTGAAATAGATTAGACAACAACAGAAGCAAGTCCACCTTAAGAGGTGCATTTTTCACCAAATTATCTTCACGGCTAGTCATTGTTATAACTTAAAACTCACAGAAGCTTGTAATGTGTATAGCATGACCTGACAGGAAGAAAGAACCCCCTTTTTCACCAATTCTCAAGGAGTCAGGTTAAGCAAGCAGAATTAGCTACTTCTAGCTCCTAACTAAAAAGATCAAAGTGTCAACATTCATATTTTGCCAGTTTCTTCTAAACATTAGCTCTTGTTCATGATTTTGTTTGCATTGTGATATAGTGACTTCAGTCCCCTTCTTCTTTCACGGGATAATGGAACATCAGTCCTTTTTATTATAAAACACATACACACACACACAGAGGGAGAGCGACATCAACCTTAACAGCAAGGTTAAATAAATCAAGGATCTCCTCTTTAAGAGGAATATGTCAAACCAAAGATGAAGCCGTAATTCCGGTTTCCTGCCATTCCTCTTTGAAGTACACTCTGATGGAGAATTCATATACTTATAGAAAACATGATATATTTGCAAGGCCAAACCCATTGGCGGCCCCTCGTGGTCGTCAAGATTTTTCACTTAGACACCTCAACTAAACTTTATTCCATTTAGAATGTCAAATATGTAAAAAATATATAACACACTCGCCAAGGACATGTAAAAGTGACGAATTAAATTAATACACATGGCATTAATAATAGTTAAAAATGAATTATGAGAAAAAAGAAAAGAAAAAATACTTTTCAGCAACAACTTAAAAAAAAAAAAATTGCTTTTTTTTTTTCCCTCTCCAGCACCACTTCGACCAATTTGCCTCCTCCACTTTCACCATTGTTGTGCCTCCATCACTTTCAGATCTGGAAGTTCAAATTTGCTATCTAAATCTTGATTAAAGTGAATATTTAGTGTTTTTATGCTGAAATTCGTGATTAAAATATTATTTCGACACTTTAAATTGAATAAGCTGAGTTAAAATTTCAAAACTCCATTAAACCTGTTGAAGCTTCGTGCTAATCAGTCCACTCATCTTCTCTGAATAAGGGCTTTAGTTGAAAATAGACTCCATCAAACCAAATGTACTTAAGAGGAGTTGATAGGAACATGATAATTAATCCCAACACCTGATTCCGTGATACTCTCTATAAATGGGTCTTCCCTGCAGGCTGCACCACTTCTCCAATCTAACCTCACATTCTTCCTCTTATCAATTTCTGTGTTTTTAATTGATTCGTTCTCAATTTCCCTTATCCAACGGTGAAAAATTCAAAATTATCCAATGAACCAATCTTCTTGGCCGCCTTCCTTACGCAATTGGAGATAAAAATGGGGAAAGGTTTCTTAATGGTAGAATATTAAGTGGAGAAGAAAGAGAAAAGAATAAAGAAGAAGAAGGAGGAGGACATAAAAAGAATAAAAAAAAAAAAAACCGTTTTTAGGCAATAGGGTTTTCCACGCGCCTGTTTGGTGTGAAAATCACGCAACTTGCCAAGTCAGCGAAAAGTGACTAAATGACACAGTCGAACTCTACTTCATGTGTTTAAATGGTAGAAGTCTTAGTAGAGATGCCTAGGTGAAAAATGTTGCCAACCTTAGGGGGCTTCCGATGGGTTCAGCCTATTTGCAATAATCAGAGAGTCTTCTAATACTCCTTTTGATCTTGACTAATCTTCATGACCATTCATACGTAAGGCTTTTGCAATGTGATCAGGTTTCTTGCCAATAATCAGCCACCTTTTTCTTGAATAACCTTTCCGACTTTACCAAGTGAAAGTTTATGAGAAGTTCCTCCTAATTTTGTCCAGCTTTCTCTCAACTGCAGCTGGTATTTGGAAAACAAACATTAGATATACAGGCATCGTCCATTACACTATTAATCAATGCTGATCTGCCTCCCATGCATAAATATTTTAATAGTCTTTTTCTAATTTGAATTTCCCCCCCCCCCCCCCCCCCCCCCCCCTCAAACTTCACTACTGCCCCCTTCCATGGGGAGATGGAATTATGTCAAACCTCCAGAAGTGATCCAACATATACAGTAGAAAATTCACCAACTCTGCAACCAAGAATCTCTTGTTGGTCATTTTATGCTGTCGGTCATTGTATGCTCAGAACTTCATTGACTTGGTATAGAAAATTTATGATGAATTCATATGCAATCCTCTACAAGAGTTCACCAAATTCTTTCTTTGAATATCATATGCAGTTTAGAGATTTAAATCCAAAGCAGATTCCTTAAAGAGGCGAACTCTCACGTCATCCTTCAATTAAGGATATAATAAAAAACCTAGCTTTTTTCTCCTCTTAGAATAACCAACCAATATCATGAATCTGTCTCCACTCTTTATTCAGAACCAACCCCTCATTAGCATTAGCAGTCAAAACACTAGTATTGACTAATCGCTCTAACAAGAAGTTCTAACTTCATGAAAAGAATACACATACCTAATCATTCCATTGAACATTTAGCATGGCAAGACTGGTTTTTTTTACGGAACTTCTCCAATATTTAGTTACTCCACTAAACTTCTACCATAGCAGAAGTCATTTCCCTTTGTAGCTACCGATTCCTATTTCACATCACTTGCTTCAATCAACAGCTATACACTGCTATCCACCTTTAATATAAAAAATATCACTAAAACATTATCTTCGTACCTTATTCTATAATTTGTAGGATTATTAACATATATCACCCACTTTTACATCCAACCAAACACTGATCTCCTACCAAAAACACTTCCATGAAAAATATTTTTTTCCTAGGCAAGCACACCTAACAGGAAAAAGATAAATGCACTAAAACTAAAACCCAAGTACTCCCTCCTTCCCAATTTAAGTGTCTTAGTTTGACTGACCACAAAGTTTAAGAAATTAAATGAGAGTTTTGAATCTTGTGTTCCTAAATTAAAGATGTGTGTGATGTACTAAAATATCATTTGAATCTTGTGGTTTTAAAATTGCCATGCAGGATGTTTGAATTGTCAACTTACCAAATATAAAAAGAGACACTTTTTTTTAGATGAAGCAACACTTAAATTGGGAGGGAGAGAGTACAAAATATAAAAAGGTGTCATTCTTTTGGATTGACTAAAAGGTAGAGAGTGTCACATAAATGGGGACGGAAGGATTAATATTTTGGTCAAAGCAAGAATACCTAAGACCTAACAGGAAAAATAGATAAATGCACTAAAACTAACAAAACATATGCTTTCTCTTCAGCCAAACGAAAATAAAAGAGGAAAAACAAGCCATATGCTATACCTTCTATTTCTGGTAGCCACCACCAATAGCATTATCATCTTCCTCAACCTTAGCAGTCAAATACGGCTTAGGAAAATCATTAATATCAAATGTCTTCTCCTTCATCATCTTCTCAACATCAGCTTTTTTAAGTACAGTTCTCCTTATAGGAGGACGATTACGCCTTTGGTCACGTGAAAAGTAGTTGATATCATATACAGTCTCAGGATTTGATGATGGGACTATAGCTTCAGCTTGTGGAGTTGCAGGTGAGAATATTCTGTACTCTGTAGCTTTTGGTATGGAGGGTACATATTCAGGACTTGATTGTGGTCCTGTTATTTCCCAAGGTTTCTTGAAGTAGCGTTTTAGTGTTTGGATTAAAGATTTGGATGTGGAGGACATTGTTACAAGTTTTGTAGTGCTTCTGATCTGTGTGGTGCTGTGCTAGTTGTGACTTGTGATATTGTGATGGTGAAGAGTAGGTGCAGTTATAAATGGAACTTCTTCTAGAATTCTCTTTACTTTTCTTGTTTTTTCGAATGAATAGTTTCGGTTAATTTGGCGGCAAGGGTATAAATATGGAACGAAGAGGTGTTAACGGAGAAAATCCAACTTTTTTTTAGTGAAAATTCAAATTCAAATGTTATATCGAAATACCGACATATTTATTTTTGGCTAGATCAATGGCACTCTCTCAGTCTCAATTTATGTGAGGTGTTTGACTCGGAATCGAGTCTAAGAATGAAAAAAAGGATTTTTAAAATTTGTGATAGAAAATGAGTCATAAATATTTGTGTGACTATAAATCATCTCATTAAGAGTAAAATGAGAAGTTTAAAGTTAAATTGTTACTAAAAATAAAAAAATATTATTTTTTAGGACTAATAAAAAAGAAGAAAATATCATATAAATTGAGACGGATAGAGCAGTATGATTATTTAAATGTGCTTACATATAACGATTACATTTACTTTATTATTATCGAGGGAGTATTGTTAGAAGTTTTGTGGTGCTTTGGATCTCTGTGATTCTCTGGGACACAAGGGTAGAATTTGTTCGAAGTTGTGATTTTGTTGGCGAAGAGTAGATGTGCAGTTCTAGAATTAGAAGGTCTTCTAGAATTCTGTTATAAGCTCAATGTATCCATTAATGCGGATGTCCATCTTAATTTATTCAATAATGTATTTAATAGACTAGTTAATACATTGTACGGAAAAGGGCCTAAAATGTCCTTGAATTATCGTTTTTGGTACAATAATACCCTCCATCCATCTTTCGGGCCAAAAATGCCCCCGCCGCCGTCACCCTTTTGGCTCTAAAATATCTTTATTTTTATTGGCGCCCTATGAAATTAATATTAATGAATTTATTTATTACGTGAGCGATTCTATTGGCTAATTTATAATGATCCTAATTAATTAAAATTCCAACCCAAACCTAGATCCATCTAAGAGCCATACCCGCCCCGCCTAAAAGCCCCATTTAACTAAGGAAAACACCCTCAATTCTTATGGATTCACAACATACCCATTTGGGTGTCTTCAAGTGTCACGACCCAACCCCGTAGGCCGTGACTGGTGCCCTAATTGGGCACCCATACACACCTATCAGACGCTACCTCGAATTATATCAAACGCATCCAAGAATATCACAAAAGCCGACAAGGCGGTGTTTCAAAGTTAGATAATTTCCAGAAAAATTTCGGCAGAGTTTCCTTTGTTTTACTGACTATCCAAAATAACCCTGCGTACAGAAAATACCAACAGAGGTCACACAGGACCAACAGAACATCATATGTACATATGCGGACCGGCCGCCGCGGCGAATGGGATCCCCCAAACACAACGTATACAAACACAACTGAGCAGAGGTAGGCACGACCCACAAAACATGTCCACAGACCTCTAAACAGACAAACAGAATCATATGGCGGAACAGGGCCCCGCCGTACCCATGAACAATATATACAAAAGCAACAGACGAGCATATATATATATACCAAAAGTATAAGCTCCGGAATGAGGGGAGCACTCCAAGTAGCAAGGGTGTCCTAAACAGTGGATCACCAACCGTGCGTCCGTACTCGCGGGCATGAAACGCACCCCCCCCGAAGAAAGGGGGTCGACGAAATATGTACCGAGTATGCAAAGCGTAAAATGTAATGTACAATCGAGATCAAATCGAAATAGGTACGCAGAAAGTAAATGCATTTCCAAAATATCAAATGTTACTTCAACATATAAGTCATGCATAGGGCACAGGAAATATGGTCGCCCGCCTGTCGATGGCGCCATAACACAGCATAACACCGGAAGGTTTCAAATCTCCGAATCTCCATCACATATCACACACAAGATATCGCCATACACAAAGATAACGCCAAACATAAGTGGAACCCCCCTCGAGCTCGGAGCTCGGTGAACCATAATCACAAAGATAACACCGAATGTATCATAATGCGCACGACAACGAACCGGCCCGGAACCGGCGAACGATTTCATAGTAGGCACGAGCGGAGTAGTGAGTAATCATATGCATAAAATCGTTATCATAAATCCAAAAGATAAGTAAAATAGTCATATTCGAAATCGGAATAATAATTATCACTTTTGTTTCAAAGGTTATCGAATTCACATAAAAGGGCGTCGCGGGACCCACGGACGAGTACAGACCCGAACTGAGCCCGCCTATGAAAAACATACTCATTATATATCATACAAACTCCTACGAAAGTTTCAAAGCATTCCGAGCTTTTCTGAGAGAGTTATGAGCGTTTGTAGTTTTTGAATCGCAAATGAACAAGTTCTTCAAAAAAAAAATCAGCTTTTAAGTAGCCTTTGCAAATTATTAATTCCAAGGGTATAAGGATCAACGTTATGGCATATTAGCACAAGGATACCAAGGAAACAAGTGCAAATCATATACAAGCTCGGATTGCGAGAATAGAGTTTCCTCGAGGCTTGAATCATAGCCTAATTTAACTAAGACATGCCAAAAAGGAAGGTTACTTTACATACCTCAAACGCTCTCCAAAATGATCCAAACTCAAGCTAATCTAATCTATGATTCGGGCTGCCCACGATCTATAAACAAGCCATAAAATGCCAAATATTAGCTAAAGACTTTTTGGGCATTAGATTCCAAATTTGCCCTTAATTCTACAGAAATTCGGTCAGCATTTCCCCTGTAAATAGGCTACCCCGAGAATCTAACTCGGCCATATCAATCAACAACAACAACAACGACCAACCTAACAACATCAACAACCAATCCGAAAGACAAAACAACAATAATAGCTTTCTTTTCCATTATTCAACAACTTACATAAATTCAATTCGACGACTTACCTTCAAGCCAAAATCGACGCTTATACATTCACATACTAACCCAAACCCCTACCAACGATATTTAAGGACATTCTAAGCAATTCATACAACATTTCCAACAACCCAAATTTTTCTCCATCTTGGCCGAAAAAAATTGACCCAACCGAGAGCAAATTTTTTTTTTTCTTCATTTTTAAATCATGATTTGAATCCACAATTCACATTCTAACAATGGTATTCTCATCAATATACAATTTACATTAAATGTACAACAACCTCCAAATCAGTCCGCAACATTTACGACATCAATTTGAGTCAATAAACTTTCATTTCCAACATAGAATTCATAGCGACGACGACTAAAACAATAAGCGATATCCATTTGTTCGTTGTCATGTAATGTGACCCATAATCATCTATCACTACACATAGACATGTATTAATGATTCTTAGCCATCCCACACACTACAACAATTAACATGCTACAAGAAGTTTACTCAACAACCCAATCACAATACCCATTTACACGGCTAGCACACCCATCACACAACCCACTTCCAATCATACTATATTTCATGATTTCCAACCATTATAAGATACTACAACATGAATATAACCTTCATAACACAAAAACATAATGAATGCTTACCTTTCTTCTTCAACTTTCCAATAGCCTAGGGTTTCCAAAAGATGAAAATAATGGGTTGATCGCTCCAACGATGCTTCCACGCTACTTAGGGACCTCAATATAGTGGGTTTACATCAATGGAATAATTTTTGAAGAGCTAAAAAGAGGGGATGATTTTTGGCCTTCTTGGCCGTGAGCTTCAATGGAGGGAGCTTCACTTTTTTTTTTTTTTTGTTCGAGTGGAGAATGAAGTAAATGAATTGTGGTCATCTTTTTATCACTTAATGAATTGCACAATTGTCCCTTGGCCCACATTAAAGAGTTGTTCCACTCAAAAGATGACACAAATTGTGTGGGCACCACAATCCACTATGCATGGCCCACATGGAATTTGTGGATGATTTTCCACTTCCAAATTTATCACTTTTGATCCCAAATTTTCCTAATTGTTCCATACCAATAAATTCATGCATAACTTATATCTTAAAATAAAATCGAAAGTCAAGAATCCCGACTTTGTATCCCGAAATAGTTTTTGTCCTTAACTTATCATAATTAATCCAGATTATTCCAATGTACAAAATACGGGTTCTAACATCAAGCTTTTTCAAACCCTCAAATGGTGATTATAATTTTCCTTTAATACATCCCTAAATTAGTCAGTAAATCTAAACCTAAGTACAACAAATGATTCCGCAAAAAATTTTAACAACAGATAACCTACAAACTTTAGTTCTTAGATTTTGAATTGAGATCTGAAATCCTTCAGCTTCAAAAATGGAGTTTTAATGGTTTTTTTTTACCTTCCATCTTATTCACCAGAACAACAACTAAATCAAATTAGGTCAAACCAAAACGACCTCAAAGATGCATGGTTATACTTAAAGACTCAGCAACTTCAACTTTAAACAGAACCCCAAAAAGATTCGAAATCCTTGAACCTCCAAATCAGTAGATAAATTTAATTTTAGTAAACGTGCGATTTTGAGCTTAAATCTGATTGCGTATTTTAAATTTAGAACTCAGTTGTAAAAGAGCTGAATATTGATAAGAAAAAAAAAACTGGCTTTAAACTCTGTTGAACATTATTGAAGCTCGAATGCATCTCTAATGGAGATTTCGAATTTTGATCTATAATTTATTGCTCATTTCGAAGTGGGTGATTCAGATTATTGTTCTTAGCATCATTGTGAAGTTGTATTTTAATTTTGGAGTGCTTTGAAGCTGGATTAAGGAGGCTTGAATCGATTTTGAAGCTGGATTCAACGAATTAATGATGAACATTTTGAAGACCAAATCAGATTTAAAATAATTAACAAAATGAGAATTATTGGGGGGGGGGGGTGTTTTTCTTAGTTAAATGGGGCTTTTAGGCGGGGCGGGTATGGCTCTTAGATGGATCTAGGTTTGGGTTGAAATTTTAATTAATTTAAATCAACTCAAAATTAGCCAATAGAATTGCGCCACGTAATAAATAAATTGATTAATTTTAATTTCAGTGGGGGCGGTTAAAAAATAAGGGTATTTTAGAGCCAAAAGGTTGACGGCAAGGGCATTTTTGGCCCGAAACATGTATTCTTATTAGTTTAAAATTAAAACACATACTCAAGCAGTCATCCATTCGACTCCCCAAGCTTAAATTTTTTCACTTACACCTTTGGATTTTGATTCATTAAGCTAAAAAATCCACATTTGCATTTTGAGTTTTGGCTTTTTTTGGTTTCCCCCAAAGTAGAGATTATCAGTTTCAATATAAATTTAAACCAGAAAATATGCATGACAACCAAGTTCCAAATCCACAAAGAAAAAAGAAAATATTCACCATTTTGAGCAGATCAATTAGTAGTCTGAACTATTCTTTCACACAAAAAAAATATAGATCACTTCTACCATTCAGACTTGAACAATTAGTAACCCGAATTATTCTTGACTTTCTCGTCTGGGTTTCTTATTTGAATTAAGCAGGAATCTTCAATAGAGAAACACATAACAACAATAGGGGGAACCCAACAGATAGCAGCAAACCATCGAGCAGCTCAAAGGTTCAATAACCTCTTGTGTGGTGCATATGGAGGTGCCTCCATCAATGTGATTTTAGGTCTATTTCCTCTCGTGTTAACAAATTTAATCATCATATCGTGACATAAGGACCCATGCATATGGAGTTCTGGTAGGACATAACCACCATTGAATTAGACACATTGAAGAAGAGAGAGCGGTGAAAAGACAGAAATAAAAAAGGAAATCAACTTATTGTACGTCCCAAATACAGCAACTCCGAGGGCAAACTCGAACCAAAGAACGATAATCTGAATTGAGGAGCAGTACGAGGGTAGAATCAGAGAAGAAGAAGCGATGATGGTAGAAGCGGAGAAGAAGAAGCGAGCTCTTTGATTGGGTCGGTTCTAGAATAAGGAAGAAGAATGTATATATACAGAGTAGCTTCAGTTCCAAATTTGTCCAAAATAAACATTAAGATTATATTTTTTCCCCTATTCATCCTTTTTCGTACTTTTCAACTGTCATTTCTAAATAACGGTAATAAAAAGATAGATAACAAAAAGTAATACTTACAAGACCTGCGGGTATTTTGTATGTAAAAAATATAAACAACTGCTTAAGCATTATATTATAACTAGTGAACCAATCCATGCTTCGCGCGGTCAAAAGTTTCAACATCCCAATAACGAAGTTAAATATTATCACTCCGTTTTATTATTAATAAAAACATTTAAGTTTAGCCAAAAGCTAATTAATACACTTATATAACCATTGAGATTTATTTATGTTTTTATCTAACTAAGAAAGATTCAATGAGTAGGTAAAATTCGAATTACATAAATTTCATCTTATAACTTCTACTGGGATACGAATAAAAATATTTAAATACATTTTGTAATTGTACATTAAGAAGATAATATATATGAATGAAATATTAAAAAATTTATTAGCAATAAAAAGGTTCATTAGGCAGCAAATCAGGTGCTCGTAATCACATCCAAGAGCAGATGCTTCTTATTAATAATTATGTTGTGCTTTTCACCGTGAGTTGTAATTGAGTCAATTACAACATTATAATCATTCATTATAAATTCACTAAACTAATAACAAAAATTATATTAGAATCAAGGTTTGCATTTATCATTCTAACAAATCAAACTTACATAAGCAGGAAATTAACCACCAAAGGATATAATGCAGCGGATGGGGCTGCTCCTTCCTTAACAAGAGGTCTCGGGTTCGATCCCTGGGTATGAAAAAATTCTTGGTAAGGAGCGCTTCCGCACGAATGGGGCCCTACGCAGCGCGAATCGGGATATAGTCGGGCTCCAATGCGGATACCGGAACGGGGTGGGAAACTAAAAAAAAAAAGTAGGAAATTACTATGTACAAACATTTAACCCGATGATATGAGATTGTACATCTCTAAAGAAATCCAAGGATTCCAACATATTCCAAACATAATTTTAACTTTCAAGATCTTTGTAAACTCTAATAAATATAGAATTAACGGTGGTAATTCACCTTGAATTTCTTGAATCTGCATGTGCTCACTTTCTTACTGTTCATTTGAAATATCAGTTCAATTCATAATAAAGATGAGTTTATCCGGATTAAAACTTGTTTGAACACAATCATTTTTTTTCATTGACACCAAATGTCAGACCCAAAATTAGATAAATTAAGTTCCTGTTATCTTTTAGCCAATCAATTATGTCTAGACTAAATATAATTACTGATATTATTTTTCAAAAACTAAAATCAAACTTTCTAATATACAAATGCTGGGTAAATAATTGAAATGAAAGCAAAAAATCACCGACTTTCTATACAACGGGACAATTTTCTTTCCAACATCTATACTTTTTTGGCAATTTGTAACACATCGCCAACCATCCACGGAAACAAAAAAAAAAAAAAAAAAAAAAAAGGGGAGAGAAAATAATTTCTAACATAAAATAATGAACACATAAGAATTTGAAGTCCAAAAATCAAAAGGGTTGAATAAACAATCACTATGAAGTAAAATTAAGCTATCTAAGTTTCAGTATTATAAGAGACACGCAAATTAAATAAACCTAAATTTTATTAAAAATTTAAGAAAGTAACGTTTGAATGATATCGGAGGGAGATTAATCCATTTTCTAATTTCTCCGACTTCCAAGTGAACCTTGCCTATAACTCTTATTGTTTTTTGCAGAAGCAAATAACAAAGATCAATTATCAAATTCGTAAGATAAACATATATATCGAAAACAAATGATAATCGAAGGAAGAGAAGAAAAAGGAGACCTTTTTTTTTTTTTTCAGGAAAAAATGTCCATTTCAAGTTCTCATCATGTTTCAACTTATGATAATTTGAATGAATTACAACCACCAATTCATAAGACAACTTTCTCCAAGAGAATTATATACTCTTGGTATTCATCAAATTACTGTCAAGAATTTCGAATTATATTTTTAGTTTTCTCAACGATAAATACCTTGTGCGAATAAACTTTAAAACGACTGATAGTTTGCTAAACCAAAACAATGAGGGGAAAACATATAAATAAATAGCATCTAATGGCAAGAAATAATAATTTTAAGTTTGCTGGAGCTGTGGAGCAAGATAAATACCTGTGAAATCCATGAAATTGACAACAACAATCTTCAATTAAGAATGATTAAATACTCATCGCATGGAGTGAGAATTAAATTGAAGAATCAATAAGAAAATGAAAGTAATAAAAATATTGTAGAAACGGTATTAGCATCCAATTAAAGACCACGTTACCATGTTTGATTTTTTTATTTATCAAATGAGTAATGACAATATAATTAGCAAAAACGGTAATCACTGATGCGCGAAAGGCAAAGGGCAACAATTCATTTATGGAACTCTAAATGCCATTATTTGGCTGTAACTCTCAGTGAACAAAAGCATTACTCGTTTAATTACTGAATAATTGCATTTACAATGATCAACAAAATGCCAAAAAATAAGAAAATAGATAAATAGGAATGGTGATCATAGAGAGGTGCCACATCACCTTATCTATACCTAACTTTATATTATATATAGATATAAAGGAAACAACTGCTAACCAAAACTCTTGACTCATTACATAAGCAGCTGTTATTACAACATATTCTCGGGAAACTACCCATAGTGTTAATCTTCATAATCATCTGCAACAAAAGTGCTGGTGAGATTAGGAGAAGAAAAAATACAAGAGTTAAAAAAATCCACCAATAGACTACACATAGCATTAGAAAAAACCTAGTCCAACAAATTAATATAGAGCACAGAAAGAGTAACTTTTAGAATTCCCACACCTTAAAGCATATTGACGCAAACATGAAGCAAAAACTTGATTCTATTTCTCTCCAAAGCAAGAAACAGATGGCATTGGGATATTATGCAAAATTAAATAATTGGGTTTATGGGCTTGAGAGTTATGGATATTATTAATACTAATTAAGAGTAGAATTTATGAAGATAAAGAAGCGTAGGTTATGAAAATGATTTTTTAAAACAAAATAATTGAGAAAAGTAAGAGGAAAAATTCCAAAAAAGGAGAAAAAATATAAATAGGATCCTTGGCCAAAGAGAGGTATTGCATCATCTTTTCTATGCCTAGCTTTATATTATATATAGGTTTATAGCAAACACAAGTTTAAGTTATACAATCTATATTCAAGTTTTAATATAATAAACTAAATGTCGGGAAAAAATAAATCCTAGTATTACAGTTTTTTGATTTACTAATGTGTTGCATTAGTGATCTCCACATTGCCATATCTGCTTATAACTTGTTCTAAACCAATCGACTCTTGAATGTAACGTAGGGATTGTCTTTATCATTTAGGGTGTGTTCGGTACGGACGAAAATATTTTTTAATTATTTCATGTTAGGTTGGTCAAAAAATTTTAAAAACATTTTCTCTAGAAAAATAAGTTCCTTTAAAAATGAGAAAAATGATTTCCCTAATGAAAGTAGGAAAAATAAGTTCTACAAGTAATTGTCTCCTCCCACCCTCGAACACACCTTATCTTCACTACCTACCCCTCCCCCCCCCCCCCCCCACACCACCTCTCCACCCTTACCCCCACCCATCCTCCATAGTATCCGTCTAGATTGTATACGAATACTTTTAGAATAATATTTTTTGTTTACGTACCGAACACAAAAACATAAGTAAAAAACCCACTTATTTTCATGAAAAACATTGTTCAAGAAAACATTTTCCTTCATACTGAACACACACTAAATGATAAAGACAATCCCTACGTTACATTCAAGAGTCGATTGGTTTAGAACAAGTTATAAGCAGGTGGTGTAATGTCGAGATCACCAGTAAAAAACATTAGTATAAATCGAGGTATAATTGAAAGAGTAAAGAAAAAGAGTTGAGGGGTTAAATTGTATAAACTACCAAATATTCGGGAGTTAGTTGCAATGAAACAGGGGTGGTGTATACTTCTGGAACCAAACCCCCTGTTAGCCCGTGTTCCCAATCTCCCCGTCACTCACAGGTAGCTTTCACTCAATATTTCATTCCTTTTCTCCAAAACCAAAGTAAGGACTTACCAAACAAATCCTTAACTGATTACTCAATCTCTTCACTCATCTTCCACAGGTACTTTCTCTTCGCATTTAATTAACACTTAATGATCTGCTTAATTAATGTATTAACTGTTTTAGTTACTCTTCTTCTTTTCTCTATTTGGATCACGTTAACTTTAATATATTTCCTAGAAGCAAATTTTTGTTTTGTTTTGTTTTTTCGTCGTGATCATTATGGTCAATGTTCCTAAAGTTTCTATTTTGAAAATGTGAATTGATTGAATTGTTTTTTTAAATTAATTTTTATTATCTTGGAGTGTTTGGTTTCTGGTTTAGAGGAAGGGCTAAAATTTAAAATAGATCTGTGGGTTGAGCTTTATGTATCTCACACTTGTAATTATTACTCCCTCAGTGTGTTAGTTTGACTAGACAGGGAATTTAAGAAATAAGGAGGGACAATTGAATCTTGTGGTCCTAAATTAAAGATTTGTATAATGTACTAAAATGTCCTTTGAATCTTGTCGTTATAAACTTGCCTGAATTGTCAACTTACTTACTTACTAAATATAGAAAAGGCATTTTTTTTGGCACAATCCAAAAAGGGAAGTAAGACACATAAATTGGGACGAAGGGAGTACTTGTTTGCGAGTTTTAGTTCTACTAGTTGTTAAGATTCGTGTTTGTGAAATGAAACCCTAACCTGCTTCCTCCAAAAAAATGTTGTGGACTTATTAGGGTTGGTGCTTTACCCATTAGTCTGGTTCATTTCCCAGAACTGTGCTTTTTTATTTTGGTTGATTTTGGAATTCACTAACGATTTTACCTGACATTGTTGTTCTTTATTCCGGTGCCACTAATCTGCTTACGGCCAAATATACCCCTGTAGTATTAGAAATGGTTTAAATATACCCCTCGTTATACTTTCGGTCCAAATATACCCCTTCCGTTATACTTTCGGTCCAAATGCACCCTTTCCCTTATACTTTGGCACTGATTTACCTTTAATTTTAATGAAATGACACGTGTCAGCTCAGAGACCCACCCTAATATTTTTACCCAGTACCCGACCCAAGTCCAAAGCAAAGGAATTTACGCCCATCTATAACTACCACGTCGGCGCCGTTGGCCTTGGCTTCGATGGTTGGATGAGACAACAGAGCTGGCTGTTGGGTCCGACGGACGGACGGAGCAGAAGAAGAAGAAGTATGTGGATCTTGGTTGTATTATTGTGAGTAGGAATATTATCAAATGGACTGTTGGGAGTATTCTTGTGGCTGCGCTTTTAGCTGGATTCATTACTATGATTGCTAAACTTGCACCTAGACACAAACATCACTGTCTGAGCAACCATAGACTGACTGATTAACATTTGAATAGATTTTGGCACTCATTATTAACATGGGTTGATAACTTGGAAATTGGATAGTAACGTGCTAGAACTAGTTAACTGACACTGAACACATATATATTTTATGCTTTTTAATGGGTAAAACATAGATTCATTCATAAAATGGCAGTAAGCAGCAAGCTAACAAGGACTAGGAAGAAGTCCCTCCAATATTTTGTGTTTTTTTAGTTTCCAAATCCATGGATTTAGTGGGTGTGTTTGTAAGCTCATCTTCTTTAATCAATTTTCATGGCCAACACACCCATGTCGGAGCCGAGGCCAACGATGCCGCTGTGGTAGTTGGAGATGGGCCTGAATCCTTTATTTTGGAATTGAGTTGGGTAGTGGGTAAAAGAATTGGGCCAAGTCTTTTTATTTCTGAGCTGACACGCGTCATTCTGTTAAAATTATGGGTAAATTAGTGCCAAAGTATAATGAGAGAGGCATACTTGGACGGAAAGTATAACGGAAGGGGTATGGTTTGACCGAAAGTACTGCGAGGGGTATCTTTTTATACCCCTCCGGTTATACTTTCGGTCCAAATATACCCCTCAGATTATACTTTTGACACAAAATTGCTCTTAATTTTGACGGAGGAACAAGCTTAGAATCAAATGACCCACCCTCAATTTTAAATACCCGATTCCTTTAGAAACCCGACCCATTTTCATCATCTTCTTCTTCTCTTTTGTGGTCGGAAAAAGTGGTATCTCCGGCGATCATCCATCTTCTTCTTTGTCAATAATGGACCCATTTGGAGCTTTGAATGCAATAAGCGACTAGTGCCGATCATTGTTGGGGCAGTGGGATTAATTCCCCAAGAAACCTAGCCATCGGAAGAAGGCTAGGTTGGTCAAAAAAATAAGTTCCTTTAAAAATGAGAAAAATGATTTCCCTAATGAAAGTAGGAAAAATAAGTTCTACAAGTAATTGTCTCCTCCCTACCCTCAAACACACCTTATCTTCACTACCCCCCCCCCCCCCCCCCCCCACCCCACCACCTCTCCACCCTTACCCCCACCCATCCTCCATAGTATCCGTCTAGATTGTATACGAATATTTTTAGAATAATATTTTTTGTTCACGTACCGAACACAAAAACATAAGTAAGAAACCTACTTATTTTCATGAAAAACATTGCTCAAGAAAACATTTTCCTTCATACTGAACACACACTAAATGATAAAGACAATCCCTACGTTACATTCAAGAGTCGATTGGTTTAGAACAAGTTATAAGCAGGTAGTGTAATGTAGAGATCACTAATACAAGACATTAGTAAATCGAGGTGTAATTGAAAGAGTAAAGAAAAAGAGTTGAGGGGTTAAATTGTATAAACTACCAAATATTCGGGAGTTAGTTGCAATGAAACAGGGGTGGTGTATACTTCTGGAACCAAACCCCTGTTCCCAATCTCCCCGTCACTCACAGGTAGCTTTCACTCAATATTTCATTCCTTTTCTCCAAAACCAAAGTAAGGACTTACCAAACAAATCATTAACTGATTACTCAATCTCTTCACTCATCTTCCACAGGTACTTTCTCTTCGCATTTAATTAACACTTAATGGTCTACTTAATTAATGTATTAACTGTTTTAGTTACTCTTCTTCTTTTCTCTATTTGGATCACGTTAACTTCAATATATTTCCTAGAAGCAAATTTTTGTTTTGTTTTGTTTTTTCCTCGTGATCATTATGGTCAATGTTCCTAAAGTTTCTATTTTGAAAATGTGAATTGATTGAATTGTTTTTTTTAATTAATTTTTATTAGCTTGGAGTGTTTGGTTTCTGGTTTAGATGAAGGGCTAAAATTTAAAATAGATATGTGGGTTGAGCTTTATGTATCTCACACTTGTAATTATTACTCCCTCAGTGTCTTAGTTTGACTAGACATGGAGTTTAAGAAATAAGGAGGGACAATTGAATCTTGTGGTCCTAAATTAAAGATTTGTATAATGTACTAAAATGTCCTTTGAATCTTGTGGTTATAAACTTGCCTGAATTGTCAACTTACTTACTTACTAAATATAGAAAAGGCATTTTTTTTGGCACAATCCAAAAAGGGAAGTAAGACACATAAATTGGGACGAAGGGAGTACTTGTTTGCGAGTTTTAGTTCGACTAATTGTTAAGAGTCGTGTTTGTGGAATGAAACCCTAACCTGCTTCCTCCAAAAAAATGTTGTGGACTTATTAGGGTTGGTGCTTTACCCATTAGTCTGTTTCATTTCCCAGAACTGATCTTTTGTTATTTTGGTCGATTTTGGAATTCACTAACGGTTTTACCTGACATTGTTGTTCTTTATTCCGGTGCCACTAATCTGCTTACGGCCAAATATACCCCTGTAGTATTAGAAATGGTTTAAATATACCCCTCGTTATACTTTCGGTCCAAATATACCCCTTCCGTTATACTTTCGGTCCAAATGTACCCCTTCCCTTATACTTTGGCACTGATTTACCCTTAATTTTAACGAAATGGCACGTGTCAGCTCAGAAATAAAAAGACCCACCCCAATTTGTTTACCCACTACCCGACCCAATTCCAAAGCAAAGGAATTTACACCCATCTCTAACTACCACGTCGGCGCTGTTAGCCTTGACTTCGGCGGTTGGATGAGACACAACAGAGCTGGCTGTTGGATCCGACGGACGGACGGAGCAGAAGAAGAAGAAGTATGTGGATCTTGGTTGTATTATTGTGAGTAGGAATATTTTCAAGTGGACTGTTGGGAGTATTCTTGTGGCTGCACTTTTAGCTGGATTCATTACTATGATTGCTAAACTTGCACCTAGACACAAACATCACTGCCTGAGCAACCATAGACTGACTGATTAGCATTTGAATAGATTTTGGCAGTCATTATTACCATGGGTTGATACCTTGGAAATTGGATAGTAACATGCTAGAACTAGTTAACTTACACTGAACACATATATATTTTATGATTATTAATGGGTAAAACATAGATTCATTCATAAAATGGCAGTAAGCAGCAAGCTAACAAGGACTAGGACGAAGTCCCTCCAATATTTTGTGATTTTTTAGTTTCCAAATCCATGGATTTAGTGGGTGTGTTTGTAAGCTCATCTTCTTTAATCAAGTTTCATGGCCAACACACCCATGTCGGAGCCGAGGCCAACGGTGCCGCTGTGGTAGTTGGAGATGGGCGTGAATTCCTTTATTTTGGAATTGAGTCAGGTAGTGGGTAAAAGAATTGGGTCAAGTCTTTTAATTTCTGAGCTGACACGCGTCATTCTATTAAAATTATGGATAAATCAGTGCCAAAGTATAATGGGAGGGGCATATTTGGATGGAAAGTATAACGGAAGGAGTATATTTTGACCGAAAGTACTTTCGGTCCAAATATACCCCTCCGGTTTCTATAGGCATCGCGTATTTAAAATTGGGGGTGGGTCATTTGATTCTAAGCTTGACACGTGTCCCTCCGTTAAAATTAAGGGCAAATTTGTGTCAAAGTATAATGGGAGGGGTATATTTGGACCGAAAGTATAACGGGAGGGGTATATTTGGATCGAAAGTAAAATGAGGGGTATATGTAAACTATTTCGGATAGTACAGGGGTATATCTGACCCTTTTCTGTTCGCTCAATATTCATTCCTCCTCTATAAAACCAAAATACCAAACAAATCCTTTACTTTCTCACTTGTTTCGCTAGGGTACTGATTACTGAATCTATTCACTTTCTCCGCCGTCATCTTCAACAACTTCCAATCAGGTAACTTCTCTTCGCATTTAATTCTTCTTTTTTTGGTCCGCAACAGTTAATGATCTGCTTAGTTAATGCAACTGTTTGAGTTACTGTTCTGCTTTTCTCTATCACGTTAACTTCAACATTTCCTGAAGCAACTTTTTGGTTTTTTGTTTTGCGCTTCCCCCACCCCCCTTTTTAACATTCATTTGCACCGCCGTGTTCCTCCAGCAGCCATTTGGAATTATGATCAATGTTCCTAAAGTTTCCATTTTGAAAACGTCGATTTTAATTAATTTTTATTTTTTGAATTGCTTGGTTTCTGGTTTGGATGAAGGGCTAAAATTTAGAATAGATCTTTTTGACGACATGGGTACCCGCAGCCGCTACCCTTCGGGTGCGCACAGGGTAAACCCCGCTCCTGTGCAATAGCCCGCAAACCACACAAAAGAGATAACCCGCACTAGGAAAGCCCCGGGCGACGAGCTCGACCTAGAAGGCAAATCCCCTGCTGTAGGCTGGGCGTTTCGAACCTGAGACCTCCATTAAGGAAGCCTCATGCTCAACCAACTGAGCCACCTTTGCGGGTAAACTTTAGAATAGATCTGTGGATTGAGCTTTATGTATCTCACTTGTAATTAGTGCTTGTTCATGAATTTTACTTCTGCTAGTCATTAGGAGTTGTGTTCGTGAAATGAGACCCAACCCCGCTTCCTCCAAAATATGCTGTGGACTTATTAGGGTTCTGCTTTACCCATTAGTCTGGTTCATTTTCCAGAATTGATCTTTTGTTGTCACTAACGGTTTTACCTGACATTTTTGTTCTTTATTCCGGCACTAATCTGCTTACGGAGGATGTGCTTGTGTCAGTATTTGTTATTTAGGGCTTAATATATATGTATATTATATTTTGATTAGTGAGGCTTAATAAGGCTATATTAGGACCTGACCTTTTCTTTTGCAAGTACGTGGCTTTTGCCAACTACCAGAAACTGCCAAAAGAAAACCCTCAAGATGTAGGTCGTACAAAGATTAATTTTGTATACCCTGTTTGTGGTGTCCTAGGATCTAGCGTCATACAACTGACAAAGTTATCCCAGGGATGTTTTCATATTTGATTTCCTGACCCATAGCAATGTTTCCCATATGTTCAGATTCTGACCATTTTTGGTTTTCTTTTTCCTTTGCTCCATGGAGTAATATGTATTCTGGTAGTTTCTGTGTAAGCTATACTGATGTTTGCAGCTGATGTCTTTTTCTTGCACAATTAATGACAACCAGGATGTTTTTTAGTGACAACCATCTTGTTGAATTTCTACAGAATGGCAATGCAAGCCGCAGCTCTACCTTCTGCTCAAGTCGTTGGAAATGCTTTTGTTGAGCAGTATTATCAAATTCAGCATCACTCCCCAGAGTTAGTATTCCGATTCTACCAGGACTCGAGTGTCTTAAGTCGCCCAAATTCTAGTGGTGTGATGTCATCCGTGACAACAATGAAAGTGAGTATAAATAGAATCGGTTTATTTACTTCTATGATACGTAATGTGCTGGAATGGTGTTGTGCAAGCAGAAACATCAACTAAGTCATAAATCGTATTTATCTGTTCCATATACTTGCTCATGACCAAAGGTTTCTTTTGAATGTTTCTTCCACTTACCCTAGATCTCCTCCAGTAATAGCAGCTATACAGATATTTGAAGCTTGGACAATTTTTGGCCCCTGAAATTCAGCTGTGCTTACTATAACTGATACGTAAAGCTTCAGATTTTAATGCTTAATTGCCTGCTCCAGTGTGGTGAAAGAGGATTTTATTTACTTTTTCATGAATAGAAATAACCGAGTTCTGTTCTTTCTAAATGTTGTTTATCAAAAAGGAAAAACACACCATCTGATTTCTGGATGTAGACGGAGTTTTCTATTTTTTTCCTTGACTTGAGGTGGATACTTTGGTCATACCAGCACAGAATCTACTAGTTTTAGGGTGCTGACTGAAAAGGGCTGAAAGCTTTTGGTTGTTCCCAATTATTTTAATTTGGGAAATTCTGAGTGATTGTTGATACGTTGTCGAAAGATATCTTTCTTCCGAATGTAAAAATAGATGACACCAATTGGTTACCTATCAAAATAAAAAAAGGCATACCGATTATTTTCCTATAGCATCTTTTACTTCCTGTTTGAGAAAATTGAAATGGGTACCTGACATCGTAGGTATACTTGTTCGAAATGGGCACTTAGTTTATATTGTAGAGAAGATGTGCTTACTAACACCAAAACTTACTTTTGATTTGACAAAGTCATTGAGCGTTTGGTTCATGAACTTGAAAGTGAGGTTGAAGACTTGAAGTAACCACTTGGTGGGGTCCTAGAAGGTCGTGTGTGGATTTGGTCTCAAAATTAATTTAGATTGCGTTTCAGAGAACATATTTGTGGTTGGATAGTATTGGAATTGGTTTTGAGAACTGGCCCTCAATGCCTTGGTACAATGGCAAAGGTAATACAACATGGACATGCGGTGCACGCACTTCACGAGTTCAATTTTGCTGTGAACTGGTTTGGTATTTAAGTGAAGAAGGGTGGAAGATTACCCGTCATCCATTGAGTTTCGGAGACAGAAACAACAGATTTTTCGGCCACAAAAAATGGGTTTCAGAACTTGTTCTTTTGAATATGGTTATACACTAACCCTAGTACTATAGAGCATTTCGTTAAAGAGAAGAATCTGACTTCATTCTATATGCTACTAGACTTATTCCCAAATTCTCGAAAAGCCAAAAGGCAAAAAGTTAGTTTCTGCTGCATGGACCAAACTGTGGGAAAAGAAAAAAGGGAGAGCAATTTCCTGCCATGAGGTCTATGACGTTCATAGCTAACTTTGGCCTTAATTGGACAAGTCCTATGATGTTCAGGAACGTATTAGAGTGTTGGGAAACTGCATGTCCTAATCAGTGGCGGATTCAGGATTTTCACTAAGGGGTTTCGATAAATAAAAATGTAGTGTCTGAGATTTGAACTTGGAACTTCAAGGTGAATTTTGAACCCCCAAGACCATTGAGCCAATCTCTAGTCTTGTGCTCAGGGGATTCAAATCTATATTTTTACATAAACATAAATTAATTACCTTAGATATACAATGTAATTTTTTGCCGAGGGGGTTTGGGTGCACACAATCCCACCCCCTAGATACGCCCCTGGTCCTGATGCATCCCTAAAGAAGATCTAGAGAGCTATTCCTCTTAGCATAGCCTGGACTATATGGAAAGAAAGAAATTTGAGGTGTTCTGAAGGCAAAAAGGAGCAGTTGCAGTCTCTGAAATATAGTTGTTTGTACCACCTGTATTATTGGAAAGATGGAAATGTTGTCATGAATTTAGATAACATGGTGGACATGCTAGACTACTGAGGTTTAATCTAGCCTGCTTTTACCTTGTACTTTCACAGTATCATCTTGATACTGTATTTAAATAAAATCTTACCTTACCAAAAAAAAAAATAAAAAAAAATCATGCCATAAGGTCCAAACAGGCGGTAAGCAAAAGAAATTTGGTTAGAAATTGGGGACCTAAATGTAAAGAGGGACGCTGATTTTTAATTTGTAGGGACTAAAAACAAAATCTAAAACAACTTTTTGGCCGTTTTCCAATTGTGGTGTTGAAACCAAACGGTCCATTTAGTTGGTTTTTGGTTTGGGTTTGGAAAACCTTTTAATACCGTTCATGAGCTAAGCTTGCTACTTTCCTTGAGTTGAACCAACCAATGTAAAAACGGTTGATATTTAGGTTTCAATTAAATGTTCAGTAGCTATTAGAAGCAGAACAGTATACTGATAGATGTGCACTATTGACTGTAAAAGACCACACATGATGAAAAATTAGTTGGCCTGTTGATTTTCTTCGATTGGAAGGACAGGTATCGTCATTTTAGAGACATGAAAAAATTTGAATGGGATCTTTAGACTCTATTACTCGTTATTGTCATCACAAATACTTTCGAAGCTATGACTTCAATTCATGCTGTCCATTCTATTCTGTAATATGACAGAATATGACCAAGAGGAACTGTTGCGGTCCCGAAGTTAAAAGTCCTGTCAGAGGCTCAGAGCTTAAGAAATGACGTTAAACATGTCCAGTGTGCAAGATATAGAAATTTCAAGGTCGTTGGGTATCTTCTTTTGATAAGTAGATCATTGGGTGTTAAGAGCTGGCGAATTTATTTGAGACTTCTGAGAATTCCCTTGGTCTAGAAATGCCTTCCTCATATCTATTGCCTTAAACCAACTCCTTGTGCAATCCTGAAAGAGGAACTGTCAAACTTCAAGTTCTGATAGAAGTTTGTCTTCCATTTTGGGGTTTGTCACTTAAAGTGTTGCTAAATTGCTTACATGATTAGCAGCATGACAGAAGTGTATTTCCTGTATTCTTCTTTGTTGCACCTTTTTTTTTTGGAATCCTGTTTAGAGGTATTAATTAAAGAAGCATTAGCTAGAATTTCATAATAAGGTGATAAATTGAATACTATCTTGCAATATTAAAACCTTATCGCTTTTCTTGATTTTTGAGCAGAATATCAATGAGATGATATGTTCATTAGACTACAAGAACTACAAGGCGGAAATAAAGACTGCAGATGCACAAGAATCCTTTAAGGATGGGGTGATTGTTTTGGTAACTGGATGCTTAACCGGAAAGGATAACTTGAGAAGGAAATTCACCCAGACATTTTTCCTTGCCCCACAGGACAAGGGTTATTTTGTTTTGAATGATGTTTTTAGGTATGTAGAAGAAAATGAGACTGATACCGTCTCAGAAATGGTTAATGGAACTGAGGATGTGCAGTCAGAGGTTTTGACTCCTGATCCAGGTTGGATATATTTTCTGATTCGATAATTGTACTTGTTCTTGTATTCTCTTTAATCTTTTACTATTTTCATTTTGCTTCCAGAATATACTCATGTGGTTGATCCTCCAAATCTCGACCAAGCTGGTTCATATGCAGAAGAAGTTCAACATGTTGAGGAAAAAGCCAATGAACCTTTGGAAGACGGAAGACAAGTTGGTGATGAAAGCGAGATTGTTGTGGAAGCTGAATCCCATTTCAATGAGGACCAGAACCCTGCAAATACAGAATCAGCTAATTCTGTTACTCAAGAGGATGCTCCTAAGATGTCATATGCATCAATTGTCAGTTCACAAACAAAGAAAGGGCCGATCAAAATCTATGTACCTACTAATACTTCCAGAGCGGCTCCTCCGAAGGCTGTAAAGCAGCCAGTTGCTGCAGTAGCACAAACTCCAGCCCCTGAAGCATCAAATCGTACTGGCCCTAGTGGAACTAATGTACCTGTAACTAATCACACTGAAGATGAAGGTATAGTTTCTTGAAACTTGCCTGAAATATACTCATTACTATCATCTAGGAAAAACCTTGTGATGGGCACAGAAAAAATGGAATGGGGATGTTCATCTTTGATTTTGAGCAAATGAAGGAGCACGATAAGTAGATGCGTTTTGAGTTTGATCCAGATGTTGGGTTATATGATTACTTGCATGAGCATGCTTGTCTGCTTATTCTGCTTCTGTTTTCTTATTGTTTACAGTCTCATTAAGAGTACATTGTCATCTAACTTACTTAATTTTAATACTTGCAGCTGAGGGACACTCCATTTATGTCCGCAATTTGCCTCTAGATGTAACTGCAGCCCAACTTGAGGCTGAATTTAAAAGATATGGGCCTATTAAGCAAGGAGGTGTACAAGTTAGAAGTAACAGGGTTGGTTCAGCACACATTATATTCATCTTGGTTCACTGACTCCTACAGATCGTTAATATGTGTCCACTTCTTCCCTTTTCTGCAGCATCAAGGGTTCTGCTTTGGCTTTGTTGAATTTGAAGATGAGAGCTCCATGTACGGTGCCATACAGGTTTGTGCCCCCTGAAATATCATTGCACAGGCTATCTTCTCTAGAATTTAGAATGTGTTAACTTCCTACACTTGGTAGTATATGATATGTTGCCTCATTAGTTTCTTCAAGAAGATGCATGATAGACCCTTGATCACCATAAAGAGTGACCGTACATGGTCAATGACATGCCAGATTTTGAAGTTAGTTCTATTTGGAATATAATGGTTAATGACGTGCCAGATTTTGATATGGGTGCTGTTCAGCATATAATGGTTATTTGTCAAAATAGCAACTGTTTGCTTAGAGTAGTAAAGAACCTTTCACTCTCAAGCCGTCTGACAAGGCTTGTGCTAGTGAGCAAGGTCACACATCTTCCAGTCGTGGGTACTACATTGATATAACGCAGGCTTAAAGTATTCTTTCAATTTGAAAATTGTTGATGAATGTGAAGGGAAGAAAATAATATGAGAAGATAGACCTTAATATTTTTATTTGATAATTTTTATTAAAGCTAGTACCGAGGAGGTACTGCAAAAGTACAAAAGAATAGAAATTACATCCTTAACAAAATGATCTTCAGCTCATTCCCCAACCATCTGTTCCTTGCACCAACAATATAAATTCTGTAAACATCCATAATTTACAAAAGAGATATGTTGTGTTTCCCCATTAAAATATCTCCTGTTTCTTTCAAATCAAGAACTCCACATGATGCATACAGGGACAGCTTTCCAGGCGTTTTTAAATCTGCCATCAACTTTCTGCCATACCAGCTAAGAAGTAAATTCTTCACATCATATGGCATGACCCATTGTACTCCAAAAATGTTTAAAAACATAGTCTGAATCTGCCAGGTAAAATCACAATGCAAAAGTAGGTGATTAGCAGACTCTCCTGCCCTTTCACATATAAAACACCTACAATGCCGGATACCATCAGACTTATAATATTAACAGACACGACAAACATTTTTCCCCGTTAATGATTGCAAAGCACTTAATTGCTCCAGCTTGCTACTTGCCCTTTTACTGCTTTGACTAGTGCCCTGCTTTCGAGACTCCTTCATATAATTCCAACAGTTTCTCACTCATCAAAAGCTCAAAAGAACGAAATTGATTCTCCTACATCCATAACATGAGTGTTTAAAAAAAATAAGTGGGGTGTGTGTGTCAGTGTTATCAAAAGCGAAAAGCACAAAAAAGCTCTAAGGTGAGCTGGGGCTTTAAGCACCAAAGCGCAAATAAAGTGTGGGCTTTAGTGAAAAAAAAACACAATGGTGCAAATTTACAAATATGTGTATGTTTAGTCCAAGACTAATAATAGTAAGCATGAATAACAAATATATGGACAAAGAAATTGTAAAAACATCACGATAAAGTGAAATATCAATCATCTAGTGTCACCTCTTCAAGAGAGGCATACATTTCAAGGGAAGTATGTCTTAGAGCCTTGATGACGACATTGAAACGCACATAAAGCGAGGCGAAGCGCTCAACATGTTTTGAGCCTCGCTTCAGGACTTAAGCGCACTTAAAGCGCGCCTTTGACAACACTGGTGTGTGTGTGTACACATACATTTTGTGTATTATTAAAGAAAAGTTATTGTCTAATAGTGTAGAGACCCGCAAGGGGGGTTTAGTTGGTTGAGCATCGGACTTTCATAATGGAGGTCTCAGGTTCGAAACCCCTTGCCTACACAGCAGGGGAATTGCCTTCTGGGTCGAGCTCGTCGCACGGGGCTTGCCAAGTGCGGGTTATCTCTCATGTGTGGTTTGTGAGCCATTGCACAGGAGTTGGGTTTACCCTGTGCGCACCCACAGGGTAGCGGCTGCGGGTTCTCATGTCATTAAAAAAAAACAGTGCAGAGCAAATGTTGTAGGTAAAAGTAGATTATCAATTAATGAATAGATTTAAGGCCTCACATCTTAAATAGAAATTGGAAGACAAGGAGGAAGAACCTAAATTGATGGTGTATGAGAGAAGAGGTAGGAATAGGGTTAGGGGCAGAGGTATGGGAGATAAGAGGAGTGGGGGTGAGGGTAAAGATGTTGTCCATGGAATTTAAAATCATAACATGGAATGTGAGGGGGGATGAATGACCCAATTAAAAGGGCATCATCAAAACAGGAGTTAGGGAATGGGGACCGGATCTCTTGTGCCTTCAAGAAACTAAAATGGAGGTAATGACTGATGCGGTTGTGACAAGTCCATGGTGGGAAGATGGGTGAAATTTGATTGGATTCCGGCGTTAGGGAATGCAGGGTTTATTATAATATTATGGGATGAAAGAAAGATGGAGGCTGTGGAGGTAAGTAAGGGGGAGGTCATGATCGCAGTCCGTATAAAAAATTTAGGGAGTGGTGAAGAGTGGGGTTTTGGGGGAGTGTATGGTCTAGTGGGGAGGGATCTAAAGAGAGTTTTTGGGAAGAGGTAACTACTTTAATGGCAAGGTGGGAGGTACCTTGGGTGTTGGGAGGAGATTTTAACACAATAAGATTCCCGGAAGAGAGGGTTGGTTGTCAGACAATTTCTAGGGCGATGTAGGATTTTTCGGAGTTTATTGATAACCAGGGCCTTATTGATCTTCCGCTGATGGGGCAAACTTTACTTGGGCCAGAGGAGGAGACTCTATATCTAAGTCTAGACTTGATAGATTCCTGGTGTCCACCGATTGGGAGGAGATTATTCCAGATGTCTTGCAAACTTTATCCAGATTGATCTTGGATCATTCGCCTATTATGCTAGATGGGAGTAGGAGGAGGAACATTCGTACCATGTTCAGGTTCGAGAATATGTGGCTCAGAGCATCAGGTTTCGTTATGCCGATGCCATTTTGGAATTGGGGCCGCCGCTAGCGATTATAAATGATATGATATACGCAAATTTGATTTGGAATGCCGAAGGCTCCTCGCCTGAGGGCTGGAGCCATGGTGGGGGTTCGGGGCGTGTAATACCTATCGGTGAGCTGGAGAATTACTTGGAAAATAATATGCCAGACGGTATTAGCAAAAAAATGGAGGCAACATGATAGTGCTAATGCTTGGTGGAATGGGTATTAAGTAGTTGGTTCACCATCTTTCCGACTTGCTTGCAAGTTGAAATGGTTAAAAGGAGATATAAAGAAGTGGAATAGGGAGGTGTTTGGGAGGCTGGAAGTGAAAATGAGGGAGTTAATAAATGAGGTGGCAGAGATAGAGAATGTGGAAGGGGCGAGGGGGCTAGATGAGAGGGAGATGATTAGGAAGGAGGAGGTAAAGGGTGAGATTGCCGCCTTAGCGGTTGCTCAGGAGATTAGTTGGAGGCAAAAATCGAGAGTGTTATGGTTGGAAGAGGGGGATTCTAATAAAAAAAATTCATAGGGTTACAGTAGCAAATAGGAGGAGGAATTTTATTGAGTCCCTAGAGGTGAATGATGAAGTGTATGAGGGGAGAGGAGGAAGTGAAGGGGGCCACTGTAGGGTTTTATGAAATCTGTTCAAGGAAGACGTCGGGTGGAGACCAAAATTTGGGGTGGGGTGGGTGTGGGGGGGGGGGGAGGGGTTAATATTTAGTCAGATAGTGGAGGGGATGAGGGATTGGCTGGAAAGGACTATAGAAGAAGAAGATGTAAGAGAAGCGGTGGAGAGTTGTGCGGGGAACAAGGCTCCGGGACCAGACGGATTCACTTTAGCTTTTTTCCAAAAAAGTGTTGGAGGATAGTTAAAGGTGATTTGATGGAGACCATTGCAGATTCCAAGAAACTGGGGAGTTCGAGAAAAGTCTCAATGCCACTTTTATTACCATTGTGCCAAAGAAGGAAGGAGCGACAAGTATAAAGGACGTTAGACCTATTAGTCTGGTAGGAAGCATTTACAAGATCATGTCTAAGGTGCTTTCTAATAGGTTACTTGGATGAGACGGTGTCCTCTTCTCAGAACGCTTTTGTGGAAGGAAGACAGATTCTAGATGCAGCTTTGGTGGCAAATGAAGTGGTTGATTCCAGCAGAAGAAAGGTGAGCCCGGAATTTTATGTAAGTTGGATCTAGAGAAAGCATACGATCATGTGAATTGAGAATTCTTGGAGTTCATCATGTCGAAGATGGGCTTTGGGGACAAGTGGAAGAGGTGGATCTATTTTTGCATTTCTACGGCCAGATTCTCTGTTATGGTGAATGGGAGTCCTTGCGGATTCTTTGGGAGTTCGAGAGGTTTAAGATAAAGGGACCCCTTATCTCCTATGTTATTCATTTTGGTTATGGAAGCATTGAGCAACATGATGGATAGGGCAATAAGCGGAGATCTTTTGAAGGGTTTTGATGCTTCTTTCAGAGGTCATAGCAATGTGACAGTTACACATCTTTTATTTGCAGATAATACGTTGGTCTTTTGTGATGCAGAGATGTCCCAGTTAGATCATTTGAGACAGATCCTTATTTTGTCAGGTTGTGTCAGGACTTAAGATCAATATCAAAAAATGTGAAATCACACCAGTGGGAGTAGTGGATAACATCGAGGAGATGGCACAGGTACTGAATTGCAAGGTGGGTGCTCTACCTACTACCTATTTGGGTCTACCTTTGGGTGCGTCCAACGAAGATCTTGCAGTGTGGAATCCCGTGATTGAGAGGGTAGAGAAGCAGCTAGCTGGATGGCAAAAGAGGTACTTATCGAAAGGAGGCAAGGAAGTTTTGATCAAAAGCACTCTTTCCAGTATTCCTACGTATTTCATGTCACTATTGCAGGCTCCTGACAAAGTGACTGAAACGTTGGAAAGACTTTAGCGTAGCTTTTTATGGGATACAGTGGATGGCGTCAAGAAGCATCATCATGTGAACTGGAGAGTTGTCACATCTCCAAAAGAATGGGAGGTCTCGGAGTGAAAGATCTCAAGATGTTTAATAAAGCTTTGTTAGGAAAGTGGATATGCAGCTTTGGGGTGGAGGAGAATGCTGTTTAGAGGGGTGTGGTAGCGGAAAAGTATGGGATAGTGGAAGGGGGATGGAGGACTAGAAACATTATAACTCCATTTGGGTGTGGGTTGTGGAGGAGTATTATGAAGGGGTCGGAAGACTTTTGTGGACATATATCATTTAAGATTGGAGATGGAAGTAGGATTAACTTTTGGGCTCACAAGTGGTGTGGGGAGAGCGAGTTGAGGGAAGCCTTCCCTAACATATATCGTGTTTCATGCCAAAGAGAGATGACAGTCCAACAAATTTGTAGGTCTCATGAGGGGGTTATTCATTGGGACTTAAGATTCAGAAGAAACCCTCAGGATTGGGAGATGGAAGAATTTTACAATTTGAGTGAGTTATTGTACGGGCTAGTCACACCTAACAACTTATCAGATGTATGGAGCTGTCGAGAGAGTGGAGATGGTTTATTCACTGTTAGCTCTTTTTAAAAGAGACTATTAGTGAGAGAGGAGTGTGTTTTCCCTCATGATTCGATTTGGATACCTAGAGCACCGAGGAAGGTATGTTTTTTTGTTTGGGTGGCGGCAAGAGGTGCGATCTCAATATCGGAGAATCTGAGGAAGAGGAGGATCACCTATGTTGGTGTTTTATGTGTAACAGTACAGGCGAAAGTGTAGATCATCTCCTATTGCACTGCGAGGTGTCTAGTCGGTTATGGAAGGTTGCCCTTACTTTGTTTGGGATGCAATGGGTGATGCCATGCACAGTGAAGGAGGTTTTGCAAAGTTGGTCTCATAGGAGAGGGAAGAGAAGCATAAGGGCATGGAGGGTTGCCCCATTAGCAATCATGTGGGTCATTTGGAAAGAGAAATAGGAGGGCTTTTGAAGGGGTGGAACAAGATATTGTAAAGATGGAAAGTAGTGTTTTGTCTCTAGTTTCTTTTTGGTATACTTTCGAGGTCCCTATTTGTATAGAGGATTGGATCTCTTTTGTTGAGAACCATATTTGATGTAGGTTCTCTTCTTATGGTATACGGCTTGTATATGGGGTTTCCCCAATTGTTAATAAAATTATTTACCTTATTAAAAAAATGTCCCAGGAGCTAATGTTCAATATAGATTAGCCTACTAATGGCTACAGAAAAGATCTTTCAACCCAAGGAGGAATATCAGGAATGATATTATGGATACAACCCCGTTGGCTACAGAAAAGATTATGTGGTGTTAGTTTCTCTTGCTTGTGTTCTCTGGACATTGTACTTGAGCAGATGTTGACAACTTAAGCCTATTATCTGTTGCGTATGCGTGTTCCTGACTTACCATAATTGAAACTTCACCTAAAATAGCAGTAGCAATTATGCAAAGTTATTACTTATTAAAGATGCAAACCAATTAAAGTTGAACTTTGATATTCATGTATTTATGACGAATTATTTAATTGGTAGCTGATGAGTTTGGGATCACTGGGTTCGACATGCATTAGTTAATCCTAGTTCTGAGACCATGGACTTCATTTAAGGTTTAACAAAGTTTTGCCTGAAGTAGGATCAGGAATGTGCAAATTAGTTGCATAATGTGTGTGAAAATAGCTTTTATCCCTCTTCTATCCTTTTAGTTATCTTTATACTCAGGGTATTAGATGATTCTTCTCTGTTATCTAGTACTTGAAACATGTTTATGGTTGAAACTGTAAAATTCGTGGATCCATTGTTTTACCGTGACAATTCTTTTCATCAGGCTTCACCCATTACCATTGGGGGTCGTCAAGCTGTTGTTGAGATGAAGAGAACTACAACTAGAGGTAAGTGAAAAGAGTGTGTTATCCTTAGAAGTTTCGGATGCTGAGTCCACATAGACGTCAAATTCTGCAATCTATTCATCCCATCAATCTGTAGGAGTTGATTGGACCATAGACTTTTTCATATAAAATTATAAACCTGGTTTTCCTATTTGATGTTGCAGTTGGTAGTGCGAGAGGCCGTTTCCATACTGGAAGAGGAGGGTTCCGAAATGACAATTTCAGGGGCCGCGGAAACTTTGGTGGAGTTCGAAGCTATGGGAGAAATGAATTTGGAGGACGTGATTTTTCAGGGCGTGGTAGGGGTCAAGGGGGACGAGGTGGTGAAGGATATCAAGTAAGAGGGAGAGGGGGACGGAGAGGTGGACCTAGTCAAAGTTCTGCTACAGCATAGTTTGTGTGGCTGGATAAATTTTGACCTAGTTTCTTTGCCAGTGTGCAAGCAGCGGAACAGTTCTAGCTGTGTAGTGATATCAACTTAAATCAAAGTTGAGGTTGACATTAATTCTTTGTTCTAGTCATTTTTCCCTTTTTTCCTTGACAGCTTGAGTTCTCTCAAGTTAAAGTGTGGGGCATTTTCTTTTACTAACAAATTTTTGCGTAGGTGACCTGTGACTCGTGTTTCACAGGGTAGAAAATGTAACTCGCAGCGCTTAATGTTATGTCCAATTATATATAGGAAAAGGCTTGTGTTGAATGCTAAGAGTGATTAGCTTGCTTCTTTGCTGAAGCTAAGATTGGAAAGAAAAAGAAAGGTAAATTTAGCATCAATGAAGTATTTGCTTTCTTGATGTGACCTTTGGTAGAAAGTTTCACCTCTCTTTTTGTTTATATATTTCCTATCTTGATGCATTGTTTAAAATTTTATTTCTCAATTTGTGGATCGCCGCCCACACTACAGCTGTTTGTAGTGGTCCGCTGGCCAGGTAGGACTTTTGTGGCATCATTTGTCATCATGGGATGAATAATGAAAAAATCTGGATTAAGGGTTGCGATTGACGTTCTTGCTGTTATGCCTAATTGACTACGACAGTTTTGACCCCATGGAAGGCACTTTCATTTCTTGGGCTGTAGTCAAATGAAAATTATAGTGAAATAACCATAGGATATAATGTACTCCCTCCCATGCAAAAACAACTGAAAACCATGGAGTAAGTTGAAAGTAGAGCATTGCGAGTTTAGGATTTCTTGATGTGTAATTCCACGTGTCATTCAACGATTCCTTTGATGAAACTTGGCTCTTTTATTACCCGAATTATTCAGGTTTCAACTCATGTGAACTATAGTCAATGTCAGTAATTTGATCTCCCTTAGTTATTATAAGTTCCCGTTTGTCCTTACAAATCTTTCATTTTTTGTTCGAAATAAAGTTTGGTTATATATTGGATTGATCTTTTGTAAAACAAAGTTTGCAAGATGAGTTTCAAGTTTTTTTTTAAAAAAAAAAAAGTTTGACCATTTTCTAACTGAAACTTTTTCACTAACGAAGTTTGAACTTTTATTTTAAGTTAAATAACACAATAACACAACTAGATATTTGAATATATTTTTATTTTTTTAAAATATTATATTTAATGGGATAAATCCTACAAGCTCTCTTCACGCCCCCCTCTGGCTCCCCTCAAACGCTTCGCTATAGCCAATCTTCGATCTTTGACTGCTCGTCACTTTTGACCGCCTTGTTCTATCACCCGAAATTCAAGTCAGCACCCGCACGTAGAAACACCTACTCCCTCCGTTTCACTTTATGTGAATCCATTTGAATGGGCACGACATTTAAGAAAAAGTGAAAATTTTTGAAACTTGTGGTTCAAAATAAGTTTTGAATATTTGTGTGGTTATAAATCATTTCATAAAGTGAATTTATTTTTAAATTAGAAAAGAGATCATTTATTTTGGTACGAATTAAAAAAAAAATAGGTTCACATAAATTGAAACAGAAATAGTAATAAATAACTCCGATTGTATTAATGTCCAACGAAGAGCAAAATATACAATCAATTTCGAAATTTGACTCTTTATTGTAAAAGGAAAAAGTAGATGTCACTTTAAAGAAACAGTGTCATTTTATCAAACATAGGGGGGCAAGTCTATGTTATAGCCCCCACAAAGAAGAAATGGCATGCACCGGCGACACATTTTATGTGGTATCACTACACACAACAAGTTGGCCTAAGCATTACTCCATCCGTCCCAATTTATGTGACATGCTTTTTTATTTTTAATCTATTTTAAAAGAAAATTTTGCAAAATTATTTAATTTTATAAAATAATTTATAATCATATAAATATATAAAATTTATTTTAGATCATAAATTTAAAATCTTTCATTTCCCCTTTAAACTTCATGTCACACACCATCGTATAAAAAAGATACGGAGCGACTAGCATTTATTACATACAGAAATGCTATCTTAATCTGACAAAGGCCCTTTCACTTTTCCAATGGCCAAGTCTTCTTCAAGCAAGTTGTTGTCTAACTTTAACCACTGAGTGTTTGACACGTACACTTCCACAAACCCAATAATTCCTCCACGTTTCGAACTTCCATTGAGTCTGTAAGTTGGATTATCTTGTGTGTCCCACCTAAGATTTTCTGCTGGATTTTTTTTAATCCTTGGCGTATTATTGGGAGATTCTTTTTTCTTTTTTGGGACCAACTTGCCATTTAAAATCATGTCATTTGGTCTTTGTTTTCTATTTAAACAACTACCCTAGGTTTTTATTTGGTCTAACTAACTAAATAAAGCAAAAGAAAAGACAGTTTGAACATACTTAAGTCCTAATTACCTTTCATTTGGTTCTAAATATAAATCGTTTAGCAAATTAAATTGATTAAAATATTTATAAGAAATTAAAAATGAGAACAACTTTATTGTTTTTTTCTTGGTCTACCCTTACTGTTGGTATTAAGTAAGATTTTAAGAGAAGATAAAAGGACAATTTAGACATTTCTTATGGTTGAGGCTATTACGACATATTTTTCTTAAATGGCATGCAAAGACCTTAAAACAAGGATAATATGGATTGGATAAAGTACTATTAGGGCTCGATCAAAAAAGTATAATCGCACTCAGTGAACTAGGCGTCTGAATTATATTTAGAATAAGTGAAAATGCTACTAATCTTTTTAGCCGATGCAAATAGTCAAAGACAAAAAAGGTAATCTCAAATTTTTCGATAAAATAAGGTCAACTGATTATAAGAATCAAAATCGGTGTAACTTTATTTTGTCCTCATTTCTTTCTTTTTTTACATGAACTAATTTGTAGTATTCGAGTAATGCAACTAGACTTTTTCTAATGAGAGGACACACAAAAGTTGGATATATAGTGTGTGTTCTTGGACTATGACATGTAAGAAAGAACAAGTTGGGTCCAATCATAAAACATCATGCAAATCCCCTATTATTTTATTAACCTAAATGCCTATGGGTTTTGTTATTACTTTCTCAATATCATAGTTTTTTGTTGCCGTCCTTTTCTCATTATTCCAATATCAAACGAAAGAGAAAGGAAACAGAGTTACTAATTAGCTGCAAATTGCATTAAAACTGTACTAAATGATTAAAGGAAGAGCAAGTTGCAGGAAAAAAATACAGTAGTATTTACAAAGTCTAAAAATGTAGGCCAAGTTGGAATAAAACATTATACTGGGGGCAATGTGCTGTTGCTGTCTGCTGATGAATCCGAGATTGCTTGTAAAAAATTAATTGTCAAATGGGTCGTGGATGAAGTCACTAACAAAACATTTCTTCTGTGGTTCTAATTACTTTGCATTAAATCAAAATCATTAAACACATTTCTTTTATATACTGTAGTACAATTATACTATATACAATTAATTGAGTGTAACTCTTCTACACCAGCAATGTATAATTTTTTAACATCATCAAACCAAGATTACTCACTATAATGTATAGTTCTCTAACAATTTTAATTGAGTACACTAATTAATAACTGCAGATAATATAATATAATAGATTAAATATATTAATAATGTTAAAAGTTATTTATATTCTCAATACATATTATAAGTTAAATGCTTAGCATGTATCGGAATTAAAAGCAATCTAAGGACCTTTTGGACTAATAATATTTTAGGAAATTATCGCTTAACGTAAGACTTAATTAGGAGATCAAATTATTTGTATTTGAGAAAGATCCTTCTAATGAATTCTTGATTTTAAAGATTCTCACCACTAGTTTTTAGTAAGAGATAAAAAGAAATTAGCGGGGTAGATGGTTGCCAACGAGCATACATATTTAGGTCAAGTTTTTCAATGGAAGTTAAAAAGAAACATTATACTCAATAGTTCAAAAAATTGCGAAGGATGAAAGTGAATCGAGAATCCCGAGGTTTTGGATTTAATTTCCTATAGAAGTAAAAAATATTAGTTGTTCTCTTCTTACTTCCTAGTTTTGATAGAGTTACCGGCACTTATGTTTATGAGAAGTGATAAATACCCTGTGAATTAGTTGCATGCACGAAAACTAGCCGGGACACTATAATTATATTACAAAAATAAAAGTTCAAAAAGTATAGTGGATAACTGTCTACTCCATAATCAATTTCAACTTAAGCTTACAGTATTTAATGCGAAATTTTACTTAATATGACATTTAAGTAGCATAATCGTTTGCAATGAGGTGATTTACTTCTTAAATATTTTAGAACAAATTTTATTTAATTCCTTAACTTTTAATGATCGGAAACCACAAGTAAAATTAATGTTATTCCCTGAAATTCTCTCTAGATTAAATTTTTCTAATCTAATTAGTTTATCACATTTAATTATTTTCAGTGAAATGAAAATATACATGCAAAATGTCTTTATTTATTTGTTCCAGTAGTACTATAATTTAGTGGGTAATTAATATTTATGAAAAAGATTTTTTATTCAACAACCTTTTATGCAAAAAGATACAGTATGTATAAGCAGAGATTTTCTAAACACGTAGCAGGGCCACTCTGGTTCTCATTAGGTAACTGACACGTGTTCCTTTTGTCGGTTACCTCTGAGATTCTAGCTACGTAACGTCTGTTTGGTATCACTTTCCAAAGTCCTTTTCTTAGCCACGTGGGTCTTTAGTACTCTCACAACACACCACGTGTCAAGTCCTCATCCATTTACGTTTTACTTTGTAAGGATAATTCTGTCATTTCATTAAACCCACACAATTAAATTCAACCCTTCCCACCCTTTTATTAATCTTCTCTTTTATAAAACCTCTCATGGCTGACTCTATATTTTTTCCGGCCAGTTTTAAAATTCCGACAAAAACACTTTTCAAGCTTTATTGGAGTTTTTCCATTCCCATTTTATAAAAAAAAAAAAATTTAGTTCAAGATTTTGATTTGGGTATTCCTAAATTCAATAGCTTTCTTGTTTTTTAGACTTCATAAATGGAGAAAACTGAAGAAAACAGAGAAAAAGGGTGTTTTTATATTCCCAATTTATAAAAAGAATCATTTTTCAATTTTAGTTCAAAATTCTCATTTGGGTATTCCTAAATTCAATAGCTTTCTTGTTTTGAAGATTTTCTTGATCTTTTTTCCTACATGGAGGAAGCTGAAGAAAACAGGGAAAAGGGGTGTTTTTCAAGAGATATGTTGGATAAATTCATTAATGGAAAAAGGAATCATGAAAATGTGGAAGGTGAAGGTGATATAGAGTTAAGTTTAGGACTTTCATTGAACGGTAGATTTGGGGTTGACCCAAAAAGAGCAAAGAAACTGAACCGTTCTTCATCAATAACGAATTTTGTGCTTTCTGGTGATGATAGTAATGGAAATGGATTTCAGTTTCCATTAATTAGGACGTGTTCTTTGCCTGTGGAAACAGAGGAAGAGTGGAGGAAAAGGAAAGAATTGCAATCTTTAAGGCGTTTGGAAGCAAAAAAGAAGAGATTGGAGAAAATGAAGAATGTTAGAGTTGTTACTATTAAGGAAAATGAAGAAAATGGAAATTGTTGTTATAGTAATAATGGTGAAGTTTGTGGGAATTCTTTGCCTTCTTCAGGAGGATCACAAGGTAGTGGTTCTTCAGGGATGACTGATTTGGAAAGCCAACAACAACCTGTTCAAGGTATCAAAAAGTTAATTGCTTTATCCACTTGAATTTCTTCCTTTTAATCCTTCATTATTTTTTAAAATTAGTCGTTTAGTTTTGGATGATTTTTATTTTTGTAACACGACCTTAGAACTATTAGCCATATTTAGCATTGCACGGCGTTACAACCCCCACACCCCCCCCCCCCCCCCCCCCTCCCTACCAAAAAAATAAAATACTATGTGCCATCTCATGAAGGGGATCCTCATCCTTATAGCAGCAACGGTAAAGTTGTTTCTGTATTTGAGCGTGAAATTAGCCGCTCATACTTGTAACATAGGTGGGTAGGTGGTCTACATCTCAAGCAGCTAGGTGGGTTGGGCTAGATTTGAGCTAGTCAAAACGGGCTGAGTCATTAAAGGGAGTTGTTATTAGGATTGGACATTTGAACCAAACTCAGATTGGAGTCAGTAGCATACGGCTAGTACTAATTTGAGGTAATAATAGAGAGATGTATGAGTCGATGTCGTTTGAATTAATTAACAAGAACTTCCAGTGATAAGGTTAAGGTTTTTGGTGGGCAACTGTAATGCATTTGCTATAGGCAGAGCACTTTTCAAACTCATCTTATTGAAACCTAATCCCTTGTTGACATACGCCAAATTGCTGTTTAACTGTTTTGTGAAAATGTTGTTAATATTGCTTTAGGTAGAAGTTTGTTAGGAGAACAGTACTTTCTGGTTCTTTCTGCCTACTTTCATAGGATAGATATAGGATATTGATGAGTTAGGTGGAAGAAATATGTGCAAGTTCACGAAAAATTGTATCAACCAGCTACTTCGAGTGGCTTGGCACTAGAAACCTAGTAAAGTTGCGTTTGGTCTAATCTTTCAAAATTTTGAATAAGAAACGGGGAAATATAATCATAGTTATCCATGTCAATCTGCTGAATATAGGTAATTCTACTTTGTAAGAAATGGTGAAATTTCAAGTTGAGTAGGTAACCAGCAGCTTTCTTAAATAATATCCATCATGGACAACCTCTTTAAAAGTCTTTCAATTCCACATCAGATATATAGAAATGTAGATGGTCACTATTTTGGTAATGTTTGTTAGTCAATAATCTATAAGTAGTTTAATCAAGAATTGGGAAGAAAATTATCTTTAAGGTGTGATTCCGTTCTCGGAAGAATGGTGGCTACAGAACATGAACATCTATTTGGGCAGTTTCATTTGCAGAAAATGAAGAGACCCTCTAAATTATTATTCGGGTCTCGTATTTCATCTCTATTAGTGAAATATGGTATCTGTACTTGAACAATAAGGTCGTCAACATGCTGCAATATTGTTGTGGAACTTAAGCCTCTTGCAAAAGTTAATGTTATTTGGAAATTTTCTCTTGCTCTCTGCTTTGCCCTAGTGTCAGTAATCTTTTTTTTAGGCCCTGCAGATATTGATTAATTAGCACACTAGTTGTAGTTATGTCTAGTGCATAGCAAGTCCTCGACTAATTTGTTAAGGCAAAGTTATTCTACTTGTTTATGAGAGATTAGAAAGAGATTAGAAAATGGATACACTTTACACACGGAGGCCAGATTATATGTCTAATTAATATATTATCTATGTATTCTTCTTCGTTGTCCAAAAAATTCTACACTATTCTTCTTTGGCCCTTGAGGAGAGTTAAATGCTTTTGTATTTTCCTTCACTGGTAGCAACGGCGTTTTAACTCTATAATGGGAAATGTGTGCTGTTGGCTGTCCAGCCTGAATCAGAGGCGGTTCTTATGTGATCAACTGGACTCATTACTTTAGGCTTGAACAGTGCATACATAATATTATAATAGATTAGTTCCTGGATTTCGCCTCGACCTGAGACATTATGCCAAGTTAATCTTTTGCTTGTAGTAAGTAGAATGAATCTTAACTTCATACTAACTTTATTTCCTTGTAGTGATCGAATTTTCGCAGTCTATATCTTGGTTATTCATCATTAACTAGCAATGTGTACCTTGCACTTCTCTTTATTGCAGGGTCAAGTGATAGCACTGAGGCAAGACCTCCCGTCAGCGGCCAATCTCCGTTGCACGAGCACGAGCAGGAGCAGAAACCTGTTGTAGCAATAGCACCCGAAATGACAAATAAAAAACCACCAGTCTCGTCAGGGACAGTCGGTAAAAAAGCTAAAGAAACGCTCAGAAACTTCATGCTCAACATGCCTTGTGTTTCTACAAGAGGCGAGGGACCAAACGGAAAGAAGATTGAGGGATTCTTATACGGATATAGGAAGGGAGAAGAAGTGAAGATACTCTGTGTTTGTCATGGTACTTTTCTATCTCCAGCTGAGTTTGTCAAACATGCTGGTGGAGGTGATGTAGAACACCCTTTAAGGCATATTGTTATTAATCCTTCACCTTTGTTGTGACGATAGCTTTTTGCCCAAAAAAATGGATTTAGCTTTAATATCATTGTTATTTAATCTTCCTTTTGTCGTGCGGACTAAGTTCCTCTAATCAAAGTTATTATGGTTGTTTTTCATTCTGCCTGTTTTGCATATATGTTAGTATATGAGAAATAATATGGAGTAACAAAGATGACAGTACCTCTTTTGCAACTTATAGAATAACAATTGAAGTGGTCACAGGTGTTCGTTGCTGAAATCAGGCCTGCTGATTTGGTCTTTAATTGGAAGCAACCAATAGTTCCTATTCGACAAAAAATTAACCTGATAGTTGGTTGGCCTTTTTGTCCCGTTTTCAAGAGTGGAATGTATTCATGATTTTAATATGTGATCTTGAAAACCGTTCCAAGACTAATTGCGAAGCGGTGAGTGACGAAAAGTATATGCAGTATATAATTACATTAAGGTATTTCAGCCTAGCTCACGTCGAACGAGTCTTGTGATAATAGTCAGAGAGTTTTTCATAGAGAGTAAAGAGTTTGGATGAATTATATGAGCATCCATTTGGGGGTGTTTCAATAGCTAAATGTCCTGATGACCATTTGCTCGTCGGGGGGCTGCTCTCGTTACTGGTTTCGGGCCAATAATGGGCCGTGCTTAGGAGGTTACGTCTTGCTCTGACCAACAGTGATCAGGGCTATTAGTACACATTTAACTCTAGTACACTTCCTTCTTTTTCATCTTCCTACATTAATTTTGGAGCTTCTTCGAGAAAATTTGCATCTCATAAGCTCATATAATTGACTAATTTCACCAGACAAAGTTGATTTAAAGAAATTTTTACTCTTTATTTGTTCTGAATATATGACTGAAGTTGAATTTCACTATAAAAAATGTAAGGAATACATTATCATCAAACTAAAAGGAGGGAGCAATAGAACTTCAATATTTCGAAGAAGGAAAAAGAGAAAACATACAACATGAAGAAAAAGCAATTGCACCAAACTGTCAACTGCAGGTCCACAGCATATTTGCAAATTGGCCACAAGAAAGAGGCCACAGCCAACATATAGGTTACTACTCTAAAGTTCAATTATAGTTTGAATTCAGACTACGGGTCTAAATTTGGCTATAACAGTTCAACTGGCGACCTTCAGACCCGAGGCCTAAAAGTTTGCTCCCATCTGAAACAAGTAGCTAAATTTTAAATACGTTGTTTCTTGGCTATTTTTAAAATAGCAGCCCCAAGAGTAACTATTTGTGCACTTCTCACCCTCTTCTTGTGCACCTGGTGGCTGGGGACTGGGAGCAGTGATTTCTATTAATTATACATGGGGGGTAGTGATTTCTATTAATTATATATGGGGGGTGGGTGAGGGGGATCTTTTGGAAATAGTCTCTCTATCTCTACGAGCTAAGGTTAAGGTCTGCGTATACTCTAGTTTTCCCAGGCTCACCTGTAGAGTTATATTGGGACGTTATTGTACTACAAAGTGATGAGAATGAAGAAAATCGAATCCAATTTTATCCAAATTCTGGTTGTGAAGATTATGAAGAAGATAATGAAAATGACATCTTGAGCAAAGAGACAAAGACTTCGATTACTTACTTTGTTTTGGCTGAAACTTCTAAAAAATTTATTTTAAAAAGATTTTTTAAAAGTATTTTTCAAAAAAGTACTTTTGGCTAAAAATAATTTGTGTTTGGCCAATTAATTTAAAAAGTACTTTTGAGCAGCAATTAGTGTTTGCCAAGCTTTTAAAAAGTGCTTCTATGTGTATTTTTCTCAAAAGTACTTTTCAAAAAAGTGCTTTTAGGCAAAAGCTATTTTTTTTTTTTTAAAATCGCTTTCGCTACTCCCCAAAAGCACTTATTTTTTCCCAAAAGCTTGGCCAAACACCTCACTTTTTTTAAAAAAATAAGTACTTATTGAAAAAATAAGTATTTTTGGGGGAAAAATAAGCTTGGCCAAACAGGCTATACATCGAAGTCTTTGTTGTGTGTGAAAGAAGTAAAAGAAGATGGGCCAGCAGATAAACAAAAAGATGATATTGGGCCACTCATTATTCAGCCCAACAAGACAAACAAAGAAATGAAAAGCACACAAGGCCCATTTCGATTTCAGTTGTCACAGATGTGATATTTCCCAAAATATACAGTTGTGATATTTTAGGAAACTTCCTAGTCTTTTCTTAGAAACTTCCTAGCATAGAGTAGGGTATATTTTCAGAAAGTTTGTTATTTTGATAGCCAATAAAAAGTAGACAAATTGTATAGGATTTAAGAATTTTGTTCTTTATTTTTAAATTCATGTAGTCGTATGAATACACAGTTTGTGTACAAGGAATATACACAGAGAAAATTCTCATATACAAAGTTTCTTTATGGTATCAGAGCAGTAGATCTTGATCTCTGCATTCATTCTTCTTTTCAGTTCTTCAATCTCCTTTTCATCACAAATTCTGAATCATGACCGGAGTAATCACTGATTCTACTAGTGGAACTCAAAACAACTCAAGCACAAATGCTGAAAATGGACTTGATTCTAGCAACCCTTTGTTTCTTCACTCTTCATATGCACCAGACATGAACCTAGTTAATAAACTCTTTTGATGGAACAGGTTATCATGGGTGGAGAAGATCAGTGCTTATTGCACTCTCAGCTAAAAACAAGCTTAGCTTCATCAATGGAAATATTCTTGAACTAGAAACAACAACACAGGATCATTCATCATGGAGCAGATGTAATGACATGGTTACATCTTGGCTCCTCAACACATAGCTCACTCTGTCATCTACTCCAGGAATGCAAAGGATTTGTGGACTAATCTGGAGCAAAGATTTGGACAGTCTAATGGTGCTAAGTTGTACCAGCTGCAAAAGGAAATCACAGGATTAGTTCAAGGATCCAGTGATGTAGCTGGTTATTTCACAAAGTTAAAGAGACTATGGGATAAGTTGGATTCTCTCAACTCAGATGTTGTTTGCAATTGTGTCTGTGTTTGTAATGGCAAACACAAAATGCTTAAATCTGTGGAGGACAAAACACTAAATCTTGGATCATAGATACTGGTGCTTCTGAGCACATGTGTTTTGATTCAAGTTCCTTTATTAAACTAACATCTCTGCCTATGCCTCTAAGTATAAATTTATCAAACTCTTACAAGATAACAGTCACACATGTAGGAACTGTTAGAATCCTACCTCATATTACTCTACATAATGTTCTTTTTTGTCCCTCCTTTCAGATATAATCTATTATCTGTGCATAGGTTTTGTGTTTAATTCTCTTGTACCCTCAATTTTGACATTTCTAGATGTGTAATGTAGGACCCTTTAATGAGAAGGGTACAAGCTTTTGGTGAAGCTAGGGAAGGTCTTTATGTCTTTGGAGCATACCAAGTCTAGAAGTAGAGTTTTATTGTCTAATCATGTAGTTTCTTTACCAGAAGGGAATTTTTCCAGTCCTAGTTCGCCTTTGTGTTCCTTTTTCAGCTAGTGCAGTTTCTAATGTAGCCTTATGGCATGCAAGACTTGGTCATTTACCTTATCCAAAGAATGAAAAAGTTGCTTTCATATCTTTGCCTTCTAATTCCATTTGTACTTTGTGATATTTGTCCACCTGCAAGACAGACTAGAAAACCTTTCCTACCAGCCAAATTAGCTCTACCAGGATTTTTGAACTAATTCATATTGATACTTGGGGACCTTTTAAGATTGCTACATTTAATGGCTATAAGTATTTCCTCCCTATTGTGGATGATTTTAGTAGAGGAACATGGACTTTCTTGTTGACTATTAAAAGTAATGCTTTCTCAGCTTTAAAGGATTTCATATTGATAGTTGAAAGACAATTTGATGTGAAAATAAAGAAAATTAGATTAGATTAGACAATGCCCTAGAATTGGGAAAAGGGATAGAGGAAGATAGTTTTCTAAAATCACAAGGTATAATCAAGAACTTCATGTGTTGCAACCCCTCAACAAAATGAGATTGTTGAGAGGAAGCACATACATCTATTGGAAATAGCAAGGGCCTTGCTTTTTCAATCAAATCTTCCTAAAGCTTACTGGGGGTAATGCATATTGACTGCTACACACTTAATCAATAGAATTCCCTCTAATGTTCTTAAGGGAAAGACTGCTTATCATCTTCTTTTTGGTAAAGCACCAAATTATAACAACTTAAGAATTTTTTAGTGTCTATGTTATGCTTCTACTTTAAAAGGAAACAGAAACAAACTTGATCCTAGAGCTACAGCTTGTGTATTTTTGGGTTATCCACAAAGTCAAAAGGGATATAAGTTGCTTGAGTTGTCTACTAGAAAAGTTATTGTGTCCAGAGATATACACTTTCTTGAAACAATTTTTCCTTTTTCATCATCTTCCACTGTTGCTCCAACCATCTTTCCTAGACAAACATCTGATTTTGAACAACATATACCAACTTCACCATCCACTTTTCCTTATATTCCTTCTGTTCCTGATCCTAGTACACAACCATCTGACCCTTCTATTCCTGAGTCTATTTCCCATCATCTCATCTTATTGACCATACTATTCAATCACCCTCACCATCTGTTCAATCATCTTCTGATTTCTCTGATCAAAATACACCTAATGTCTCACCTACTCCTATACCTATCATCCCTACTTTACCAACAAGACAGTCTACTAGACCACATAAAACACCTGCATATCTAGGTGATTTCATTTGCAATCATGTCTACCTCACAAATGTATCCAAGACTTGTTTTTCCCAACCCTCTCAAACTTCTACCTTTTCTTTTGGAGCTTTGTCTTTACCAAACCAAAAACTATTGGGATCTATTACTACTATTACAGAACTATCCAGTTACAATGAAGCTTCTCTCCATCCTGGATAAAAAGAAGCAATGAGCAGGGAACTACAAGCTTTGGAGGACAACAATACTTGGGAGGTGGTTGTTCTGCCTATTGGAAGAAAAGTTTTGCCTAGAAAATGGGTGTATAAGGTCAAGTAGAATTCAGATGGTCCACTTGAAAGACTAAAAGCTAGACTAGTTATCAGAGGAGACATACAAAGGGAGGGTTTGGACTATAATGAGACTTTTTCCCCTATTGTTAAGGTGACAACTATCAGATGTATTCTAATAATTGCTATCAAAAGGGGTTGGCCTATTTCTCAGCTTGATGTGAACAATGTATTTCTGCATGGAGATCTTCAAGAGGAAGTCTACATGAAGTTTGCAGCAGGTATGCTTGCACCTAGTCCTAATCATGTTTGTAGGCTAAGGAAATCATTATATGGGCTCAAGCAAGCTTCAAGGCAATGTGCCAAGCTTACAGGTGCTCTAAGTTCATAGGCTACTGTGCTTTTTGACTACTCTTTGTTCTTTAAGAAATGGGTGATTTCATTTCAATTATTGTTGTCTGTGTTAATGATATTCTCTTCACTGGGAATGATCCCTCACAGTTTGAAGCAATTAAGCTCTTTCTCAACATTGAATTCAAAATCAAGGATCTAGGTGAGTCACACTATTTTTTAGGCATGGAAATTCTCCGAGAACCGCAACGATTCATAGTAAGTCAAAGGATTAAAATGTTATACCCCATTTTAATCGGGTCAAAGCGGAGTACAACATATTGGTGATTCCTAATTATTTAACTTAAGGAGTCGCCACCTAATTATTTTAACGGTGAATTAGGACACCTATTTTAACTAAATAAATGCCTAAAATAAACTCCAATCTTAAAGGTCTTACTAACCTAATAAATTCTAGGTAAGGGTTCTAAATATCCTAATGGGAAGGTCTTAGGCATCCATTAGAATTCGTTAAAACGGTTACCGACCAAACTTAGGTTAATATAAGAAATTGTGACAAAAATAGTATTTTAATATTTTTACAGGTAATGTAAGAAAAAGTATTTCTGTTTAATTATTTAGGTGATTAAGTAGAAAGATATCAGTCCAAATTTAAAAGAAAGACTATAACAAATTTTCAAAAAGGTTATAGAAGGAGGTAGAAAAGAAAGTTGCCAGGATATGGAATTTGATTCAAGAATGTTATAGAAGGAAGTACGAGCTTTAAAAGAGACCCAGTGATGCCAAAAAAAGTACTACTTTTGATTAGTTCTTCCGAGTGAGAGCTTGATAAACCCAAAATTATGTCTCTATATTTGGACTTGATAGTTATCTGCAAAGAAACTTCAGCCAACATTTGCTAAATCTTTCTCCTTAAAGAGAATCCACTTTTATTAACTAAAAGGAAATGGTCTAGATTCTGAAAAATCAGTTTGCAACAAAAAAAAAAAGATTAAGTCAATGTTTTCTTTTTCAAAAGACCAACAGTGAAACAAAAGGTTGTTGTATAAACAAATCCAATTTCTTAATACTAAAAAAAAAAACGTTATAGGTATTATAAAGGCTTCCAAAACGGAAAAAAAAAAAGCTATTACTTTTCCCACATAACATCTACCCTTTCTAACTTAATACTAACACTGGTCCTATTCCTCTATCAAAGTAAAATAGTTCAGCAAGTTGTAACTAAACAGAAAGAAGTCAAAGAGAAAGAAAGCAAAAAGTAGAAGTAACTCCCTCGCTCTCATTTTATTCGAATGGTAGAGAGCAAGGCGATGAACGATGAGGGTTGCAAGTTTCAAATCTTTCTCCCCCCCCCCCCCCCCCTCCTTCCATTTTCTGTTCGGTCGCATAGCAGGAGGAAGCAAGATGTGTTTGAGAGGACGAAATGCAAGTTTCCTTGATCTAACAGTGATATCGAGTCTCATTTGAGACTCCTCGTAATGCCGGATGTCATGCAAAAGAAGTTGGAAAAGAGAAAATTAGAGCAAATAACATATGATTCATGATAAATAGTAAAGGTAGCTTCAGTACACAGAATCACTTGATCACAACATGTAGGACCAAACTTGGGCAAGTAATTTGCACCTCAAGCCACTAGAAAGCATGTGATTAAACCATATTTTACACGAACAGAGTCTTAAACAAAGTACTTCTATTTTCAGAAAATAAGCTCTTCTTCTTTCATCCTTTAAATCTTAGACAGAAAGAAATGCTCACATGTCCGAACATTATTTTTCTAAATGACAGCAAATTACGCTATAAATTTTAAACCATTTATAAAAAAAAAATTCCTCTTTTCCGGGTTGACATATGAACTAGTCCAAGAACCTATACTCTCGCATAAAACATAATCACGAGGTTCATATTTTATCAAAACTTCAAGGCCAAAGCATAATTAGAAGTGAAGGTGAAATGTACTCACTGATTTTAAAGCAACAGAGGAGTAATTTTAGACTAACTGTTCATTTAGTCACTTAGGAAGCTTAATTTCCATTATTCCCTAACATTTAAAGCTCGTTTTTAACAAGAAACATATACTTATTTATGGAACTACTGAATTATTCTTGAGAGTAAACACAAAGGAAAGGTATTACTCGATTAACATGCTTTACTTCTTTTTAATCTAACCTTGTGATCACATATAAAACAAAACTTAAACTTCCTATAAGAACAGGAGAAAACAGCCCCCAAACACACATTAACACAAACTAGAGCATGTACCTTTTGCAAGATTCATAATAATTCCTATTGTGACAGAACAGTGAAAACTCAAGACACAAACCTACTATATTCTTTAGTGCAACAACAAAATGAAGAATAAGTGCTTAAATACTCATTTTTTATTTTACAAACAAAGGAGTTAAAGGCTGAAAAACAAGCTGACAGAAGTTAAACTTGATTCTCTTTGTTTTGTGAAATGTTCAGATTACACTAGCATGTATAGGAAAGAAAGGGGGCGGTCATATGTCATTAAGGGGTAATCCTCTTGTTTAGTTTCTAGAAAATGTACTCTATAGTATTGAGGAAAGGTAATCCTAACCAAAATAGATTCTCAAGACAACTCTCAACATCAGACCAAATTATAGGGATTTGTCAAGTTAAATTCGAAAGGAAATACACTCAGACCAGGTTTATTACTAAAAACAGTGACCAAACAAGATATTAAAACCATACACTTTCAGCCTCATACTTAAACGACCACATGCACATATCCGGGAGCACCTTGAGTTTATTAACTTCCACAGAAAGGCGGTAAAATCACACACTTTCACCTATTATTTCATAACCATAAGTTACGCATAGGCTTCTTCTTAATAGTGAAACAAAGATCTTAAACTATTTTTTCAAATAAAATGAAAAACTTATTATGGACAGTAATCCTAATTTAAGAGCACCAGCAATCATCAAAAAGACAACAAACATGCTATTTTTATAACATCCAACATAGGAGAAACAACGCGAAATTGAAAGCGTTTTTTTAAATACAGAAACAACATTGTGAACACACAACAAAGCTCTAAACTAAATCGAAAAGAGAGAAAAGGAATGAATAACACTGACCTTTTTCGGGTGCAGTTGATAACAACGAGGTTAGGGAGATCCCAAATTTATAATTAAAATATAAGAAGTGCGGAAGCAAATATAGAAAAGAATCTAAAAACTAGAAAATAAAAGATATGGGAAATTCGAAGGAACAATTCACGAATTTCCAAGAACGTAAGTTCTAAAGTCTTGACAAGATCCAAGTAACAACGTATAGATTTATAGGAAGAAATCTAACGCCTTTACTTGAGATAACAAATCAAAAATAGTAGATTCGGATCCTGACCACTTTGTGAGTAACTTAAGACAACAATTAGTATTTAGAACTAATCGCCTTCGAAAGAATACCAAAAAGAAATCAAAGATATCAAAGAAGAAATTATCTTACTACCTTGAACTAAGAACTAGTTAGGTTGAAAGATAAAATCCTAAAGTAATGCCACAAAGGTTCAAAAGAACTCTCAATATAATATATTCTTCAAAATCTGATTTACAATGAATGACAATCACCCCTTTATATAGTTGTAAAGAAGGAGCTAGTCAAAATAGAAATTAATGGGAATTATCTTCCCTAGAAACATAGAAGACTTCCCACACTAAGACCAATGTAGTCAACATAGATTAAAACAACCTAGAAGACTACTCACACTTGGACCAATGCAAGTCAACATAGATTAAAACAACAATTAAATATTTATTCTAGAAACTAATATTTGGGCCAATTTGGGCAGCTGGAAACTTCTTCTTTTGGGGATGATTTGGGCCTCATTTCATCTCACTTTGGACTTTAATTTGGGCCTCCAAATAGGTGTAAGACTTGAGGAAAAAATCTGAATAGGGCTGTAGGTCTTCTGCCATCACAAGACAATTTTTTCATTGCTAATTGAAGCCCGTTAAGCTTGACATAACATTTCCTTGTCCTTCAATGGAGTTGAGCTTCCATGGCTGCTATCAGTAGTGAACTAAGGCTTTATGTTACGGATCCACCCTCAAAAGACGACGAACACGGGCACGCTCAGATTAACCAAAAGTTCCAAACAGAAAGGTGAAAATATAGTAGTTTTGAGTGATATGTGGTTGTTTCTTATTGTTGTTTTTTTTAGGGTGAGATCGTGGTTGTTCAACCCTCCTGGAATGAATGCAAAAGGGTGATATTTATAGCTGCGAGCTAGGGCTCTTAGGATCGACTTTTAGGTGGGATTTTGAAGACAAGGATTTCAAACGGTAATAAATCTCTATGGGCAAGCATCATAGCTATTTTTTGGACAGAGCAAAAAGCATTCATTTTTGTTAGAAAAGGGAAATATAAACAGAAGTGCAGAGGTAAACGTATGTCAACCTTGCTCGAACTCATCAAGGTTTGTCTTGTATTGAAGATTTGATTTCAGATCTTACCCGAAATGGAGAAGTCTTGGTCTGAATCGGAGATATTTGACTCTCTTGATATATAAATTTGGAAAATCTTCCTATGAGGTGCTGAAATCAGCAGGAAAGCAAAATCTTTACTCGAATTGAGAAGGGCAAAATCTGAACTTGGTTGATGGAAGGGTGAAAATTGATCAAAAATGGGCAAAGAGACAAAATATTTTCTGCCATAGAAGAAAAAAGAAAGGAGGCGTATGAGGAGAAGATTAGGGTTTGAGATATGACAGAGGGCTATTCAAGTCATTTAGGAAGGTTAAGTTGGGGGTAGGATGGTCAACTCATGGCATTTGGGAACTTAGGGTTTTAAGTTTGAATTAAATGACCAATAAAAACGTGACAAGTGGAGAGGAGGGTGTTGGGTGTGTGAGAGGCTTGTGAGAGGAGTGTGAAACGTGTGTTGGTTGTGTGTTGGTGACCGTTTGGCACTTATGTGGCGCTGACGGGGCGCTCGCGTGGCGTCCACATAGCAAGGAGGGTATGGAAATGGGCTGTGTGGATTGGGCTCTTCTTTGGGCTGTTATTGGCCAAATCAAGGATCAGATTTTATGTGAATTGGGCTAGTATGAAGTCTTTTATCTTGGACTTAAGATGCTTTCTTCCTCATATTTATTTAGGCTTCTAAATTAAGATGAAAGACACTCTTTAGATAATTATATATTAACGCGCGCTAAAATATTACTTAATATAAAAATATATTTATTAGTGCTCAAATAAAAATAAAATAAAATAAAATTATATGATATTGTAATAGTTGCGATAATATTTATAAAGTTTAAAAATAAGTAAATGTTGTCGTTCAATTGTATAAAATAAATGCGATGCGTTTTTGCGTAACTACAGTTGGATAACGACGATATTAATAAAAAGCTAATAATTGTAATAAATAACTATTCTTTAAGTTGTCAAAAATATTAGAAGCACAAATAAATATTTTGAAAGAAAGGCGGGACAAAATTGGGTGTCAACAGTACATATTGTTGAAACTGCTCCAACAAATCCGAAAAAGAGGGAAAATGAGTCAGGACCAAGGAACTATCCCGACAAGAAGAGATTCAACGGAAACTGCCACAATTGTGGAAAAATCAGACATAAAGCTGCAGATTGTCATGCTCCGAAAAAGGAAAAGAAAAAGGGTCAAGCTAATATGGTTGAAACAAATGAGGAAGTTGATGACTTATGTTATGTTGTCTTAGTGCAACCTCGTGGGAAATCCTAAAGAGTGGTGGATCGATTTTGTCCCCACTCGTCACATTTGTGCTGTTAGAGAAGTATTCGCTTCATATGCTCTCACTGGACCCGACGAGACCATTTTTATGGGAAATTCTGCAACGACCAAGATTGAAGGTTATGGAAAGATATTTCTGAAAATGACTTCTGGCAAGGTGGTGACTCTCAACAACGTCTGTCATGTTCCTGAAATTAGGAAAAATTTAGTCTCTATCGGACTTCTAGTGAAGAACGGTTTTAAGTGTGTTTATATTTCAGACAAAGTTGTAATAAGTAAGAACGAGATGTACATAGGAAAAGGTTACCTTATAGAGGGCCTTTTCAAACTAAATGTAATGATCGTTTATAATAATAAAATTTCTGCTTCATCTTACTTCCTTGAGTCAAATGATTTATGGCATTACCGTTTAGGACATGTCAATTATAAAACCTTGCGAAAAATGATTAATTTGGATGTATTGCCTAAATTTGAATGCGATAATTTAAAATGTCAAATTTGTGTGGAATCTAAGTATGCTAAACATCCTTTCAAGTCAATTGAAAGGAATTCAAATCCTTTAGACTTAATTCACACAAATATATGTGACATGAAGTCAACTTCATCTCATGGTAGAAAGAAGTATTTCATTACTTTCATTGACGACAACACTCGTTATTGCTATGTTTATTTACTTAATAATAAAGATGAAGCAATTGAAGCTTTCGTGCAATACAAAAGTGAAGTTGAGACTCAACTTAACAAAAAGATTAAAATGATAAGGAGTGATAGAGGTGGCGAATATGAATATCCTTTTGAAGAAATTCGTTGGGCATATGGCATTATTCACCAATCAACTGCCCCTTACTCTCCACAATCCAATAGAATTGCGTAAAAGAAAAAATAGAACATTAAAGGAAATTATAAATGCCTTGCTGTTAAGTTCTGGTTTACCCCAGAATTTATGGGGGGGAGCTATTCTTACGGCTAATAGAATACTTAATCGAGTTCCCGATAGCAAAACACAATCCATTCATATGAGAGATGGAAAGGAAGAAATCACAGCTTGAAATACTTCAAAGTGTGGGGGTCTCTAGCTAAGGTACAAGTTCTTAAACCCAAAAGGGTGAAAATAGGACCAAAAATCGTAGATAGTGTTTTCAAAGGATATGCCACCAATAGCAAAACATATCGGTTTTCGGTTCATATATCGAAATTCTCGACATTCATGCTAATACGGTAATAGAAGCAGATAATGCAGAATTTTTTGAAAACATTTGTCCGTATAAAGAGAAATATGAGTCGTCTAGCGAAAGATCTAAACGACCTCGGGAAGAGACGAAGGAAAGTACTCCTAATGAGGAGAGCTCAAGACATAGCAAACGTTAAAGGACATCTACTTTCTTTGGTCCAAACTTCTTGACATTCTTAGTGGAAAAAAAGCCTCAAACTTTTAAGGAAGCAGTGTCTTCTTCAGAAGCACAATATTGGAAAGAGGCAGTTAATAGTGAAATTGAATCCATTTTAATCAACCATACTTGGGAGTTGGTTGGTCTTCCTCCAGGGAACAAATTTTTAGGTTCCAAATGGATTTTCAAAAGAAAAATGAAAGATGATGGCACTATTGACAAATATAAGGCAAGACTTGTTGTCAAAGGTTTTAGACAACGAAAAGGCCTTGATTATTTTGACACGTACTTGCCGGTAACGAGAATTACATCTATTCGGGTGTTAATAGCGCTGGCCGCCTTGTATGGCCTTCAGGTTCATCAAATGAATGTTAAAATAGCCTTCTTAAATGGAGATTTGGAGAAAGAAATATACATGGAACAACCTGAAGGGTTTGTGGTTCCTGGGAAAGAAAAGAAGGTGTGCAGACTTGTTAAGTCACTTTATTAACTTAAACAAGCACCAAAATAATGGCATGCGAAATTTGATCAAACAATGTTGTGACATGGATTTAAGATTAATGAGTGTGATAAATGTGTCTACATCAAGAACACTCCAAATCATGTGGTCATTGTTTGCTTGTATGTTGATGACATGCTAATAATGAGTAAAGACATTGCCGACATAAATGCTACTAAGCGTATGCTTGCGAGCAAGTTTGATATGAAAGACTTAGGAGTTGCCAATTTAATTCTAGGAATTAAAATCCACAGGACTCCTCAAGGCCTAGCATTGTCTCAATCTCATTACATCAAAATGGTACTTGAAAAGTTCAAACATTTGGACTTCAAGGTAGCACAAACTCCAATTGACTTAAACCATAATTTTGCGAGAAATAAAGGTCAAAGTAAGTCTCAAGTGGAGTATGCTCGAGTGTTGGGAAGTTTGATGTACATCATGAATTGTACACGGCCAGATATAGCTTGTGCGATAAGTAAGTTAAGCCGATATACAAGTAATCCGAACCAAACTCATTGGATGGCAATGAAAGGAGTTTTGGGGTATTTACAATACACACAAGACTTGGCTTTGCACTACAATTTGTATCCCGCAGTAATAGAGGGATATTGTGATGCAAATTGGATCACTGGATCAGCTGAAACTAAGTCCACAAGTGGATACGTTTTTACCATTGGTGGAGGAGCAATATCTTGGAAGTCATCCAAACAAACGTGTATTGCCCGCTCTACAATGGAGTCTGAGTTCATAGCTTTAGATAAAGCCGGTGAAGAAGCTGAATGGCTCCAGACTTTCTTGGAAGATATTTCATTTGGCCCAAACCTTTGGCACCTATATGCATACACTGCGATAGTTAAGCGACAATAGGAAGGGCTGGGAGCGTTATGTATAATGGAAAGTCTCATCACATACGACGAAGACATAATACCGTTATATAACTACTCTCTAGTGGAATTATCATAATTGACTATGTAAGGTCAAAGAATAATGTGTCGGATCCACTTACAAAAGGCCTAACTAGAGAGGCAGTTGAGAAATCATCAAAGGGAATTGGACTATGGCCGAGGACAAGTCAACATGGCGGTAACTCTACCTAGAAGACTGGAGATCCCAAGATCTAGGTTCAAGGAGATCAAACAAAGTTATGATTGACGGTTCAACATTGTCAAACAAATTTTTGGTCCATTCTCACGATGAAGACAATGTTCAGTACTAAGGATAAATCATTAAGGCTTTTTAATGATTTCTAAGTTTGATACAGGGTATATCAAATAGTGTTTCTAGAGGATTACATATTTAGGAATCACCTATGTAAGTGTGAAGTGTAAGCCGTTTCAAGGAGAATTCTGTAAGGCCAATTCTCTACGCACTTAGGAGACCAGGTGCGGTTCATGGCTGAAACGAACACAACAATGAGAACCAAAGACTGTTAAATGGTTGATTGTGTGACATATCGTTGTCTAGGTATACACCAAAGTTCGACGGTTCAAAGATATCAAATATACCGATTGATCGAGTATATCCGACATGTGTTCACTATGGAAAGTTCAAAGGGAAACCTACTTATCCAGATGCGATTAATCCTTGCTTGCAAATCACACAAGTTTTTCATGCATATTTTCATGATATAGCCATTCCCCATTCATGTGGGGGATTGTTGGGATTTAAAGTCACCAAGTAGTGAGCTTTAAAAGTGAAGTGTAAGTTGGAAAATGGATGGAAACATAATTGGAGGGAAGTGAAATTTTGAAAATGTAACTTTTCTAAGTGAGCATTCTCCCACATTGGTGGTGGAAAGTGATATGTGTGTGCTTATATTTAGAAGCACATCCTCTAGCTCATAAAGGGTTAAGAAGAGGGCCTCCCCTCGCGTCATCGTCGTCGCTCGGCTCGGCTTCGGCTTCGGTCAAATGATTTGATTGATAATCTTTTTGGACCAAATTTATTTCTTAAATTCTATTATTTATGTTCCCTCAATAATTTTTTGCGCAGATTTTAATTAAATTAAATTCGCAGACTTTAATTTAATTCTCAACGATAATAACTGATATTATTACCGAACAGACACAACACTTGTTGAACAGGTATGTCCGCACCTGTTCACACCAGACTTTTGGCTATAAATTCCAAGGCTTCGCCTCGCTTTTTTACATACTGAAAAATTTCGAGAACCAGAAATCTTCATTTTTACTCCCTTCACTCTTCTGCATTCTGCATAATTTTTCCAAACCAAAACGTAAGTATCCAGTGTGATTTGCTGCCGATCTTTGAGTTCGCCGAAGTTATGTAATTTGCATTGCCTTTCTTACAGAATAGTTTTCCCGTTCTATCTTGGGAGAAATTAATCCATTAACTTTGGCAACCGTGAGGGGATTAAATTTCACAGACAAGAAACTTGTGGGCTCGGAATTTTTCTGTTTCATCTGATTTCTGTCTTCAACGCTTTTCTGATTTTCTTTTCAAACAGAAACTGATTTGAGTAATTTACTGCTTTGAACACTTAAAAGATAACAAGTTTCGTTTCCTTTTTCATTTCCCCTCATTATGCCCTCTGAAATAGTTTTGGTGGACTTCATCATCAAGAACAGAGAGTAGTAAAATTTGGTTTGAACTTTCTCCGTTGTGAACTTATTTGATTGAGTACAAAATATAAGAAGAAAAAGAAGTCTTGAATTTTGCCGGTTTCAAACAAGTTATGATATTTTTGTGATTACGAGATCCGGACGGACGCTAAGGACAAAATGAGAAAACTAGACTTGACTGTTTCAAAGTATAGAAAAGTGTCTTTGTTTTTTCTTTTCCGGAATTATGTTAGCCTGTTTCCAATTAAATTCATTTTGAGGGTATTTTGATCATATTGATTGTTCTTTGTACATTTCTTGATTTGCGCTAAATGCCTTGTTTTTGGGTCATTAATGTTAAAAAAAAAAAAAGAGTCAACATTATCTGAAGTGCCAATGGTGTCATGCTCTTTAGTGATTAATCTTGATCATCATAATTTGCTTGCTCTTGATCTTAAATACTTATAAAGATAGCGGGGATGAGGAGGCTAAGATGGATGTGTGGACAATTTAAGAGAGATAAGATTGGAAACGAAGTTATACAAGACAGGATGAGAGTGACCTTCATGGATATCAAGATGAGGGAAGCGACGAACATACGTGTAATATAAGAATGTGATCATAATTATTATATATAAAAAATTTAGAAGCCGCTTAAATCGGACAGAATAATCAATCAAACAGAGATACATTAATCTTATAATTTAACCGAAATTATTACCCATTATTCTTATAACCAAATCACACCTAAAAGATCAAAAAATTTGATTGTTTAATCTATTACTCCTTTCGGATAAAAAAGAATGTCCACTTAGCTTTTTTTTTTTGGTAAAAAAGAATGTCCACTTATCAAATCAAGAAAGAGTTAACCTTATATTTTCATATTTGCCTCTATTAAGTGTTATGTGATCAAATCTCAAGACCTATTTAAATAGGGGCAATTTAATCAAATTATTTATTTTTGTTTAAGAATTGATATTTTCTTAAGGGGTATGCAAATGACTAAGTGAACACTCTTTTTTATCCGGAGGGAGTATAATTTAACAAAATTTTAACAGATTATAATAGAAGTGCATAATAAATAAATTTAATATTAAATCACAATAATAATAATTTTTATAAGATATTTCATTCTTGAAATCCACGGGAAATATATGTGAGTGGTATAAATGTAAGTAAGATTAGAACAGGATTGGGAGGTTAAGTTAGGGGTGGGTGTTCGGTTCTTTAGTTCGGTTTTATCAAACTTCGGTTCGGCTATTTTGGTTTCGATTTTTTGAAGGTGAACACCGAACCAAACTAGTTCGGTTCGGTTCTTTCGATTTTCCCTTTTTGAAGTTCGGTTCGGTTCGATTTCGCCTTTTTTCAATTCGTTTTTTTTGATATGATATTAGAAGCGATTCCATTTACACTAATTCATATTCTTAAAACAATAAAACATAAAACTGATAAATTGAAATCAAAATCAAACAAATAGGATAAACAAGAACAGAAAACCATAACTATGATACAGAATTACTAGGTGTTATATACATACAGTAAGAATAACTAAGAAAACACATAAAGGATATACATTAATCCTAAAGACACGTCCTAGTCACCTTCCTTTGTTAAGAATATTTGATTTTTCTCAACTGAAGTGAAAAATTAGGGATACAAAAGCAAAAGAGAGCTTGTTACAAGGGACAACTACGTATATATACATCTTAAGGAGAAATATTTACGAAACTTGATGATAGTTTTATATTTACAAAATATAATAGTTTTATATTTACAAAACATAACATTACAAACCCTATACAAAACATGCTTTTTTGAAAGAAAAAAAATTATTTATTTAAAATTATTATTTTTTAAATATTTTTTTTAGCTCAAAAATTTATGTATCAAAGTTGTATGAAATGTGTATATCTCGCTCAAGGCTTAAAAAGTTCGCTCAAAATTTAGTGTATGAAAAATGTATGAAATGTGTATATCTCGTTCAAGGCTTAAAAAATCCACGCAAAATTGTGTGTATGAAAACAGTATGAAATTTGTATCTCGCTCAAGTCTTAAAATTTCGCTCACATTTTCGTGTATAAAGTTCATGTTAGATTTTTGTAAAATTAATACAACTATAACAACATTGTATGCAACTTTGGTACAATATTCAAAACTTAAAATAATCGCTCAAATTTTTGTGTATAAAATGTGTATATCTTACTCAGGGCTTAAAAAATTCGCTCAAATTTTATGTATGAAGAACGTATGAAATGTATACATCTCGATCAAGGCTTAAACATTACGCTCAAGACTTAGAATTTCTTTCACATTTTTCGTATATAAAGTTCATATTAGGTTTCTGGAAAATTAATACAACTACAACAACATTGTAACAACTTTCATACAATATTCAAAGCTTAAAGTTTTCGCTCACAATTTTGTGTATGAAAATTATATTAAATTTTTCGCTCACACATACACATTTCATACATTTTTCATACACAAAAATTTGAGGTAATTTTTTAAGCCTTTGAGCAAAAAAAAAAATATTTTTTTAAAAAAAAATTATTTAAAAAAAATATTTTCTGGAAAAAAAATAAAAAAACGAAAAATATATAAAAATCCGTCATGTTTCGTAATATATCGTTATGTTTTGTAAATAAGGAAAGCTATTTATATATTTTGTAATAAATAGTCTTAAGTAGGTGCCCTATGTAATTTTTTCTTGTTACAATTGGGTTTTTTTTGGGTTTAAACTTAATAGGCCTAGACTATTTCAATTTTTTTGGGTAATGTATTAAATTTCGATGGACTTCTGGTTCTTCGATTCGGTTTTATCAAATTTCGATTCGGCTATTTCGGTTTTTTGAAGGTGGACACCGAACACCAAATCCAACTATTTCGGTTCGGTTCTTTCGATTTTGATTTCTTGAAGTTCGGTTCGATTCGATTTTTCGATTTTCGCTATTTATGGCCGGGCCTAGGTTAAATCGTACCGACAGGGTAAAATACGGAGAAAGTATTTGGAGACCTGTGTTTACGTAACAAGTGTAGGTAGACATTTATGAGTTTAATCAGAGAGTAATTAATTAGTGTGGGACCCATTCGTCGTTACTTGCACCTCCCCCTAATCCTGTGTCTCTTCCTTGTTCAGATCACACACACACACTCTCAACTTTGCTTGATCTCTTTGTTAGTTAAAGTAACACTAGTACTACTAATACAAGGTACCCGTAATCGTGTTGATAGGGCAAAGCAATCGAGAGAGAATCCCACCATCCAAATCAGATCGAACGGCCTAACATTGTCGGTACGCAATCTAAGTCTTCATTTTCCATCCTCATTTCGTTCTCCTTTACCTGAAATCGTGTTTGTGTATTGGTGTTAGGACGTATTATGTGTATATTTTCTTGCTTTTTTATTTCTGCATTGATTCAATATTAGGATTGCTAATTTCCTGTTTAACTACTTTGTTACCATTACCAGTTGGTACGAGTATGTCTGTCCAATTATGTTAGTTCTACAATAAGGTAGAAGTTAAGTTGCAACAACGAGAGCTTGAAACGCTGCGTATAAACTCCTTAGGTCAATTTTGCAATTTTCTTAAATCCTACCCGTCCCTAACCATTAGCTTCTTTCCCTATCTTCTTATGGAGTACAAGGTTTAGCTGGATACGCATCCAAGGGTATGGCCTAGTGGTCAATGAAGTGGGTTGAGAACCATGAGGTCTCAGGTTCAAATCCCCGTAGAGACAAAAACGCTAAGTAATTTCTTCCTATCTGTCCTAGCCTTGGTGGACAGAGTTACCTGGTACCTGTTGCTGGTGGGATGAGAGGTGACAGGTATCCCGTGGAATTAGTCGAGGTGTGCCAAGCTGGCCCAGATAACACGCTTGTCAAAATATAAAAAGGTTTAGCTGGATACTCTTCTAATTTGCATCTGATAGATTGGCAAGTTGTATCTTGCAGTCTGTAATATCTCATGCATGCATTGAGTCACTGTGTGTGGATATTTATAAATTGACCACTAAAAAGTAGCTTTATAGTGTCTTGTGGCAAGCTTTTTATCTTTTCATGGAATTCCATGCCGTTAAAATTTATATTTTCGTCGTCATTGTGCAGTTACGTTCATTCTTTTGGAAGTCCGTATAATCTAGTTTACCAGTTTTAGTGCTTGCTTTGATTTATCAGGTTGTTTTGATAGTGACGTTAGAAAATGAAGATTCCTTCTGATAATAGTAATTTGACATGTGAAACCTTTATCTCCAGATTCTATCAGTCCATGTTTCTATAACGGCATATGCAGAAACAAGGTAGTGCATTACAATCATTTTTAAGGAATGAATACAGCCGTTGAACTGAATTTTCACCTTGTACCTGAACAAATCTCCAGGATCCGAGTTGATTGATTTTTGGATTTGAGGGAATTTCATTGTAATATAGGGAGGTGGAGCCATTTGGATCGTCAAGTGACTTACAATGATGATCAACAAACAGCTTCTATTGACTTACTTTTATCTCTTTGTCTATATTGTGCTTTCATCAGGAGTTATTTTGTATAACAAGGTATGTGCCTTTTTCCAAGTATTTGATTATTGTCTTCGACTTCATTGGATCCATGGTTCATTCTTTGTAAGTTAGAATCTGTTAATGTTTATAGCTTAAATGCATTTAAGCAACCTCAGAAATAAAAGAAATAAAAATTCAAAAAAAAAATAAAAAATCAAACTACAATTAGATTAGAACTGCGATTCAGGCAATCTCTGAGACGAACAACCAAAGTGACAAGCTGCTATCCTTTATTGCCATGAGCTTCCAAGGAAAACTTAGTAGGGGCCAGGGGGTGGGTCACTTACATTCTTAGGAAGCCAGAAGGAGGGTAGTAAAGAAACGCAACTATTTTCTGCTAGTCCAAAATCAACTTTCATAGCCATTTCTAACTGAACAGAGAAGGGACACAAGTTTCCTTACTTTCCGTTCAACTAAGCAAAAACATGAAGGGAAGAGCAAATTCTTTATGAGGAACCGATGTTTTTCATTTGAGAAATTATCTAAGACCGATGTCAGTGCAAGCAAAGCTCTTACACGAGGCATTTTGGGGATAAAAAAGAAATAAATAAATAAATAATGTCGGAGATTTGGAATCCAATGATGTGGATGCTGAGTATTGTTGATTTAGATTTGGCCCCATTTGGTAGTAGAAGGTAGAAAATTCTTGTTCAACTGTTCTCTAGTGTTTGTTTGTGATTTGTAAACTATGAAGCTATAGTGATCCTGTAGAATAAGGCGTACATGTTTCAGAGTGCCACTTCCTCACTGCACTGCGCCCTTGTCGCATAAGCATACTAGTGCCTTGTCTTTTCCGATATCATGCATTATAGGAGTGAGCACACAGCAGGGGTTGTCTCATAAACTTCATTTGTCCAAAACACATCCAAATAATTGATTTGTATGTACCTTGCCTTCTACTCCACTACCACAGCTCAATGTGAAATGGCATTGGTCTTGGTGGGGGTAGGGGGTTTTCTTTTTTCACCAGTCTGTATTTGTGCATCGTAAGCTTCAGAGAAGTTTCTGTTGGATGCATTTAATCTATGACTTAGGTGTAATTCTTTTACTTTTCAATATCATCAATACAAACTCACTATTTTTCTTCTGCCATTTATTTTATGTTTTTGCAGTGGGTACTTTCACCAAAATATTTCAATTTCCCATTACCAATTACACTTACCATGATACATATGGGCTTTTCGGGCTTAGTGGCTTTCTTTCTTATCCGTGTCTTCAAGGTATGGTAGTTAAGAATTACTGAATTACATTGACATTTTCCTAGTACTCTTTCTCATATTTACTCTTTTGGATGATGACTTACTGCTACCTAATTATTATTGACATTGTGGTCGAAATGTTTGCTAGATTGAGATTGCTAGGTATAAGTTACATATCAACCAGCTTGCTTTCAATAGGTTAGCATGGTACCCAATTTAGATGATTTGTGTTAAAAGGTCCAAGATTTTCTTCAGATGTTGTCACATACTTATTTTGTTCTGATGTTTATTTTGTTCTGATGTTGTTATTTCGTTGATATTATTGTATCTATAAATACACCATGACCATTCAGCTTCCTGATAAAACCATTTTGTCCCTCTTCAATTCCCAATGAACAACATGCTCTTGACCTATTCTTTAACTGCTATCTCTTTAATGCATTTGTATCTCCCTGCCAGGATAGAAGTGCCTTGCCTAGTGTCTTTTCCGATTAAAAGGTTCATAATTTATCAGCAGCTTGTTACAATACTTCGACAAGTAGAAAAAGTTATTTCTGTTGAATTATTTTTGGGACCTAGAGGAGGAAGGTATATCTATGGCCTGAGAATTGTTTTACTCTGCATTGGCAGTTTGGTAATCCTATCTAATTTAGCAAACAAAACCTAAGCAACTCGCATGGAATTAGAGTCTAGTGCTGGATCTTAATTTGAAAGGAAAGTTCATGGACAGATTTTGACTATGTTAGATTGATCTGAGAGTTTATTGGTCTATTTTGAGGGTCATCCCTAGTCACTCTTCATCAGGATATTTAACATTGTTGATGAATTCAATTTTTGTTTGAGGAAAGTACTGAGCTGGTGAAAATTTATCCTCTTTTTACACTACCTGTGGCCTTGGAGAGAAGGTTGTGGCCATGCAAATGAACTTCCTTGGAGAATTCGTTAAGTCTCTGTTTGTGTACTAAAAGGATTACGGGTGTACGGTCGTCTTTAGTTTCTGAATTTAGTTCATTTCTTACTTTTTCTGTATTGGCAAATTAATTTTTGATGTCTGGTCTTAGTACTTTGATTCTCGTATTTAGGGTCATCTGGCTTTCCCTTTTAATTCATGATTATCTTTTTGCAGGTTGTGTCACCTGTCAAGATGACTCTTGAAATGTGAGAATTGCACATTTGAACTGCTTTTATTTTGAAACGCATCTTTATTCTCATTTCTTCATTTATTATCGAATTTGCAGATATGCAACATGTGTTATTCCAATCAGTGCTTTCTTTGCTGCAAGTCTTTGGTGAGCTCTCTACTTTGAGGAACTAGAATATTTGTTGGCCTTTCTTACAGGTTATGTCATTCATGATCACTTGTGACTTGTTGGTATTATTTGTTGGTATTATTTATTCATTTGAAATTGGAGAGGTTCCTGTTAGACGTACTCTGTTATATTTTTCTTCATATTCATCTACAGCTTAAAAGTTAGTATAATGTGCTACTAACAATGTTTCTTCATAAAGTTTGACACTGTTGACCATTAATCTTCCATACGTTGATACAGAACTATTTCACCCTGGGTTTTGTAATTGATTTTAAACTTTCTTGTCTCCTTGTTCCTTGTTCCTCACACTTGGAGGTTCTTAATTTCTAGGAGAGAATTATGGTTGTGGATGATTTCTGTTTCAGTTAGTGAGTTGAAGCTATGAGGTTGAAATAGTTTATCTCTGAAAGGTGCATATTTTGTACTCACAGGTTTGGCAATACTGCATATCTATTCATTTCTGTGGCCTTCATCCAGATGCTCAAAGCTCTGAGTATGTCTGTATACTGTACTCTTTTCTAATTACAAATTCCTGTGCTTGGGAATCTACTGAATGGTTGTAGCTTTCTCTGTATTGAAATGGCAGTGCCGGTGGCCACATTTGTCATGGCTGTGATTTGTGGAACTGATAAACTAAGATGCGATGTATTCTTGAACATGTTTTTGGTCAGTATTGGTGTTGTAATATCCTCCTATGGGGAAATTCACTTCAACATAGTAGGTACAGTTTACCAGGTGACTGGGATATTTGCCGAGGCTCTTAGGCTGGTGTTAACTCAAGTTCTTCTCCAGAAGAAGGGATTAACACTCAATCCTATCACCAGCTTGTATTACATAGCTCCATGCAGGTATTCTTCCTCAATGTTCAAGGTTGACTTATCTGTTTTCATTTGGTCAAGCGCCTGTTTTGTTCAGATCTATTTGATGAGTTAGAACTTGGCTGTCAATGATTCCATGTCTTCCCCGTGTTCAACACCCACCTGGGATTAGAGAAGAAAGGACAACATGCCATAGGACCTTTCCTTAGATTGGTATCTTTTAATGGGTTGGAGTAGTTCTTGATTACTCCCGACCACAGTAGCTGCTGATACATCATATCATCCTACTGCACCTCAAGTCTGTTGAAATGTGAATCGCATTATCTAAAAGCTTAAGCGGTTAGAGGAAGGATACTTCTATACACCTATTTATTTATTTTAGTTTTGCAGTATACTCAGATGTAACACAGACATTGAACCTTGACATTATACTGTATCATTCATTTGCTACAATCTTCATAAACAATAGTAAACAAAGTTGAAAGGTCTTGCGTCACGGTTAGTAGTAAACTTGGTATAGAAAATTTATGGATTTTATGATTAATGTTGTTCGCTGCTTGTGTTGCCAAAGTAGGTTTATGTGTTCATAAACGACCATTCTAAACGAGGACAAAGTTAAAAATTTAACGGATTGTCTGGTGCCAACAACATGTGCGGCCTTTTGGGTGACCATGGCACTTTACATAACATTTGTAGTCCTCACGACTTTTTTGTTATTCCGCATTCGTTTTTGATTATCGACATGGAATCGTACTTGAAGGACAAATATTTGATGAAATACGGCATCTAATATTTTCTTGCTTTATTTACTTTAGAACTGCTTCCTTTGTGATGGATAGGCTTGCAACAATAGGGGTTATGTTTCTTAGACCATAACTTGTATAATATATTTTCTTGAAACAAGAAATATTATCTTTAAATTTCTGTGAATATGTAGTCCTCCGTGTAAATCTCTTTCCTGCATGCCATGCATTAATATATCTTGGCATTTGTGAAGTCAAAAAAGTGCTGTTGATGTTGACAAGGTGGATATCTACTTGCTAGTTTGATTGTGGCAGTGTTGGCAACTGTAATGTGAATGGTTTCCTCTATACATAGAGATAGAAGGTTTATCTGTATGCTGTGATAAGTAATGGCTGTTTTACATATTTTCTTACCATTTCCTCCAAAGTGAGGTATAGTTTCTATAAACTACTGCCTTTGAAGGAAAACATTCTCTGTGTTCGCAATGAGTGAGACTAATTTCCTGTATTTCAAATGGCAGTCTTCTGTTGTTTTGAGTCTCATGCAAGTGATATTGCACTGCTTCTTGAGGTACTTATCATTTAATCTTTTAATATGCAGCTTCGTTTTTCTTTTTATCCCATGGTATCTTCTGGAGAAGCCTGAAATGGAAGTCTCACAGATCCAATTCAATTTTTGGATTTTCTTTTCAAATGCACTTTGTGCACTTGCTTTGAATTTCTCAATTTTCTTAGTGATTGGTAGAACTGGTGCTGTAACCATCAGAGTGGCTGGTGTCTTGAAGGATTGGATATTAATTGCCCTATCAACTTTAATTTTTCCGGAGTCGACGATTACCACTCTTAATATTACGGGCTATGCCATAGGTAAACTTACCATTCCTTATTTATTGGAAATTTATGCTAACAATCACCATGTTGATGAAATTTTGTTTTTGGTTAGCTTTATGTGGTGTCGTGATGTACAACTACATAAAGATCAAGGACGTACGAGCAGCCCAGCTTCCTGTAGATAATATCATAGATCGAACAGCTAAGGTCAGCTTTTGTTCCGACTTTCAGACCATGTCTTCTTTTTCATTTTTTAGATTTCGTTGTTTTCCTGGTCTGTTTTCTGATTTTCCAAGAGGAACATAAGCAGTTTGGATGCTACTTTTGTTTCTTAGGGAGTCGGAACATAATATAGAGCTTGTTGCACCCAAGGGTGTGGCCTAGTGGTCAATGAAGTGGGTTGAGCACCATGAGGTCTCAGGTTCAATTCCCAGTAGAGACAAAACAACACTAGGTGATTTCTTTCCATCTGTTCTAGCCTTGGTGAATAGAGTTACCTAGTACCTGTTGTTGGTGAGAGGTGGCAAATATTCCGTGGAATTAGTTGAGGTACATGCAAGTTCACCGGACACCACGGTTATTTAAAAAAAAAAAAAAAAAAAAAAACCAAATACATAGGCTGCTTAGAGAAAAGCTACATTATAAATATTTCACGAATAACAGATGCTTATAAATACTTAATGCCAGCAATAGATAAGCTTACTGTTATATATTCTGCCTCTCCCATTTTTGTTTCCCCCTTTCTGGTTGAGGTCAAGATTGTTATTGGCTTGTTCTATTGTTTTAGGTCTTTATCTTTTTCCTTTTGTGAGGGTCAATGGTGGGGTTTTCTAACCCAATTGCTTGCGTGCTTGTCATAGTTAAAATGGAAGACCATGAAAAGAAATATTTGATTAAGTCACATGCACCCAATGGCGTGGCATAGCGGTCAATGAAGTCGGTGAAAACTATGGGTGCATAGAGTTACGCGGTATATGTATTAGGGGGAGGTAGTATGTACCTTGTACCTGGTGAAATGTCGAGGTGCACTATTGAATATTTGATGAACATTTTGTACCTTGGCCTGGGCACATCCTTAAAAAAAAAAAAAAAAAAAAAAAAGGCACATGATTGCTTAATTGACCGTCTTTGTTAATTGTGAGAGGTTCGGCTTTCATATGATTTTCCTTGGGAGTGTGTTATACTATTAAAAGTATGTCTTACCTGCATTTTACCTTCTACAGGAGCTTAAGATGGAGAAGAAGTCATCTGATCTGTACTTGCCAGATGATAATGCTGATGGTACAAAGAATGCTTCTTCAGATTCAACAGTGGATGAGGAAGCACCTTTCATACCATCAACTAGGGTCTCTCATCTTGGGCGAAGCAACCTCTCATCGTGAGCATTATAAATTCCTCGAAGTGTCATTTTTGGTGCAGTTTCAGTTGTCAGATTATAGATCAAACGGATTGAAGAGAGCAGGTCTTGTGTATACACCACACCCTCCTACCATTTTGCTAAGAGTTGCATTTCTTTGCAAAGTGCTTAGTGCTATAAGGTCATATGTTGTAATATTTTAGGGCTGTTGACATTCAACGAACTGTTATTCTTTTATTCACATAAAACACACTCAAGCACATGTGCATATTGGTATCATACATGCAATTGGATCGTGCCTTGGCAATCTAGATTTTGGATGTGTTTTAGCTGAAAAGTCTGTTGTGCTGTTATTCGCCCAAAAATTTTGTCTTCAGTGAAGACACATGGCAACCAGTTGAGTTTAATAGAACCAATTTTTATTACAATATCTGTCAATGCTAATGAATAGAAATGAGTCTAACCGAATTTTACATAATCCAAACAAATTGAATCTGACTCAAGTATTCTGTTTTAGTTTTTGTAAGTGTCCCTGTAAGGTAACCATCATTACGGAAGAACAGTGTGGACGGTGTAATTTGACTTCTGAAGTTTGTTTCAGAAGTAATTGTTTCAAATTGACACAGTGATTTGAAATTGTATTTCAGCTTCAATTTTTTTCGTTTTCGAACTTCCAACACACAAATTTGTAATCCTTTTCAGAAAAACTAGAACTATCTGAAAACAACTTCAATTTTCACTCTTTTTAACTTCAATTTCAATTAAAAAAATTCGCTTCAATTTGCTTTTTGTCCAGAAGTAAAATAATTTTCATATTTGATTTCGGTTTTTTTTATTTAACCAACTATTAGAGGAAGCACCTCCCGGCCCTAGCTCCAGGTCCAATTTATTGGATGTCCCGAAAGGGCCCTGTTCTAGCTTCAAATGTTATACAGATAGCGTTTACCAACCACTTTTTGATCCCGCAATCGAAAAATAGCCACTATTATAGAGTTCAAATTCCATAAGTGAAATTCGGACAATGTCTCGGAATTTCACATATGAAATTTGGAACTCTGCGACGGTGTATATTTTCAATTACAGGGGGCTTAAAAGTGGTTATATGTGAATTTTACCCTCAAATGTTTGTGGCTTTTTCTCTTAATGGAGTAAATGCTCGGCCCAGAATTTCCCAAGCCTGCACACTTCACTGATTGGGAAAATATAGCAACAGTTTGGATATATATAGATGAGGCTGAAAACCATCATCTTATCCACCCCCATCGTCGTCAAAGTCTAAATGCAACTATTCTGATATGTTCTTAGTCTGCTATGTTCTTAACTATTCATTGTTGTTTAATCTGCCTATTATACATCAATAGTAGCTGCCACTAACTGCTGTCAATAAAGCAGAAACTTATTTTCCTTGACTCATGGAGGCACAATTGTGGTGCAATAAAACGTACAATTGTATAGGTAAGTTCCCATTAAATCCTTGCACTTCCTTAAATTCTTTGGGTTGAGTTTCAACCCTTTTCCCATTTTTATGTAGTTAAACAGTAACATCGGCACCTTTTTCTGCATTATTGATGATGAACTAAAATTTGTATTATGTAACAAGTTAGAACATCCACACCGGTTTAGGTAATAGACTGTTGTCTCTCGGGCAATCTTCACCTCCTGATTAGCTTTTAGTAGAATTTATGCCAAAGGTCTGTTTTCTCGACATCGTAACAAAAACAGGCACGTTCATATTCCTGGTTTACCCAATATTAGATCCAAGAAGGAGCTATAATACTAGGTGTGAAATCAGACGAACCTATTAGTTTTTGCATAGACACTGTACGTATTTGTCTTAGGAAATTCATTAAATATGTATACTATTTAATTGTGAACTCAGTAACTAAAATGAGCCATGACAAATTCAGAAGTCCAATAACTTCAAATTCTAGTTCCGCCTCTGGTTAGACCTTCATTTTATATTGTTCATGCTTCAAAGGATATGCAGGATGTTAAAGCTCCACATTGATTGACATTATAAATTATTATGTCATTACATGATGTTGGATAGTTCTCACTTCACTAGCAGCCCAAAAAGAAAAAGGACCTAGCCAGTAGTAAAGTACACTCACAATAGTGTTGTTATTCTTTCATGGCAGGGACAGAGACATCGAGACTTCAATATCCACTCCCATTTTTACACAGAAGTTTGCAGCTACCCTTTTTTCAGCCCTTTAATTCCTCATTTCTCCACAGTTTGACTTGTAAACCCATCCACCTCAATGCAACAAAGGTATCTTTGTCTTTCCCGCTGTATTAGAACCGATTAAATAACTTCGAAATTGGCCCAACAAGTAATTTGCGGATTAAACACGTGAAAATATTTTATATATTATAGCTATAGTTTTGAATCCAAGACTCCAATACCATATTACATCTAATTTAACTTGTATACATGATGTGGAAAGAATATATTAACTTACTTTTTTAAGTAACTTGCCTAATTTTTCAGGTTACGAATTTCACTTTTTAACTACGAAAGTATTTTAACTTATTTTTTCGGGTAACTTGGTCATGTTACTAATTTCACTTTTTATGAATGGCTGTCTACATTTAACTTTTTGTTAACTCTTTTTGTATGTACGTTAAAACTCCACTTCTGTTTATCTATCTGCAACACTTCACTCTCTTAATTGTCTCTCTTTATATGTTGTTTGTGTAAATTAATCAGACATTAGCTACAAGACGTAGAAGATCAAACATAGAGACGGACACATATGTGCTAATGGAACCTGGAAAGCCGGAGGAGTTTGTAACTGAGGATGAATTAAGGGACAGGTTAAAGGGTTGGCTTGAAAGTTGGCCAGGCAAAGCATTGCCACCAGATCTTGCAAGATTTGAAGATACTGATGATGCAGTTCAATACCTAGTAAAATCTGTGTGTGAACTTGAAATTGATGGAGATGTGGGTTCCCTTCAGTGGTACCAAGTTCGTTTGCAACAAGACATGACATGACTAGTGACTAAAATGAAGCCTATACATAATATGCCAGTTACAATTTCTTTGTTACTTGTTCATTAGTCATTGGAATAGGATATATAGTTAGTTGTTGTTATATGAGTATTGGAAACATATTCCTCCGATCCGTTTCTATATATGTATCTTAGTTTAACTGGGGACGCAATTTGAAAACAATAAAGGAGACTTTTGAATTTTTTGATCTTACATTAAAGATGTATATATTGGATCAAAATGTTCTTTGAAGCTTGTCGTCTTAAACACGACATGAGAAATGTTAATATTAAAGATGCATGCATTAAATATAGAAAGTGGCATTCGTATTTGAAAGAATTTTAAAAAAAAAATATATATATATAGAGTAAAACATATACATTAATTAAAATGGAAGAAGTATTTTCTAATTCTCTAGTTATTTCCACTACTGTTTTGAAAGTGTTCTTGGATCTGAGAGAAGATTTCTTGCAATTCAATGTCGTTGTATTTTTCAATATTGGCCTCACGTATAATTATGTTATATCCAATGTCAAGTTAGGGGTGTGCGGGGTAGATGGTGTCTTGTTTTTTTTTTTATTATTTTTTTTTTTTTAACTCCAACAATTTGAATTTGCACCACATAAGATTCATTGAAGGTGAAGCGCTTCCTATCCAGATTGTTTTCAATCTCAGGATTCAAACTCAAGACCTCTAATTAAGAGAATAGAGGGATCCATCTCACCACGATTCTTTATGATATGTATGTACGCAGAAGGTGTTAGAGTGTGTCGTAGACTGGTTGAGATTATAGATTGTACTCCCTCAGTTCACTTTTACTTGTTCATTATTAACTTTGCACGCCCTTTAAGATTTAAGAAATGATGTACATATATTATTATGGAAAAATTACTTGGTGTAAGCTCTTCTAAAAGGTAATTATTGATAATAACTAGCTTTTGATTTATTTATATTTAGTAGCTAAATTAATTTTCTAAATTACTATTGGTAGCTATACCGAAATACATATACCTTTCTCTATTCTCCCACACTACACATTTCAGATTTTTCATCTTCTCCAAACCCTAAAAAGCTTTCTCCCTCCTTCCTATTCACTAACACAACCGCCGCCGCCCCACTGCCGGAACTCCATCACCGCTGGTCATCTTCGTCGGTTACCATGTAAAGTCACCATGGCGACACTGCCAAATCCGAGACACCACCAGATCTGAGAAAATACAACACTGCCACACTGTTTTCCGGGCACTGCCCCACTTTTTTCCAGCCAAATACACCTTTCACATCATCTATTCTCTCCGTTCCAAACTCTAACTAACGTTCCATTGTTGAATTTCCATGACTTCTGGTGTTCAAAAAATGAAGCAGAAGTTGTTCCATGGCTTCCATTGTTGAAGTTGTTCTTCTTTTGCTAATGCCTATGACTACTTGTTGATGTTTTTTGGATCCGGTGGTGCTAGTATACACGGTGGTATTTTGGGTGGTATTTTGTGTATTTCTTCAATTTTTTGAGCCTAAATACAGTGCTATTTTGTATTTCGCTGTAAATTGGACCGTTTTGATTGTATTCTTCCTTATTTTGTATTGTATTTTTCATTTCATCATTTTTTGAGTGTAAATACATTCAAATACAGTCGAATACATTTAACCTTGCGACGCCCGCCGGCGACCTTGCTGATCAGAGCTTAAATACATTCAAATACAGCCAAAATAAAAGGATAGATCAATATATATACACACTAAAATATACAGCTCCGTCGTGTATTTAAATGCACTGGAATATAATCATTTTGAATACACATGTTTTCAGAGAAATTAAGGTTGCATGTATTCAAATACACGCAAATACATGTGACATCTGAAATACAGTTAAATACAGCGAAATTGCCTAAATGTAGCTACGAATTGTAAATAGCAAAAAGGTAGCTACGGATTGAAAGCAAGAATTAAAATATAGTTATTTATGTAAGTTGTCCTTTTATTATAATATTTATTTTAATTGGTGTATAGTTTTAATAGACTTGGGAAATGATTTGAAAATGAGTAATTAATGTTAAAGGTAAAATAAGAAAAAGAAAATTTGTGTTTGTCTTGATATGTTAAAGTGGACAAGTAAAAGTGTAAAATTTATTTTTAGTATAATTGATAAGTAAAAGTGAACGGAGAAAATAACTTTATCTTTTTATATGAACTTGTACATAATTAAAATATATTATATGTTCTGATGTCTGAACAAATGCGGAAGGAGGATGACAATAGGATTTTTAATGAATTGAGCCATTTAAGAAATCATTGAGAAGAAAACTCTACTGTGAAATATTGACAGATGATGGCAGATGATGGCAGGAGATATGATCCTTTGTTTCGTCAGCTGCTTTGTGTAAGACGCAACCTTTGTCAACTTGCATCACGTGTGTCGCACGTGCATCCCGTACGCCGTCGAGTTTGGAGTTTGTTATGTTGTTTTCGTAGCTGAAATACACAAATAAAGGAAGAGAAGAACCTTATTTCTTTTGTTACTGTCTACGTGTCAAACATTTATTAGTCCTCTTTTTCATATCAGAGCGTTTGGAAAGCACGCTCTCTTTATTTTAAAGGGAGATTGTGACTTAACTGTTCAATAGACACATTTTAATAAGTGTTGAAGGGTCTAATAGGAACAAGCTTTAGTTTAGGTGTCAAAATGAAAAATCATGGCAACTTTGAGGGCCTGCTTATGCATTTGACCAACAGGCGTTGGCTTTCAGTAGAGAGTGGGATAAGGCACTATCCCCCCCCCCCCCCGAACTATACCCGGTTTGTTGCTACAACACACCTTACCTTTCCCCGGGTCCTATTACCCCCCTAAACTTATTTAAAATGAATAATTACTCCCCAAGCGCCCGACGTGGCAAGGAGAGTGTGTTTCACTCTCTTTGGGAGAGTGAGAAACATAAAAAAGGGGAAAATTAATTTTTTCTATTAAAAATCTGTATTTTCTTAAAATATGAAAAACTGAATTGTTTTTTAATAAATATGAAAAATCCATTTTTTTAGAAAATAAATCTGGAAAACTGAGTCTTCTTATTAAAAAATTTGGACTGAAAATTGATTATTTTTTTCTATATATGGAAATAGATCTGGTTTTCCAAATTTAGTTTTAAAAAACGGGGTTTCCACATTTAAAAAAATAATTAATTTTTCCAAAACTTTATAAAAATTCAGTTTTTTCACATTTTGACAAGAAAAACACTTTTTTCCGGATTTTATTTGAAAAATAAAAGTGTCCTAAGAAAATGAAATCATGAAAATCAAGATTTTTTAAGACATTTTAAAAAAATAATCAAGTTTTCCATATTTTAAAAAATTCAGTTTTCCATATTTTAAAAAAATTCATGTTTTCAGCTTTGTTTTGTTTTGTTTTTTAAATGGGTTTTTAAAAAAATTAAATTTTCAGATTTTTTAAATATTTAAAAAAAAACGGGTTTTAAAAATCATCTTTTTTAAAGAAAATTCAGTTTTTTAATTTAAACAAATCCATGTTTTCAGTTATGTTTTTTTGAAAAAAAAAAATCAGACGGGTTTTAAAAAACTCAAATTTTCAATTTTTTTTTTTTAAAAAAATAGGTTTTAAAAGTCATTTTTTTAAAGAAAATTCAGTTTTTAATTTTTTTAATCCATGTTTTCAATTTTTTTTTTCTAAAAAAATGGGTTTTAAAAAAAAAAATCATATTTTCATTTAAAAATCTTTTTTTTTTTAAAGAAAATTCTGTTTTTTATTTTAAAAAAAAAATTGACACGTAAGCTGAATTTTTTTAAAAAAAATAAAAAATAAATAAATACACATGTGGCAAGGAGAGTGTATGTCACTCTCCCATATGAGGGTGGCATCAACATTTAAGGGGGTAATTATTCCGTTTTAAATAAGTTTAGGCGGATAATAAAATTCAGGAAAAGGTAAGGTGTATCGTAGCAACTTCAGGTATAGTTCAGAGGGGTAATAGTGTCTTATCCCTAGAGAGTATAAATATTATTTACTCCGCCCCAATGACACATTTCAGATTTCGAAAGTCGAATACGCTTTTCTTAGACTGCGATTTTTTTATACGCCTTCTAAATATTTTGGATTATCAATTATTATGACATATCGTATTTTTTACGTAGTTTCCAAATATGTAAAAAATATTCAAAAAGCTTAAAGATTTCATGTATGAATTTACGATCAAAATTTAAAAGTTTAACTCTCAAAATTCAACTGTGCCGCATAAATTGGGACAGATGAATAAGTTTCAAGTGGTCATAAACAGATATAACAATGAAGTTTTTGAATCACGAGAATGAAGTTTGGCAAGGACTGCAAAAGGGAAATGGTCCCAGAATGGATAGAAGCTTATATGAACTCCACCGGACTCAAACAACTATATATTACAGGAGATCCGTTGTTTCAAGGAAAGCAAGCAACCTTCGATGCCTGCAAGAACTTTAGAACAACGGTTGGCATTATCGGAACTTTAGTGGTCTAAATCTACTTCATGAATTGCACCTATAGATGTGCAATTTTGAGAGAGAATATGACTCTTACTTGGAAAGTACTTAAGCAGAACAATTGTAAGTTAGTTGTATGTGAATTTGTACTACATTTGGCAAAAATAGTTGTGAAATTTGAAGACCTACGAGTGAATATAACAAATAATAAAGTTGGTTGTTTTGTTTCCTTTGTGTTTTTAGTTTTGTTAGTTCGATTTGTGTTTCTAATGCAAAGTTAGTTGTCTTTTTCTCTCTTTTTTTCTTTTGGGAAAAGAATTCAATAATGAAAAATACATGTAGTTAAACTATACTCTAATTAATATCTTTGTGATTTAATCAATATAATGAAATTAAAATTTATCTACTCTATTTACACTACATTTTTTTACAAAAATTTAAATTTATTAATAACTTTTATAATCGCGCGAAGCGCGAATAAATTCACTAGTAAAGAATAACCACAAATACATTGAAGTTAACCAGATTAACTAGGTATTACAAATAGAAAAGCCAAAGATTCACTCCTTTATCTTTTTTTTAAAAAAAAACAGAGCCTTAAAGAATATTTCCATATGTTTTCATACTTATATTTAGTTCTTCATTTCATCTTTACTTTAAAAACGTACAAATAAATACTCATAATGGTAGAATTTACGCGTACATCACGGGTTTTAGACAACATCACTTGGTGCAAACAAGGATGGCCTCATGGAATTGGTGTCTTTAAGCCAAATCTGAAAAAGAAATGTCAAGTATATTCAATAAAACTAATTTATGCGTGCGTCGCACGTGCATCCCGGTAAAGTTAATGATTAATTTGGACCACCCCACATGTAGCTATCAATTCACCTAGCTTTACAATCTTAATTTAATTTATCATATGACGACCACCTAAGTTAGATGTTAATCTATCATCACCTACCAGTTCATCCCTTCCCTGCTTCAACACCTCTATATAAACAGGAGAAAATGTTAATCTATTATCACCTAGCAGTACTAAGACATTGAAAATCCTGTTGTTGCCTTTTCGATCAATCCCCAAGTACTGATGACTTACTTTTTTATATTTTCAACTATTCTTTAGTTGAGTTTCCGAGACCGTTGCATTTTGCACCCCTAACGTATGTCCTCTTTTGTGATATGCACCTTGTTCTATATCTTTTTATAATTCGCACCCTAATCTCTTTACTTTCTTGCAAAATAATGAAACTACTCTTTTTATAAATTTTCCACAAGGGCAAAATTGGGATACAAAAAGTAAAAAAGAAAATGACACAAAATTAAGAAGAGCCCAAGAAGATTTCTTGGTGTTTATGGTTTGTATTGACATTGCGACACTTCTTGATGATCTTGAAATGGCACTCCGGCAACACCCATTACTCCCAGTGGATACAACTTCCAGAGAAAATACATTGTTCATTTGTACGTCTGATGCTATTATTCCTCTAAGTAAAAGGAAGATAACTCTATAGGATGCCAGGATCTACGGTTTTTAGCATTTGGAGTACCATGTTACCCTTTAAAAGAAAACATTTCAAGATTTAGAGGTGTATCACAGAAGGAAGCACATCCACTTACAATTTCTGTGCTCTCTGTATTTTTGACGTAAGCAAATATATCACAACCAACGACTTTTCCCTTGGATTTGTCGAAGAGAAGAGGAAAGAAAGTACGCCGTTTCACCTTAGATTGAGTTTGTTGAGATGGAGTAGATCCTTCCATTAATCACAGAATTTTAATTGCAAGCCCAAAAAAAAAAAAAATGCAGGACTGGATTTAGCTTTGAAGAAAGAGGCGCAAATTGTTTTGAAGCAACTGTTATTTCCTTAGCTCATAAGTACATGCATCTTTTTGCACTAACATTATTAAGATTTGATGCAATCACAAGAAGATACTCTAATGGCAACACTAACCGTAAGAGAAGTCGTCCTACTCTGTGAACTACTCCCAAATTCCATGCAAAAATCAGAGGAAAAACAAATATCAGACTATTAATGATGACGAGGGTCATTGAGTTGAGCATATTAGTTGAATTCTGCATCCGTCTTTGCACCCAGGATTTGCCACCATAACTATTAATGACGATGATGGCCATGGTCGTGTTGAAGTAGAAACAGCTTGAGTTTGTTGGTTTTTTTATTTTGGGTCATTTCTATTCTTATTATGACTATTCTAATTTTGCCCTAGTGGAAAATTTATAAAAGAGTGATTTCATTATTTTGCAAGAAAGTAAAGAGATTAGGGTGCGAATCATAAAAAAATATAGGACTGGGTGCATATTACAAAAGAGAACACACGTTAAGGGTGCAAAACGCAACAGACTCTGAGTTTCCACCTAGTTATTATTGCTGAATAAAAGAATTTGTGAACTTTCATGTAAGTTTGCCAGCTCCCAGAGCTACTACTGCTCCTTTCTACCGGAAGTTGTTCTTGATTAAGAAGAACCTTCACGAATGATTCACTCCTACCATCGCATGGCTTCTGCTTTGCATCCAGATTGTGTTCTGACAAAGTGAAAGAAATGGAGAAGAAGGATGGTTTTGTCTCAGCGATGCCACAAAAGATGTTGTCCATGCACACCGTACATACTCCCAATTTCTTGTGGTTGCACCAGAACGTTGGCATTTGGGAAGAATCCAATTATAGAAGGGGTGTTATTATTGGGGTTCTAGACACTGGGATTACACTAGGCCATCCCTCTTTCGATGAAAACAATATGTCGCCTCCACCGACAAAATGGAAAGAAAAATATGAGTTTAATGAAAACGTAACATGTAACAAGAAGCTCATTGGTGGAAGGAACATCTTGGGTGGCTTTATTGATCCCCCATTCAATGAGGCAAGCCATGGCACACATACTTCAAGCACGATTGTTGGAAACCTTGCTGATCATGCAAATGTGTTTCAGCAATGTCAATGGCACATCAGCTGGCATGGCAGCTCTTGCTCATGTTGCCATGTATAAGGTGTTTTCCGTAGTCACTTGTGAAGAAGCTGACATACTTGCTAAATTTGATGCTACGATTGATCACAGTGTAGACGTTATCTCAATCTCCACTGGTGGATCTTCTCTAAACTTTTACGATAACAATAACGCTATTGATTTTTCACGCAATGCGGAAAGGTATTATAGTGATCGCCTCTACTGGTAACCATGGTTTAGGCAGTGCTAGATTGTTTAACGAGGCACATTGGATTCTCACAATTGGTGCTAGCACCCATGATAGAAAGATAGTAGCAGTAGCCTTGCTAGGAAATGGTAAAATATATGATGGTGAGTCACTTTTCCAACCTAACGACTTTCTTCGTACCTTATTTCCATTCAGCAAAGTTATGATCCTTTGTTTCATCAGCTGCTTTGTGTAAGACACAACCTTTGTCAACTTGCATCACGTGCGTCGCACGTGCATCCCGTATGCCGCACGTGCATCTCGTGCACAACACGTGCATTCCTTGTGTGGCACGTGCATTCCTTGAGTGGCACGTGCATCCCGTGCGTCGCACGTGCATTTCGTGTTAATTAGTAGAAATATTTTGAAATCACACACACACATATTGTAGTTGTTAAATATGCGTGTGAGATATACATCTAGTGTAAAAGAAAATTAGTGCAAGCTCAAAATGATGAAGAATGATCCTATTTCAGCAGACTTAATAGTTAAACTCAAAATTACTGAATATTGATTAAACTTGCGATGGTTATTTCTTGGAATAGTTTGTTGCATAGTAGACAACTACTAACTAATTTCTAGCTTAATTAAATATCTTTTGAAGAAAAAAAGATTTATACACCTAAGTCTAATTTATTAAAAAATAGGCCCCCAAAATTTAGGAGCCTAAAGTACTTGCCTTAGTGGCTTATGTATTGAGCCAGTGCGGCCCGGGGTGCAACTTTCTTAAATGCAAGAAGAGATAAGTTCAATGAGATAGTATAGTTTATGTGAAAATCAAATAGTATAGTTTATGTGAAAATCAACTTAATGGACATTGCTTATCTTATTTTCGTAGGTTCAGTATTGTCCATTCTATACGAGAAATTTTCTTGAAAAACAGCATTAGTATTTCATAATATGGTGCATAATTATTTGGCATTCAATAAGACAAGTCCAAGTAAAACAAATATATATAAAAGATGTATATAGTTAAATTTAATTAATTTGAAAATTGAATCACAATTAATTATGTCTTTTGCCTCAATTTATGTAACACACTTTTTTTAAATCTATTTTTTTTTTTTAAAAGTCACCATTTTATATTTAGAAATAGTTTAACTTTAAAATTCTCATTTTACCTTTGATGAGATTATCTGTAGTTGTACAAATGTTTAAAGCTTGTTTCGGACCTTAAATTTCAAAAGTTTTGCCCTTTTATGTGACACACTTTTCTTTTTAATCATTTCAAAAAAGAATGACACACTACTAAAATTACCATTAACTTTACATTTTCTATTTTATCTTTAATGAGAAGCTTTAATAATCGCACAAATATTATGTCAAATTTAAGGCCACATATTTGCAAAAGTTCTATAGTCATACAAATATTATAGCATATACAGATTTGAAAAATCTTTATTTTTTTCCTTAAGCCCAGCTCAAATTCAAACTTCACTGTATATAAATCGAAATGAAAAAAATATTTTTCTTCTTAAATTTCAAACCAATCAAATAGTGCCACGTAAGTCGGACCCCATGAAATAGCATAGTTTGATATTTCTAGACGAAAGGAAAATGGAAATAAATCCAGTTTGGGACTCCCTTTCATCCAATGGCCCAGATTGTGCCAAGTTTTAATCTGTGGCCAAAATATTTCACAATATTTATACCCACAAAGTTCTAAAACCCTACCACTGAGTTTCAGGTTTAAGGAAAAACATTTTCTTCAACACCAAAAAGGTACGTTTCTTCTACAAATCTTCCTATATGTGTTTCAAATTAACTTAATCTTAAAAGGGTTTTCATTTTATAACACATAGGGTATTATTATTTCAACTTGTTTTAATCCTTGTTACTGTTTGTTTAGTTCTAATCAAAAGGTTAGGGTTTTACCCATTTTTGTTTGGTTTCTTGAACACCATTACTAGTGTACTACAATAAGGTATAGTTATGGATTTTTTTTAATGGGATATTTTCAAAATAAAACAGCCTTGGAAAAATATTTACACCACATAGCCCAATATATACAACATTATACCTGGGTGGAAAGCATTATGCATAATGTATCAACCTTGTTTAAAGTGTATAATAGTGTATAAAAGGTGTTTATACACAAATATGTTGAAGATCGGGTAAACATACACAAAGTATAGGCTACATGGTGTAAATATTTTAAAAAATAGCCATAGAGCGTAATTTTCCCAATTATTTACTATGATAATGGAATCCTTGCCCATGTTGTGTGGATTACGTGGGGCTTTACAGCTCCTCTCTATTGAGAAATGTTAGTTTTGAGATCAGTAGTGAGCATATTGGCCTGTTGATTGCTTATTAAAACACAGTTTTTTTTAAATTTTTAAAAAAAAATTGTTAGTGGGTTTTGAATAATAGAGCGATTAGTTTATGGCCTGTTTATTTTAGTAATTTCCTGCTCTATAGTTATATGACAAATATGGATGAGTAGATATGTGCTATTTTGTATGACTATGTTTGACTGAACATGTTAATGGGACCTAGTTATCATGTTCTTGTTAGTCGAAGAAAACACTGAAGTGTTTGATATCAAAATGAATTTGAAATTCTTGAAGTTGTGAAAGTTGTATTGAATAATTTTCTTAGTAGGATGGTTCACATATTTTGGAACATCCCGATATGGAAAACTATCATATGAATTGAAACGAAATATGAGCTCAGAGAAAGAAGCCATCCAATTCTTTTCTTTACACTGTTTCACAACATCTAGTGCCTTTCACCAATTAATGGTGTGACTGATTCTACAACTAAAGATTTCTTTTGAATCTCCATTTCACAAAAAAGAGAAAAAAGAATCTTCTGAATCTAACATCTTAACGTTTATTTTAATGTATGTTTAATCTTGACTCATGGCATTCTGTTCTTTTTATAGGTTTAAAGATGGCTTTGTTCAATAGAATTGGAAATATGCTTAAACAGAGTGTAAGCAAGCACACAAACTTGGAACTGTGTGCCTCCAGAACCTCACTTTACCAAGCTATAAGAAGCATGTCTTCTTCAAAGCTTTTTGTTGGAGGTGAAATTATTTTGTTCCCAGTTTTATGGAGTTGCTATGTTCTTTTTGCATCTTTTCGCTGATCCATAATGGCCATGTATCCACTGTAGGTCTCTCATACGGTACTGACGAAACTTCTCTGCGAGAGGCATTTTCCCAACATGGTGAAGTGATTGAAGGTATTTGACTTGTGATTTTACCTCTGATAACCTAAAATTTAGCAGTGTACTCCATGTGTAGTTCACGGAGCGTATAAAATTAATTTGTCCTAAACAAATAAGAAAATTTACTAAACAATAATATGTATGGTTCATGCAGCTAGAGTTATTTTGGATCGTGACACTGGGAGATCCCGAGGGTTTGGTTTTGTTAGTTATACGTCTGCTGAAGAAGCATCAAGTGCCTTGAATGCCTTGGATGGCCAGGTAATGATGCTCAGGTTTCTTTGTGAAGGACCGGTGTCAGTTATGCTCGAAGAATGACATACACCTTCAGTTTTTTTGGATAAGTTGGTGTAGTAAGACAGGTTTTGATAAGTTTCTAAAAAATGCTATCCATCTTATTCCATTCTCTCAATTACTATTGATAGTTATCTTTAGCGGAAGGGGGTGGTTCCCTTCCAGTCCCATCCAATAGGTTCTGTTACGTGAAAATCTGTGACTTCATGTTATTGTGCATTTCTTAAATATTAAGAGCAAATTGCTTTTGTCACTTTCTTAGGTTAAATGATGTGAAATAGTTGAACCAACTTTTTAGGACCCATATCAGGTAATAATTTCATGTTGTTGTGCCTTTCTTTTTATTCACTGTATGCCACTCTGTCAATTACTTGAAGAGATTGATTAGTTATCTTTAGTGCCAAGGGGGTGTTTCTATCTAGTTCCAACCAATAAGGTTCTATTGTGTCAAAATTCCATCAGAACTTCATCTTGTTTTCCCCTAAGTTACTCGGACTCTTCAAAGTGTTGCTGAACCCGTGGCGGATCCTCCAAAAGTACATTGCTTTTGAAGGATCCGACACGCACCTAACAACATTTTAGGAGAGTCCGAGTAACATAGGTTTTCCCTTCTTTTATATCGTGGCTAAATTACTTCTTTTTTTTTTTTTTTTTTTTTTAAATCTTGTGGTAGTAGTATTAGGTAAACTTTGTTGCTTAATTTTGCAGGAACTCCACGGGAGACGGGTAAGGGTGAATTATGCCACAGAAAAGCGTCAGGGAGGATTTGGGGGTGGTTATGGTAGTGGAGGTGGATATGGTGGGGGAGCTGGAGGTTACGGATCCGGCAGTTATGGAGGTGGTGGTAACTATGGTACCAATAACAGTTACCCTGCAGGTGGTGGCAACTATGGTGGAGGAGTGGGGTATGGTAGTGGTGAAGGTGGAAACTATGGTGGAAGTGTCGGACAAGGTAATTTTGGAGGTGGATATGGTGGTGGGAACAGTGGAAATTACAATGCTGCTGTTTCCAGTGGTAATGATCTGTTCAACAACTCTGAATTTGGTGGGAGCTCTGGGACCTCGAACAATGGTGAGCAGCTTAGTGCAGACCAAGGGACTGAAACTGCGAACGATGATTTCACACCAGGTGCAGAAGGAAGTCACAGAGATGACAATGATGAGCCAAATGACTATGCCAACTCCAGGGGTTGATAATATTTCCTTCCATGCCATTCAAGTTACTTTGGCTTTGGCACAAGTACATGTGTTTTGAGGCATAGAAAGTATATTTTATTTTCAGCAGGGTTGCTACTGATTGCGTGCTTCACCTAGTTTTATGTATGTGTAGGATTAAATGATTTACTCTTTTAGTATTTTCGTTTCTCTGTTTTGAAAGGTGTACAATTTCATGGAGCTCCCAAGTATCGATTTTATGCATTGTGCAGTGCTGAATCTTTTGCCACTTGATCGTTTCTTCAGATGTTCAGTGGTGTTTGCAAAGCGGATAATCACAATTTTACATGATCATGTTAGAGATTTCATTAGATAAGCAAGAGGCTTTTTTGTGATACCCGGATTGAGGCATTTTTGCGTCTACTTAATATGCAATTAGAACAAGAAAAATATATGTTGAATTGATTAGATCCCATAATTAATAAGTGGACGTGTTTCGTTACTTTACAGCCGGTAAACACAATCTTGGATCTCTGAGTTCTGTTCCAACTTTTTTTTTTTTTTTTTCGTTGATACACTCATAACTTGCTCATTACCTGGGAGTTTCAGATGGCCACATATTGATACTTTGGAAAAAAAAAAAAAAGGAAGTGAAATTGCTGCCATTTCTTTGTTAGTAAAGACAAATTCCTTCACAATTTCAAATGAAACTACAAGCACCAGTAGCAAATAAATTTCTGGTTTCAACTTCCAGGAGGAAAGGATAATGGAATTACAAGGTTGAGTTGTCTCTATGAATACCTAGTCCTCTTAGATGGGACATCAATTGCATTCGAGCATTACCTTCTGGGCATAATGCTACAGAACCTCTCCTTTTCCTCATCCCCTTTTGGTTCCACCACCCCTCCCTCCCCATTTTTGATGGGGGCAGAGGGGCAAGGAAGGGTACATTTTAAATATATCACAGTAGAGCGAATATCCACCAGCCAATTCCAGGTCAACTATAAACTATCATTCAACTGTGCACATTCAACTTTTACCAAAATTTGCAGAGATGTGAAGTGGTCATTATCAAACCGCCCAGAATGGTTTCGGAGCTGCTAGCAGACTTGAGCTGCTTTTCAAAGGTCCGTCAGTTGCTTCATCATTATCATCATCGTCATCATCCCCATATTCCATTAGCTGGACTAAAGTATCTGAAAAGCACAAGTTATATCATACCATTAAATATAAACATACTGATATTCCTCGACTGTGAAAATGGGAGCAGACAAGTTCAGTCGGATAACGACAACAACAACTACTATGCCTCGATATCAACCAACATGGGGTCGGCTATATGCATCCTCACTGAACATCTCACCCATTTAAGCTCATCTCAGACCAAGATAATACAGAATTGAAATAAAAACAAAAAGTGCAACATAGAAATAAGGGGTACAAGAAGTTCAGTCAGATCTAAGAAGTAGTTCCTATCCATGTGAAGAACAGTAAAATTTCACCAGGTAATGGAACTATTGACCGATCTATACTATGTTAATTGGAATATAGGGGTTTTCATATTTCCACTTAGTAACGAGAAATGCAAGAAAAGGAAGGGGGCAATGAAGGTAGGTAGGTCACTGATAGACGAGCCAAGCAAGAGTTCATAGAAAACTTGAGACCAAAAGGCTTGAGAGATGGCAAATACCTGGAACAATTTTACATGGTGCTTTATTCACCACATTGTTGTCCTGCACTTTCTGCGATGATGATTGAAACTTAGGTGGCGGTGGTGGCGGAGGCATCATTCTAGGTGGCGGCGGCGGCAGCATTGAACTGGATAATGGCTTAACCAACTTTTTCGGAGCCGGAGTACCAATTTTACCTCTATCACCTGCGTCTGACATTCGTTCCTGAAGCATTGGGAGCTCCGGACCCTGCAATGAATTCTGGCAACCAAAGAGGGAGGGAAAGTCCCATCCAGAAAACTTAGAAATTCCAGGAAAAAAGGAGGTAAAAGTATGAGCTTTTCAAGAACATACTTGAACATTCTTTTACTTGTATATTAGGAGGCAAGGAAGTTTAAAATAAATGCATGATCCTAAGAATTATTTATTTCAACTTGAACAACTTGGATTTGAAGTTTAAGATATGCAAGTTGACTTTTCTTCTATCACTTGCTACAAGGAGCTTAGATCATTACGTTTGGAAAATGTAAATATTTACAGATACCAATAGAAAACATTTTCTCTTTGCATTAAAGTTGAGATTGTTTGAAAGCCCCACAGGCAAAATTTATGAGCTCGATCTTATTACCCTTTTAGTACTTGAAGCAAAGTTGGTTAATAATGTGCATTTCATATTAGCATATTAACATTTGACAGAATGCCAAAACCAGAAGGGGCATGGTATCTTTGCATCAGCACCATAAAACTGAAATAGAACGCAGCAACCCCATGCCTCCTCCATATCCCGGAATCCTGTGAAACATACAAAGGTCCAACAGAGTTCCACTATCAGCCTGTTAGCTTCATACAAGGTCAGAGAAATTACCTGGAATATCAAGTAGAAAAGGTTAGACCAGAAATACGTATATGCTTTTTAACTAAAAAATATCTTAGGAATTTGAGTTTCAAATGCTCCATTTAAAACAGCAATGTTATACAAATTTAAAATAAGAATTAAAAAAGTCCTTTTCTTTAAACCCCCCCTCCAAACGAGAGGGAAATGTTATAAAATAATGAAAGCAACTAACGAGAAAAATCGAACTGATAAATTCCTAATTCTTGGAACTGTGTGGGATATAAGAGCTCTTTAAATTAACTAGCACTTTGGAACTTTAGATGCAGATCAATATGCAGCCCATGGATTGGTACAGGTGCCACATGTGGGCGGGTGAATAGAAACTAAGATGTAGGGCGAAGGGTAAACTAAGTTTAAGAGACTCAAAAATAGGAGAATCTGATAAATCCCGATTTTGGCAGTCATCATGCTACACAAGCTGCACTTCATCCTTTTATCAATAGCATTTTTTTTTTTTTTTTTTTTTTTTTTTTTGATAACCATCAATACCCTTATATAGTGCAAGGCAAAGTAAAGAATCTATAATATACACAGCATACTCCTGTGCAGAAGACCACTCAAGCAGTGAGAAATAATGAAAGGACACAAATTCGGATATAACGAGGCAGATGTGCAGGCTATATCTATGCCATATAGTACCACAGTTTATGTAGGCTTGGTTTCAGAACATTTTAGGAAATCCCAGGAACTTCGTAAGTTGGTGAAGAGGCCCTCCAAATGAGGAATGGGAATCAATACAACTTGAGTGACCTCTCCGCGACAACTACTACGGGAAACTTGTTTCACACAAACCAACATCTTTTTTTAGTCAAATCTTCATTCTAGGAATCGATTAGCCAGATTCCACACAGTGAATGGTCAATGAATAGTTAAACAGCAGTACTTGGAGGTGCTTTTGATCCCATTCAGATTAGTGATACATGTACCCCTCAATCTACAGTACTATTTTTTTTGAAATGATATTATCTACCATTTTAGTCCTCATCCAAAAGAAAGGCTTATTGGAGGCTTGGAGAAAGTTTTTCTGCAAAGCCCGTGCCCCAATGCATACCTCAGCGAGCAGATACGTTCATTTGCCAGAAATTATAACAAGAAATACTTTCAATGTTCATTCCTCATCTCTGGTCAATGATGAAGGCTTTATGTACTTGACTCAAAAATGACCATTATAATTTTCTCATCAAAAGCCAGTAAAGGGCAATTGCCTGGATATACCTTAGTATACGTCAACGAGACTAAGCGTACCTGATTTACAGCTGCTTGAGCTTTTCCAGCAGCCGGCAATTCCTGAAATTTACGCTTCTGTGCAGGGCGCTTGTCCTTCTCATAACCTATACTTGTCTGTGAAGTGAAGCTTGCTCCTGTTGTTGTCGGAGCAACTGTGGCAGTGACTGGAGAAGTAGACTGCCTAAGAGCCAAAGCAACTTGCTGCAGAGCAGTGGCTTGGGGATATATACCATCATAACCAATATAGCTTGTTCTACTTGTAACTAATTGATGAGGATAGACCCCGGTGGGAGGTTGAGATGGCACAGAATGCAATGAGCCTAGAGATTGAGGCACTGTACCCTGAGAAACAACACTAGTCACACCACCAACTGCAGTCACGGGAACTGCTGCTGCTGCAGCTACATTGGTTGCAGGTATGTTATTGACTTCTGATTCACTTCCAGAACCCTGAACGCTAGCTAACGGTTGCGGTGGCGGCGGAACAGCACCATAAACCTTACAAGAAGAGACTCTATGGAATAACAGTCGCAAAAATGAGGATTTAGGACTCGGCCCAACAAAAGAAACAAAATCATAACAAAATAGCAGCTCACATAAACCTCTTCCGAACGAAAAGTTAACAGGTTGCAATCATAATTCATATACTCAGAGAAACATGCATACCTAGAAGCACCACACTCTGCACAAATAGTATCCAAAAGATTTTCTGCCAAAAGCTTCGCACGCTCAAGACTTGCAGTGTTATTGCTTGAAATGAGTAAATGCAGAGGTTGGTGCACATCTGCGCATCAAAAGAATACATTTATGAAGAATAACTAATCTTTTCTCATAGCCAAGAAATCGGGCCAGTGGCACACGGTTGATAACTAATCTTATGACGCTAACCGTGCAGCACGGGAAAAAAATACATCAAGAATCGAATAGGCACCTTCACCCTGCCCTCCATCTGAATATCCCGAACCACGTCCTCTTAGCAATACAGTTGCTCCAGTTTCATTCATAATGTGATTTATATACTGATCCTGCAGTTAAAAAAGCCAACCACCAGAACAGAAGAAAATCTCTCCAAATGGACGGAGATGTCAGAGAGAGCTCAGAACATTAGAATCTCTTGGCTTTCTAGCAAGCAGAATAAATTTTAAAGGAGCACATCAAGCATCATAATGCATGCCAAATGAAATGAGATAATTAGCCAGGCGAAGGCGGGGTGGGGAGGGAGGGAAATAGATTACGCTGAAACCACTGGAAAGAAACCATCATCTAATTACTCAGGCCAGAATCTGATTAATAAAGAGAAACAATTGATGCCAACATCTGATCAATAACAGAGAAATAACGACTGAAGGCACTTTCTCAATATCTGAACTTACCAGAAAATCACAAGAAATAGAAGAAATTGACAAGGCAACTGGGTAGTAAATCACACAATAAAATATTCTTGCATTTTATGTCTTTAACTATGCGAGAATTCATCCATTAAAATTTTTCCAAAAGAGTTAACCAGCGACAGGCAACATACCACAATAACTCAATAAACCAGGTAAAAACAGCAACGCTAGATAGAGGGAGCTCACATTTGGTCCACGAATGCGCACTGTAATATTTGCTGACGGATCAGCCTCAAAGCCCAGGTACACACAGGTACTCAGCAGATGATTGACCTGGTGGTAAAAGAGTTAGATGTTCCAGTAATTTTCTAGCATCAGGTCCTGTCAAACCTCAGCAGATATTACTTACCTTTAATCCATTGTTAACAAGACCTTGCTTCAGCATTTCCTCCACTGCAGCAGCAGCACGATCAACTGCTTTGATCCTCTCAACTGTTGTTTCTAGCTGAACCAACCACAGTACATGTAAATACACCTTAGCAATCTTCACCCAGTAAAGTAAAAGGTCAAAACATTAAAACTTGAAAGATTACAGATAGACGTCCCACTATAATGAATATCAATTTTTTCTTCATAATGTGACCCAAGACAAGTTCAACTTCCCTAGGGGGGAGTGCTTTATAAAATACAACATAAGCAGAAACTTAATGAGAGGCCCCCTTTTTCGTTTCTCCACTCAACTTTTTTCTTTAAGTTTGTTCCTAAGATAGCAAAAAGTTATTAGTGGCAGTGTTGTCAAAGGCGCGCTTAAGCCGTGAAGCGAGGCTCGAAACATGTTGAGCACTTCGCCTCACTTTATGTGCGCTTCAGTGTCGTCATCAAGGCTCTAAGACATACTTTTCCTTGCCATTGAGCCTCTCTTGAAGAGGTGACACTAGATGATTGATATTTCACTTTATCGTGATGTTTTCACAATTTCTTTGTCCATATATTTGTTATTCATGGTTAATATTATTAGTCTTGGACTAAACATACATATATTTGTAATTTTGCACCATTGAGCTTTTTTTCACTAAAGCCCCACACTTTATTTGCGCTTTGCGCTTAAAGCCTCAGCTAACCTTAAAGCTTTTTTGCGCTTTTCACTTTTGATAACACTGATTAGTGGACTTCTAACTTTAAACTTTTATGTTTTCAACTCTCACTAACTTTGCCAAGTCAAACATGAACATTAAATTTGGGCTGGATAGACAAAAACTGTAGACATAAAAAAAAAAAAATAGAAAAGGTTCAGAAGATTCGAATAGGATTTGCTCCACACAGCTTTTACTTTTAAAGAGAACAGATATCTCAAGATTCTCCAGTCATGTGTAGTATATATTGGATAAAACAGGCAAAAAAGCTAGCAGCAAATGAACTCTTAAACTAGAGAATAGAAGCAGAAGAATATGGGTGGTAACCACTTCAATGGTAGGAAAAACAAAGAAACTAAACTCAGAGAAACAAGTTAACACAAGGCAAATGTATTGAGTAATTAAAAATGCGCAGAAAAATGATTCATTTATGCAATTTAGTGATGCATAAAACTTTATCAGCGAACTTCCTGAAGCAAATGGTGCATCTTAAACGCAAATAACTAAAGTTGCTTACATGTGCCCCAGCAGAAATATGAAGGTAGAGGGGCTTTTCACCATCAGATGGTGTGTTTGGAGGCTTGTATTTACCCCTGCAATAGCCAGATTAAATAATTATTATACTGTAAATAAAATCTAGACAATAAGCAATATAAGACCTCATGATGTACTACCTAGTTATAACCACAGCACCCGTACTCTTCTGAATCTGCAGAAACAGTGATAATAATCAATAAATAATGTGCAGAACCTTTATATAATCATGTTTGCTTCTCGACTCATATTTAGTCGTATTAAACCCATTAACAATAGTCACCTCTTCTTGTGTTTGGCGCTTTGTGAGCCTGTAGCGAACAGCCGGATCAGCATCATTAATGACAATTTCTCTCGCTATCAGCTCATCCTGAATTTTCGGCTGCAATAACTCATTGGAAAATCAGAAGTGACCCAAACGAAAGAGATAGCTGATTGTGAACAGCAGAAGGGTAGTGGGAAAATGACATAAAGAACACGGCTGATTCAGTATAAATCCAAAGGATGCATAACAAACACATTAACTGTTAATTTGCAGTAAGACACCCGCAGGAAAGTGAACCTGTGAATTTTTTCTTCTTGATGATGATACAAGGGGAGCCGAGGGTCTTTCGGAAACAGCCTCCCTATCTTCCGAGATGGGGGTAAGGTCTGCGTACATTTTACCCTCCCCAGACCCCATATGTGGGATTTCACTGGGTATGTTGTTGTTGTTGATGATGATACAAGGAGGCAGATAATTGGGAAAGGTTTATTGAAAACAAAAATAATTTCTTCCACCCCCAAAGATAAGCAGCGAGAAGCAAATGTTGGCAGATACATAAATCATGCATTTGGATAATAACTAATAGAGCTAGGTGGCAACCCTCAAGTAGTAGGGAAAAACTTTCAAACTAGAAAATAATAAGCAGCAACTTCTCCAATGATCTTACCTGAATTAATTTCTGTGCAACAATGACGGGAAGCTGCTGCATTGTAGTAGCACCAACAGCGGTAAGAGGATTCGTGAAAGCAGCACCTATGACTGGAGCTACACCAGGTAGTGGGATACCAGCAAGAGAACCCATGTTTGCCATTGGAAAAATTCCAGGTACCGCTACTCCTTCTGGAACAAATGTATCCGCTGGCTGATCCCATTTTCTCCTTTTCCTGGAAGATGTTGAAAGTTATACCACCATAAGAGCTTACTAGGAACTTCTTATTAGACTACAGAGCTGTCACCTAGATGATTAACTAGGAGTATCATTCTTTTATATTAATTAATAAAAATTTCTCTCGTGTGAGCTCACATGCCGGTACCAAGCCCGAAAAAGGCAGGCTTACTTTAGGTACGTCCAACATCAAACCAATCAATTTATGATGAATCAATCAACTATGCCTCAATCCTAAACTAGCTGGGGCCATTTAAGTGAATCTCTATATCCATTCAGCTCTACTCGGCCCCAGTACAAAAATTTTAATGCTTTTTTTATAACTGTGGTGTATGGGCCAGCTTGCGTGCACCTTGACTAACTCCACGGGATAGTTACTCGTACTCTTTGAAAGTGTTGCCGCACCCATGTCGAATCCTTCAAAAATACACTACTTTTGAAGGATCCGACACGCACCTGATGACATTTTCGGAGAGTCCGAGTAACATAGGCTGCCACCTCCCACCAGCAACAAGTACCAGATAACTCTGTCCACTAAGGCTAGGATAGATGGAACAAATCACCCTAGTGTTTCTGTCTCTGCTGGGAGACAAATAATGCTTATTTTTTATCCTCTTCTGCGGCATAATGCAAACAATCCGGCTAATATTTATTGTCTTAAACCAAGCTTCTCTAAATGCCTAAGGAAACACCTACCCTTCCGTGCGAAGATAACTACTGCCATTACCTTAATACTGGTTCTTCGTATAGAGTAACAATTTTATTATCTCAACAAAGTACTAGTAATTCAGCTGCCCAACTTTTTCAGTGTAGCATCAGAGCAAAAGGACATCGACAATCTCACGGAGCCAGTAACACATCAAAAAGATTAAATCATGCCAAACCTCAAACTCAATAAACAATAATCCAACTCAAGCATCAGGTTAAAAATTTTAGGTAGATCAATCAATATATCAATCAGCTAGGCTCAATCCCAAACTAGTATACTTTCAGGGGATAGCAAACAAAATTTAATCATACGTGAAGTTTCAATTTTGACATAAGTCAATAATATTAAGGGAAACTTAGATCTCAATTAAGTAGCTTGCCTTCCAAAAATAAAACTGAACATGACACAAAATTTAACCATACGTGAAATTTCAATTTTGACCTAAGTCAATAATATTAAGGAAACTTAGATCTAAATTGAAGTGGATAGATTTTCAAAAATAAAATTAAATATATAATTTTATGCACCTTTGCTTGGTTGATGAAGAGTTGGAGTCTATGGGTTCTCTAGGGCAATTATCCTCCGTCATTGATGAACAAATTTATAATTCCTACAATTGCAATGCTTCTTTTGATTTAACGGAGCCAAATTAGGATTTAAATTTCACACAGAGAGAGATCTAAGATGCATTTAATTGCAAGAATTAATGGCTTGGATAATTTAGGTGCAATTTGGATTTCGGCGTCAATTGCTAGAGTTTCCTGTCCAGGAACAAGAGTCTTAGTCCAGATTGTCCCTTATTTTGATGGAGTAGGTATATTTTGATCCCTTTAATATAACTTTGAGCATTTTTAGTCCTTTAAATTTGATAAAGTGGAGCACCTTTAGTCCAACTATCAAAATGGACTTAAAAACTTGGAAAAGTAGGCGTTTGGGCACGCAAACCAAATGTTTTCACTCTTTTTGAAATTTTGAAACTGGAGTTAAAGATGGAATTGTGTTTGATTATAATTTTTGTAAATAATATTTGATCGTTTGAATGTATTCAAAGTGAAAATAAGGTTTGAGGTGTTTTTCAAATTTCAAATGCAGCTTCATTTGGAATTTTCAAATAAAGTGAAAATAAATTTTTAGTTGTATTTGGAATTTTCATGGTAAAGGCTAATTCTCCAATAAACTGAATAAAAAAATCGGAAAAAAGTGAAAAGTTATCATGGCCAAACAGGTCCTTAAGAGTGACTACTAAAAAAGCACTAGTAAAAACTGAGCTTGGCCCATTTTTTAATTCCTAGTTTTTGGTGCAAAAAAATTAGGATCGGTCGATACAAAAGCCAGTTAATTTATCGTGTTTTTTGTAGTTTTATTTGGTAGTCAGTTAGTCACTGTTAGTTGGACAAAAAGTATTTCAATTTAGCAAATTTAGGGGACTAAAGATGCTGAGAGTTATATTTAAGGGACAAAAATAGACCTAATCCAATAGATAAAGGACAAGTTTAACTGAGAACTCAAGCAAGTCTTGTGACATGCACGTGCAGTTAATCCAATAAGTAAAGATAATTTCTAATGCAGCGTTGAAGCACAAGCTGGAATAGCTCAGTTGGTTAGAGCGTGTGGCTGTTAACCACAAGGTCGGAGGTTCAAGCCCTCCTTCTAGCGCGATATCTTATTTTTTGTTTTTTAAGGTAGTTGGAGTATGTATTTCATTTTTTAGACAATAAGTATTTTCTAATCTTTATTTATTCTTACAAACTATCAATTTTATTTCTTACAGGAAAGATATGAGCAGTATGCCATTAGTATTAATGCTGCTGGGAAAGAAGTAATAAATAAATCGTAACAATTTTCTTTCAATATGTGTAGAACTACAAAGGAAAAGAATCATCCACATAATATGGTTTTTATTATATTATTCTAGCATTCAACTCTTTTTATTCTTTTGATTTATTTAATCTGAAAGTAAATGTTACTTGAAGAATTCTTTTTTGGACATTAATTATCAAGCAAATTCACTTTAATCTTTATTTTTGTTCTTTCGAACTGTCAGTTTTAATTCTTATATGAAAAATATTAACTATAATGTTGCTGCAAAATAAGAAATAAATAAATAAATGAAATTCTTCGTGCAGAAATACGAAGGTCAAAAAGTTATATTATATTATTCTAGCGTTTAGCTCTTCTTTTTTTCTTCTTTCTTTGAGGGTGAGAGAAGAAAGTAAATAGTATCACTTTTTTCTCGACAAGAATTCTCAAGTTGATTTTGCTCCAATCTTTATTTTTTTCCTCTTGAACAATCAATTTATTTTCTTACAGGAAAAATATGAGTGTTTGACTAATTAATGTTGTTGCAAAATAAGCAAAAATAAATCCTATAAAAGTAACTACAATGTTTTATGCACTATTTGTCACCTTGGTTATCTATTAGAATATTTTGCTATAATTTATAAACCAAGTAAATAAAGGCTTAATTGAAATGCCGGTATAAATTAGGCGAAATAGCTAAATAAACTTTTTACTTATTTGGTTTTGATATTTGAAACTATAGGGTTTCATCCATATACCTATAGTTGTTGGACCACACTATTATAAATTCCTCTAACTGTTAATCAAGCATATGTAGCAACCCAAAGACTGAGTTGGACAAAGTGAATATATTTCATACATATTACATGCGTGAATATAAAAAATTAGATCAAGCATATGTAGCAACCCAAAGACTGAGTTGGACAAAGTGAATATATTTCATACATATTACATGCGTGAGTATAAAAAATTAGATCAAGCACATAATGATTAAAAAGGAAAAAAAATGAAAAACGTATCATAAAAGTCCCGTCCTATTTTTTTCTTTTTCACCTTCCCCCTTTTCGTTTTTTCCCAAAGTTATGGCAGTCGGCTTTGGTGATGGAGCTCACCATCGGACGTGGTATTTTGAAGGAGAAAAGGTGAGGAGACAAGACTGAAAGAGGGATAGTGAGAGATTTTCAAATTTAATAGTGTGTGATGATGGATTTTCCAATTATTTTTGTGAATTTTGCTTTTTTCCGAGATGAAAAAGGGTTATCTTTTTTGTCTTTTTTGTGAGTTCAAAAATAGCATCATCTTTATGCTTTCTAGATTTACTGAAGGAGTTTTGATAAGGAGGATAATAGACAAGGTGGAGAAATTGAGTGAATATAGAAAGCAAGGAGATGGTGCACTAATTCTGTAATGATACCAGGCTGAATTCTTTTAGCGTGAGTTAGTGTGGTACATATGATTCGCTGATCTTTTAAAAATAATAGTTACTGCAGTTCTTGATTGTTAATTACTTGCTTTTAATTGATTGTTTGCATTGTACACATCTATCCTTTTGGGTTTTAACTCGATAAATGCTTAGGTGACATTAAGTGTTGATTAAATGCTTATATTACATGTTTCTTTCCCTTTTCCCTTTTATTTCTCTAAATATTTTGTATAGGTAAAACTTAATGGTTATCTTTTTAGTAAAGTGTTTTTCACTAATGTGTTGTGAGCTCTCTATGATATTTTCAAGTGTGCTACTATCACATTGCGAACAACCTACGATACTTATTAGTACATGTTAGTGTACTTATACTACACTTCTACACATTTTTGTGAAGGTTTGGATCCCAGCACTAGCAATATTCGCAAGTGAGTTTTCTATCGAGATCCAACTTTCAAGGATGAGCCGCTTGCATTGTTTGTTGTGGCCACCATATTATTCCTACTTAGTTTATTTTACTTCCTTTGTCATACTATGTACATACAACGACAATAACAATATCACATATACTCGGTATAATCCCACAATTAGAGTATGAGGAGGATAAAATGTATGCAGATCTTATCCTACCTCGAGCGTAGAGATTGTTTTCGATGATCAAAGAAAGTTATAAGACAACACTTATGAAAACATACATAGGAACAACAACAGGATAGTAAGAAAATTGAAGTAAAAAACGTCATACTGTGTACATATTACATAAATTGTATATCTATTCTTAATTTTTCTCATGACAAGCATCACCAGTTCTTGGGTTTAGTATTTGAGTTTCGCTTCCGTATTGTATTTCAACTATTCTTCCATTTATGATATTTTCAATTATAGACTTTAATGCTTTACTTCCGCTTGATCAATTTGAGTTGATGAATGTTTTAATTCGCATAGCTTGAAATAATTGGGTGTCATTACAACTAAGGGAATTTCAATCTTGATAATCTCAATCCATTCTGAAGCGTGATAATTGTAGCTATGATATCCCCAAGTAACCAAATCCCTAGGTAATACCCTAAGAACAAATTCCAAACTAAAATCGCAAGAAAGAAATCTCCATGAACGAAAATTCTCATGTAAATCCCCAAGAAACAAATTCTTGCTAAATTCTTTGCAAATATTTCCTGGTAATTTCCCATGTAAGAAATTTTCAAGTGAATCTCCAAGAACAAATTCCCAACTAAAATAGCCGCAACCAAATCTCTAGATAAAATATCCCCTTATAAAATTTTAGAAAAATGTCCTACTTAAATTTGCAGGTAATGACACCTTGGGATTTTCCTGCGGATTAATAAAATATTTCTTTTCATTATTTTTGTTTGTTCACTTGCGAAAGTGGTATTTGCGAATTAATTTTCTAGATAATTTCTCATGACATATTTTTGCGTTAAGTAGCTAGAGTCCTGCTAATTTTCCTAGGAAAATATTTTGCCCAAGTAATAGATTCTAGAATTTAGAAATTTTAGATTTTCGTATGAGAGTCAACTATTTGTGAACATTCTATTATTCTTTTTGAGACGTTGTTAAGAATATAATTATCATAATCTAAGTTGGGGAAAAAGATGAGTTAAGAAAAAACATATAAGTAGAGGAAAACGATTTGATTAACGATGGTTGCTTGCTTCGGAGTTTTAGATGATTGTAATAAAGGGGAGAGAAATAAATTGAGAGACTTTTATGAAATTACATAAAAGAGTGTGTGTGTGTGTATAATACTCAAAATACTGGAAGTCATTTTTAGCAAATAGTAATAATTTTGTTTTTGAGTAATTACAAATAGTTAATTTCATTTGAATTTAAAGTGATATTTTTTTTTTTTTGGCAAATAACTGGAACATTTTATTCACCAAGTAAACATTTGTACAACTCAAGGAAAAAGGAAAACAAAAGGCAAACTGGGACTTGACATCAAATAACAGTCCCCTGTGCTCCATATCATCTATACCTCCTATCTACATTACCTAGGGATAAAAGTTCATGCTATCTAATTTCTGCTTTAACCTCGGTCTAGTAGCACCACGCCCATGCACTTCCTGCACAATTTGCTTCACTATAGCTTCAATACTCCTCTCGCATTTTGTTAAAACCCTGGCATTCCTTTCCTTCCAAATCTGATATGCAGTACCAACAAGACACATCCTGTAAATTTTAGAAGCTGAACTGTTACCTTTAGAATGTGTAAGGACCCATTGCAACTCACTTTGCCACTCCATGGGAGATCTAGCTATACCTTGCCAACTTAAAATCTTCTTCCATATAGCAGAAGTATAGCAGAAGACACAACACACTTAAAGAATAAATGTGCAATGCTTTCATCTTCATGGTTGCATAATGGACAGATGGTATCATCAGTGATACCCCAAGTAGCTAATCTGTCTCTAGTTAAAAGCTTCTCACAAATGATTAATCTCAGAATAAAGATCCATTTCGTCGCCCCCAAAGTTGTTACACACCACTTTCCTCCAAGGAACTTTTTGGAAAGGCCCTCTCAATATGACATACACCTTCTTTATGGAGAACTTTTCCATCTGGATCAAGTCTTGTTCCTGTATTCCTACATTTTCAAGATAAACTTTGGCTTTAAGAATTTTCCTTACAACCCAAGAAGCGTTGCCAGCTACCAGACCCCACATTGATCTCCCTTTGCTGTAGTATATGTGAAGCCATTTAACCCACAACTTATCTTTTTTCTTACACAAGTTCCATAATAGTTTGCATACAGCTGCTCTATTCCATTGTAGGATATCCAATATGTTAAGATCTCCTGCAGATCTAGGGTAGCACATTTTTTCCCAAGCCAATAGAGCCTTTTTTTACACTTCATCACCTCCGGTCCAAAGAAATCTTCGGCAAATGGCTTCTATCATTTGGATTATCTTCTTCGGCAATAGAAATATTCGAGCCCAAAAGGTTTGTATGGAAAACAAAACACTTTTAATTAATTGGACCCTACCAGCATAAGATAAATATTTTGTAGTCCAAGTAGAGATTCTGCCGAGCATTTTATCAAGCAGAGGCTTGCACTGATTCACTGATATTCTCTTTGTGCTCAATGGAACTCCTAAATATCTGATAGGAAGTTCCCCTCTTGTAAATCCAGTTAATTCCAGGATGGACTCTTGATCAGCCATAGGGACCCCTCCAAAATAAATGGAACTTTTCTCCAAATTTGCTTTCAAACCTGAGGCCTCTGAGAATTCCTTAAAACAATTAAACAGCATCTGGACAGACAGTACATCCCCTCTGTAGAATAGCAACAAATCATCTGCGAAACTAAGTTGTACTAGGTTAAGTTTTTCACACCTTGGATGATAGTTGAAGTTTGGATCTTGTTGAAGAGTTTTGAGCAATCTACTCAAATATTCCATGGCAAATACAAAGAGGAAGGGAGATATGGGATCTCCTTGCCTCAATCCTCTCTTAGCCCAGAAAGGAGCAACTGGTTTTCCATTTATCACAATAGAATAAGATACAGACTTCAAACAGTTCATAATCCAGTGGATAAAGACAGCAGGGAAGTGTAAATACTCCAGTATTTGTTCAATATAAGGCCACTCCACTGAATCATAGGCCTTTTGCATGTCAACCTTTAGTATGCATCTAGGAGAAATGTGTTTTCTACTATACCCCTTGACCAATTCATGACTCAACACAATGTTGTCAGTTATAACTCTCCCAGGTACAAAAGCAGATTGCCCAATATCTACTAATCCATCCATTACACCTTGCATTCTCCTCATTAAGATTTTAGAGATCAAGTGATATATTGAAATATTAATTTGAAGATGTATTGAATTAAAATTATTGGAAGTCATTTTTTAGCAAATAGTAATAATTTCGCTTTGAGTATTTGCAAATAGTTAATTTCATTTGAATTTCAAGCGGTATATTGAAATATTGATTTGAAGATGTATTGAATTGAAATATTAATTTCACTCGTAAATCTTCAACTTTTTTTCCTTTAATTCTAGATTCAACTTTCAGAAATTATTATTTTTTCACTTCAAATTTAGATAGTAACTTTTTTCAAGGGAAAAAAGTAAAAAATACTCCTCTACTATATGAAATATCTTACATTTAGCATTTGTTATACTTTTGATTCATTCATTCTCTTTCTCTTATAAATATTTCTCATATTTATCCTTGATCTGAATGAAACTCTAACGAATGTAGAATAATTTAAGATCATAATTTTGTCGATGGGCAAACCAATTGCAATTATGGTAAATAAAAACATAAACCTTATTTTTTTAGTTAAGTGAAAATCAGTCTAAACAATAATGTGTATGAACAGGCAACTGAATTTACATAATATATGTAAAAGTTAAATTATGTAATCCAAATTATAGATTGTAGTATATTTATTTATTTGAACATAACCAGATTATAGTTTAATATGGCTTAAATTCAACTATTTTTTTTTAATAAATAGCATTACTTGTTTTCATCAAACATCCAAGATACAATAGAAAAAGATATCCAATTGAGGAGACAAACTACAACCTATTACGAATTATGAATTTCACTAAAGTTCTAGTGACATTTTTTCTTATTGTGACTCTTTTAGCAAATGTTAAAGTTGTTGGTGAGAATGGCTTATCTTGCAGAGGAAAATGTGTACTCGCATGTATATTTGGTAAAGTACCTGGTTGCAGGGACGATTGTATGAAACAATGTCATATTAAGACTTCTCCAGAAAATTTGAATTGTAATCTTGCTTGTTCAATTGAATATTGCTCCAAATCTAAAGAAGGTATAATTTCATTTTATAACTTTCTTTATTTTAATAATATTTTATGTTAATATCACCTAATTTGTGGCGATGGACTTTTTGTAGATTCAAAAATAATGGAAAGCTGCTTAAAAGAATGTTCAACAAAATCTTGCACCAAGAAAGACATGTATATCTTATGCTTGTAATTTTTTTAAAAGCATAAGTAATAAAAATAAACTACAAACAAAAGTATTTATGTCATCTATCTTATTGATCACTCCAAATGCTTTGATCTAGATTTGCTTTTGATGAAGTGGAGTAACATTATTGATACTTTCATTTTTTTTATTTTTCTTCCTCTCTCATGGAATCGCAACAAAATTAAGATTGATCTTTCACTACCATGTCCAGATTGCCTATCGTTAATCAGATTGCGTTACAATCCGTATGCTAACTTGACTTAATGGGTAAATGCGAAATTAATCATCAAATCTATATATAATATAAAGCTAGGCATAGACAAGGTGATGTGACACCTATCTATGGCTTAGAAAGCTATTTATCTTTTTTCTCCTTTTTTGACATTTTATCTTTATATTTCCTATTAATTATTTATTTTCCTCTTCCTACAAAAAAAAATGTATTAATGGTCAATTATGAGGGTTGTAACATTTTATTATGAATGGGTGTAACTGTTCTTTTTATTAGGAGAAGATAATGGTGAAGGGTGGTTATGTGACAATAATTGCACACTCTTCTTCTTCCCTTTCATTTTTTTTTACCACTTACTATAATTTTAGTTACCCTCCCATTAAAAACTCCAACGCTATTAGGAGGATATGATCACATTCTTGAAGATATGATCACATTCTTGAAGACCATGTTATGGCTTTGGACTCGGTAAGTACTGTATTTTTCTTTACTTATCTTATCCCTACCCTTATGTAATTGTCTAAGTCTTCTCAATATTTTTTTGTTGCCACATGTTTACTTATCGGACAGGGGCCGGTAATATTCGACGTATCTGTGCGATTACAGATAAAGGGAAAAATCTCAGACGATAGGTATGGTGCAAATTTTGTCCGAAACTATTTTTTCACCATTTTTTCTGTAATCTATGTCTCTTTGGAGCTTGTTGTTACAACTCGGAATTTCGGGTTGCTGAGCGGTGAATAGACTAACGTAAGTTAAGGTGTATATGATGTTCCTATAAGTAAGAAGGGATACTTAATGGTTCTAATTAAGATTCCAAAGACATTTGAGGCAAGGGAGAAAAGTTCGTCAAAATGAAACTTCACTGCAGTTCTGCGAAAGGGGGGTTCGACGGTCGTTCTTTGTACCGTCGGACGGGTCAACGCTTCGTCAATTGTGCCGTAAAATTGATTTAGCGCAAGGACCATTCGACGGAGCAGATCGACGCTCCGTCGATCAATTCGACGGACCGTCCTTCTCACCGTAGAATGAAAGGAAACGAAAGTTGCTCACTGAAAATTTCACGACTTCAACGGTCAGATCGATGCCCCGTCGATCTAAACGACGCTTCGTCGTTCGTATCGTATAATTGCCCGACTGGTCAGATTTTTTTTATATATGGACGACCCAAGCTTATTTTTTTCATTTATCATCTTCTTCAACCCTCTCCACACCTCTAGAACCTTCCCCACACTATATCAACATAAACCCATGATAAATCAAGACTAAACACCAAAGATTTGTAGAATCAAGTGTAAGGATGTTCTCTAGGGCTTGTGGAAGTCAAGGATTCCTTTGAAATTAAAGCTAGGGTTTTCTCCAAGTGAAGTATCTTCATTCAAAGACCGTTCCTACACAATCAAAGGTGAGTTTTATGCTCATTTCCAAGTTATTAAGAATATTGAGTGGTTGAAAGACTTGGATTGAGGAGGAAAGTAGAAAATGGAGCTTGTTGACACCCAATTTTGTCCCTCTTTTATTCCAATTTATTTCCTTGGGCTTTTCAATTAATTAAATCTAAATATTTTATTTTCGCTATTATTTCTACTACTATTAATATTATTACTTTCACTTTCATTATTCTACTACCAATATTAATAGTATTACTTTATCGCAAATTTCAAAAGGGTTCGTCAACATTTTATTTTTCGTTAAATTGATTATACTTTATCAAGTTCTTTACTTTCTACATATTAATCATTAATTATCATAGTACATAATATACTAGTTATTAAATTAGAAGCCCAAAAAATGAAGGAGGAAGACTATATTTTCAGCCAAACAATAGCCCAATTTATCATCATACATAGCCACATTTTCGGACCAAACATAGCCCAAACAAATAGGCCCAAACGGATCAGTCCACTTCGTGACAGCCCACACGTTACCCGACCCGGCCCACCTTTTTTTTAGGTTGAAACCCTTCTTTTCTCTCTTTTCTTCTTCAGCCGTTCCTGCTTTCTCCTTCTCTCTTCTCTCTCTTTCACTTCTTTCCTCTTTTAAACTAAGGAATAAAATGCTTTCAACAATGGCAGGTCTTTATTATCCCATTCTCGTGCAACATCCCTCTGCCCTCTCCTTGTCATCTCCTTTCTTCTCTCCCTTCCTCCATTTTTAGCTTAAAAATAGAACCCCTTTAACTTTAAACGGCTTTGCCTACCCATTTCCGCATAAGAAATTGTCCAAAGTCCTCCAACGTTCGATTTCAAAATGAGTGTTGACTAGATTTTCAAACTCCAACTTCAAATCCCGCCCAAAGATTCAAACAAATCAAACCCTAATTTTCACCTATAAATATCATCTTAAGTCCATAGCCGAAGGGAGAGAACACGAAAGATTTACCATAGTTTCACTATCAAATTATTGTTGTAAGGTTTTTTTTTAGCCGTCACTTAGCACCTTCAAAACACTCTCAGTTCTTGCAAAGATTTTCCTTTCTTCGGTGAACTTTAGCCACGACCAAAGTATTCGAACTCAGTCGACTCTAGTTTCGGATCCGTTCATAACGAGAGAGTTGATTCGAGGCCCCGACGTCCCGTCCACTGCACCCACAAGAGGTAATACCCGACCTTGTTCTTCCTTCTTTTCCGTCGACATCGTATTCTGTTGTAGGAAGATCATGACTTAAAATTTCGATGAGTTCTGAAATATTCATATAGGTAGGCATCTTAGTAGTCGTTTTAGGTGTCATAATGCTTCTCCTATGTTTGAACTTTGCTGAATAAGAAACGTGTTTGCCCTGTTTGAAATATAGCGTTAAATACTTGTCGGGAATTTTCCTTCGTATATTCAGGATGTGATCTTTGTATTTAAGTTCAGTTAGAAAAAATGATCTGAGCATTTAAGTAATGTAGTTAAACTAAAGTTAAACCAAGTTCTTAACAATGCGTTCATAGGCTAAATCTTGAATTTGACAATCTGTAATGTTCAATGTGGCTCTGGAATTCACCTAAGTTCACGTTCCATATTTACCACTATGGGTGTTCAGGAGTTTAGAGACTAAAGTTAAACCAAGTTCTTAACAATGCGTTCATAGGCTAAATCTTGAATTTGACAATCTGTAATGTTCAATGTGGCTCTGGAATTCACCTAAGTTCACGTTCCATATTTACCACTATGGGTGTTCAGGAGTTTAGAGACTAAGTTACAAATACTTGCTTTAATGATCGAAAATGAACAGGATAAACAAACAAAAAAAATACTTTGAGTTATCTGAAGTTTAATTTATTCATTAAAGCCAAAGTTTATTTCTTTTTTTTTCATTTCCTGTTTCTCTTTGAATCTTGTTAGACGTTTGCGGGTCACATTCTAATGATTTTATCTCGTCTATTTATTTTCCATATCCAAATCTGCTTCTCGTTCTAATCTTTTTCCTTCTTCTTTTTTTTTTTTTTTACTTTGTTTCGCATGTACACCGGAGCCGAAGAGTTCCATTTGAAACTCAACGATGCTTCGCAGAGGAGTCTGCATTACCTCTCCATTCCTCGTCATTTATTTCCCTCGCTTCCTCCTAAATACCTCCAAACAGAGAAATGAAAGAGGAGCAAGGCGAAATTCTGAGTTTTAGTGCAAGCTGTCCGCTACATGTTCTTTATATTCTAGTTGCACAAAAACCGTCGAAACTCGGCGGAATGTGCCATTGATTTGCTTCGTTATATTTGCTTGGTGTGGTTTGAAACTTTTAATTATTCATTAGGTTAGGACCCATGACTAACATAGGATTAATAACAAGGTTATTTTCAATCATTTAAGTGCTTCTCGGACTTAGTAAGCCACTTCATTACCTATTTTATGACGCCAAATTTTTAAAAGATTTCAAAATTTGTGCTTTAATCATCATTGGATGTGTTACTGATTCTTGGCTAATATACTCAAGATTTTTATCAACTTTAAAAAAAAATTAGCTTCTAAACAATACCTTATCAGCTAAAATCACATTATTGACGTTACATATTTATATCCCTTGCCCAGTTAAAAATATTTTCAAAAATGAATGCAATATTACAAGTTTTACATTAATCATTGCCTATTGTTTTCAACGTCTCGTTTTAAAAAGAGATAATTGGAATATAGTCAATAGACATTTATATATTTTAAACAACCCTTTAACATATTCAGCACACAGATTAATTAACTCTAAGTCCGGTCGGATTAACCATTGTTAATGGAACTTAGAGGATGCCTAATACCTTCCCTCTAGATTAGTTGAACCCTTACTCAAATTTTTTGGTTTCGTAGACTTTAAAACAAATCAACTTTAGATAATTACTTTAATTAACCTTAGGTGCCCTAATTCACCGTAAATAATTAGGTGGCGACTCTTAACTTTAATTAACCCCGGAATTACCCGGATGTTGTAAACTATTTTGACTTAGGTTAAAATAGGGTATGACAGAGCTCAAATGTGAAAATAATGGTATTTTTGAATAGTGACTTGACTCGAATGATAGTTCTTGACATATCATGGGTATAATCTTGTTATGAATGATATTAAGGATGTTAAAGAAGCATTATATGTGAATGAATGCGACGTTGGGTGGTAATTATGGTTATAGATGGCTTTGAGAGGGAATTTTGAGATTGAATAATGTCTAGCTTAGCAAAGTTATTGATTATGATATTATGGATGTTGTTATTAATGTTTAGGAGTTGCTATATTATATGGAGAAAATTGTAGAAACAAAGGAAATGCTGCCCATTTTTTGTTAGCCCTTAATCGCCTTAGCTTAGCTTCAAGTACGTTTCCGGTTATCTAATCTTAGTACGAATTCTCTTGAATGTGGAATCGTGAACTTGGAGGGAAGCGTTTAGTCGGCAAAGTTAAAGAGACGTAAAGGTATGTAAGGCTAGTCCCCTTCTTTCAAAGGCATGACTCCTATATTATGATTCCTTCTCTATGTTTCCATGACCTTCTTACATCCCAAAAGATGGAAGTTAAAAATTCTTAAGAGCTTCTTATGAGGTAGAGATGAGATATGTTCTATGATAATGATGATGATAATGATGCTTTCATGAGTTTGATAATCCTATTTTTATGATTTCATTGATGTTACTTTTGGTTGTTGTCTCACCTCATGATAGTAGCTCTTCCAAGGCGAGACATAGCGATGATGATTATTCCATAATGTAATCGGAGATTCCCAACCTTACGTCACTCCGATAGAGTTATAGCTTTTACTTGAGCTCCCATGCACGCCTCATATTATGTATATGTATGATTACACCGCGCCTATACGGGTCGGTAGCCACCACTACGACAAAGCGTAGTGTGTAGCTATGATGATGATTACACCATGTCTAGATGGCATGGGCAGACACCACTAGTGGGTGGCTCAAGATGTTTACCTCGGATGCGGGAGGCCCGGACGTGGGCTAATGATAATCACACCGTACCTATATGGTCGGGCAGTTTATATATGCATACATGATATGATGTTGTTTATTATATAAGTTAGCATGCATGACTCCGCCTTAAGAGGCAATCAGTTACAGGTTATCTCTTTATCTTGTATTCTTGTATCTCTTTATCATGTTATCGTGTATGCCTTACATACTCAGTACATTGTTCGTACTGACGTCCTTTCTTTTTATGGACGTTGTGTTCATGCCCACAGGTAGACAGGGAGGCGGCCCAGATTCTTAGGAGCTATATCAGCTTATACAGGGGCACCCTACTACTTCGGAGGTGCAGCTTATTGATGCATTCTTTTGTATTCATATTTGGGTATGATGGGGTCCTATCCCGTCCTTATGTCTCGCATACTCCAGTAGAGGCTCGTAGATATGTATGCGTAGGTAGTAGATGTCTCATGAATACACCAGTGTATGTTTTGTATATCATTTTTGTAGCCGTGAGGGCTTATATGTATATGTATGCATTGCCTTGGAGGTAATGAGTCTACAGGTTGGGTATGATTGTTAGCATGATGAGTGGTGCTAGGTAGTCAGCTCCGGGTACCCGTCATGGCCCACTGATTGGGTCGTGACACTTGTGTCTAACAGATCTTGACAATGAAAGTACTTAGTGTGATACTTGCTGAAAAGATTAGCCATCAACAAACTTCTTAAGTCTCATGGAATTGCAAACATTCTTCGTTAGTTGTACCTTTGTTCTTTAAAAATTTATCTGAATAGTATTGAGGTCATACCATAAAAAAATAAAATTTATCCGAATAATATTGAAGTTATTGCATTAACACATAGCGCAAGAGAATTTTTTAAGGATCACAACAATTCTCAAGGCATATATATGGCCTGAGAAAAAGAAATCTAGAACGTAAATTAATTATAGTACTTGAGTTTGTCTTTTCTATCATAGCAAAAATTGTTTCGTCTTGATTTGCATTATTAAATCTTCACTATCAACGAGGTGAAGAGCACTTTGTTATCCGCTCTTCAAATATCCAAAGCTGCAACAACGTAGCACCTTTTGTTGTTTGTGGTGGTTCACTTATTAAGGTTCTCTAAAGTAATTGTTAATTCTTTTTATTGTTACTTCTTAATTGACGAGTTGTCTTTTTCTTAATTTTTTTTCTCACTTCATTTATATGCTTAATTACACTATTCTCTTTTAATTTGTTCATAACAGCTATTAAGGGAATCATAAAGTGGTGACGGTACTTGCTTGGCTTGGTATTAGGTGCTTGACTTAATATTCAGGTTCTAATGTTGATTATTTGACTACATGAGCCATGAGATGCCACTGGCATTTTCGCTTGCATGATTTCCGTAGAAAGCATAACATGTACTACCTAAACATTATCCATGGAGATTTATTTGCCCCCACTCCCCTTTGCTTATCTATGCTTTAAAGTTTCTTATTGGATTTTATTTTAATGTATTTTTTCCTTTTGTTTTTTGACTATTTGTTGAATTAACTTTTTTCACTCTTATATCAAGCCACAATCAATCTATATTTAATAATGGCATATGACTGTACAAATAACTTGTGTGTGCTATCCTAAAGCCTCCGTAATTTGGTAACACGAGCGCGCGCATATATATATATATATGTCATTGCATATTATATCTAAACACATTATCATAAAAGAAAACAGATTATATTGATATGACCGATTATGATCCTCTTCATTCTCATAATAAAAGAATAGTGGTTTGCTTATCATTTCGTAATACTTTTTTCTTTTTAATGTTAATTATATCATCTTTTTTTGATTACTCATTTTAGTTTAAGAGTGCTCTTGAAAGAGTAAAGAAGGGTTTGACTCATGGGATTACAATAATGATCAGAGATTGCGCATTTTTTCCACGGGATCGAAGTCGTGAAAGCGGTTTATAATGTCGGTGATATGTAGTAAAGATTCCTTTTTTGTGCAGTGATGAGTGAATACTTGCAACAATCAGTAATGGAAAGGAAATATCCTTTCAATTTGAAAAAACAACCTTTTATTCAATTTGATCTTTTTTCGTGGTTGCTTTTCCTCACTATTATAGCAATATTTAATGTTTGTTTGAACCTAAGATCAGTTTGTTTTGGTCTTTGTTTAAAGTACGAAGTAGATATTGCATTTGATGAGAATGTTCCCAATTACAAACAGATTACAACATTAGTGGGTTAGTTGAATATACAGTAGTATGTTATCATTAGTTAGATGTGGTGCAGCGGATGAATCAAGCCATCTCTTAACCTATGCCTCATGTTAAAGTACTTCATGGAAAAATCCTTGGTAGGGGGCGTTTTCATTCGAATGAGACCCTACGCGCACGTGACCCAGTGGATATACGGCTCCAAACGTCTGGTCGTGACATCCAATGGAAAACAAAAAAAATCATTAGTTGAATAAATTTATGTTTTATTCAACCGCGCGAAGCGCGGATAAATTTAGTAGTTATTGGATTAAAATAGTGTAAACGGTCCAAATTTTGATTCATTCATTAATTTTGCTAGCAGTAATTGCACCTCATTGTTCGGATGCTCTTGCCAATTCGTTTACAAATGCATATGCTTAGATGGATTGAGATCAAAATAAAATTCATGCCCAATTTAAACATTCACAAGTCATCGTTTCAATTTCAACTTTAATAGTTTTGTTCCTAAATTCAACTCAAATATTATCTAAATACATGTTTTGTTATATTAGGATAGGGTGAGCATCAAATCATTTGTCTGGACGCAAATTAACAGCGACACACACTCGACATTCCTCTCTAGCATGCTATTTCTATATTTTAGATTACCCTAATATAAAATAATATCAACATAGACGACGAATCGATGGATTTGTTCCCCTACTGTGCGGGAGACATAGAGGCCTAATCCAAATCCGGTTTAGCAGGAATCACTTTCATATTTTAAGCCAACCAGAAATTGTCCAAAAACAATAGATGGATTAATAAAATATGTCCAGGGTCATCCCCTTGGAATTAATTCAGTCTTTAATCCACATTTATAACCTTTGTAATCTATAGCACATTATGAGAATTAATCTGCCATTATTATTTCTTGGCCATGATGTTCGGATTATTCTTCCTATATATTTCATTTTTTCTTGAGAAATACACTTAAAAGAAATATTCTTCTTTCTATTGGGTTCTCTACCAATATAAAATCTTTCTTAGTTTCTGCTCCTAGTTTTATACTAGAAGAGCTTATTGAGTCCTGGAGGATGTGCCTACACCGCCTGAAATATCCTTAAAGATAGGGTCATAGGAACACCTCAAGCTACAAAAAATTTTGCGATTTCCAATAATTTCCAACAAAAAAATGAGTGGAAGGTGCTTCGAGTTGCTGCAATGGTTGGAGATTGAAGAATATACATTATTTTTCCTTTTCTTAATTTATTTTTAAAATATTAATCTGACAAGTGAATATGAATTTTATGTGAATTAATGTGTCCTCGACGTCAGGGCAAGTAAGTGTTATTTTACCTGTTACCTAATCTACTAAAGAATCAGGTTCGTCAGTCACCTAATAAGAAGTAAAATTGTGGCATATAAATTACAAAAAAATTTACCGTGGAAAACTCCTTGCTCAAGGGAGTAAAAAATTATAACCTACCTCGGTACGATTTGCCCCAAAAACTTCACTAACTCAAGTAATTTTAAGGTTACAATCCAATTACCAAAAGACTATAAACTTAGTACCTTTCTCCCTACAATTCACCTAATTGTAGCTACCACTTTCAAGACTAATTCCCTATTCTAGAAAGCTAAAACAAACTCGAACAATTGACCACCTATTACAAAACTTAAATGAAAGAGATGGTACAATTTAAGAGCACAAGACTCATACCTAACAACTCAAGAAGGAAGCAACAACTTCCTCTGGAACATGTTCTCTTCGTTGAACAGTTTAAATCTCACAAAGCACTCCTCACAATGATTGTGATGCTTTATATAAAAGCAGGGATGACCAAATTTCCCTTGACCCTGATCTCCCAATCATAAAGGAATTTGGTTAAGGAATCTAATCCTACTTGGACTTGGTTTCCTTATTTGTTTTTGACCTCCACACGTTTTACTCCTATTTTGCAAACCTCTTTTTATATATGCAAGTGTAGCAATTTATTCCATGTTGAATTCGTATTACTTCATCCACATATTTACCCATAAACCAAATTCATTAAGGAATCCTTCTTACATTTGGAATCTGCTTCATTACTTCTAATCAACCGTCGTTCCAGTCAGCTAAGGACTTGCTTCTTAGCGTAATACTTCTGCAACCCAGTTACCAGTTCCTCCAAGAGACTTGCTAATGATCTGGTTCTTTTATAATGTTTGTTAATCATTTTATTTCAGCTCAACTCAAAATAAGGAACATGCATTCTCTAAGAAGTTAAAAATATTATAGTTCAATTTCAATAATTGTAGGTATTTCGATTAAACTCAAAATAGGAGGATCGAAATATCAAAATTTAACAAATAAAGTGATTATATTATTTTTCAGGCAATAAATTAAATATTTATGTGAAATCAAAAGAATAGTTAAAGAATCAGCCTCACATAAAATTCACTAAATTTGCCTGCCATCCCAATCAAATAACCAACCATACTATGTACATATTCAAAGTTGCGCTTTTGAACCCTTGATGGTAGATCTGACAAAATTGAAAATACAAAAATGTTGCAATGCCTCATCTAATTAATCTTATTTTTTTCTACTAAATGAAAAAAAAAAAGTTGCATTATGCTTTCTCATAATTGGAAGGACGTGATTTTTAGTCGACTTAAGGAACAACTAACGCAGTTTGAGCAATAATAGTAGATTTTAAAGGAAAATAGCCAAAAAAGAGCAGAAAGGGGCATTCCGAGAATTGAACTCGGGACCTCTCGCACCCTAAGCGAGAATCATACCACTAGACCAAATGCCCAAGTGATGACCCAAGCAGCAACATATCTACCATTAATTGAATTTGTCAGCCTCTAACTACTATAGTAGCCATAAACCTCTAGGTATTTGGTAAAGATCTGAAGATAAACACTCCTTGTTATCCTAATTTGATGTTATTATCAAGAATACAGTAGAACCAACTCTTTTTTTTTTTTTTTTTTTTTTTTTTTTTTTTGATAAAGAACCAACTCTAATTGTATTTAAATGGTAGGGCTCACTACTCTTCTGTATGACCTGCTCCAGTTATATTGGACTCTATCATATTCATTTTTTTTTTTTAATTAAAATTTAATGAAAGGAAAGAATGGTTGTGCGTTTAAAAGTTAGTTCAACACATATTAGTAGAAAAGGATTTTCACGAAGGAAATAGTTAAAGGCAGAAAAACACACACACTAATTTTATGCCAAATTAATGATATCGCAATATATATTTTCTTTACCTTCATTTATAACTTAAATATGATAAATGAATAATTACTCTTTTCATTCCATATAAGTGATCTTGAAGGTTTCACATATCCATGAAAAATCACTTGATAACATTTAATTAAAAGAGTTATTTAACTAAATTATTCTTAATCTTCTGATAGAGAAATATAAAGAAGTATTGAAAGATTTTTTAGCAATTTGTTCAAATTACTTATTAAATAAAAGTACATTTGAAAAGAAAAATTTAGGGGAAGTTACATAATTACAAGAAATAAGCAAAATATTTTGTAATCTACAACTATTAACTAAATTACATAATCTACAATATATACTCTAATATTTAGGGTATGTGTATGATATACCATAAATAAAAAAAATGGTGCTATGAATAAAAGACTAATAATAAGGAGTTTCCTTTATTAATAACATTAATTACTTTTCTAAGCATCCCAATATACTCAGCTAGCATTTAATTCATAAAAAAGTATACTACTATTTATATGATATATATTATACAATTCCTTGAACAAGTATATATATTCTTGTACTTATATATTACGTATATATATATATATATATATATTTGACCAAATACATTATTGTATATATTAGGCATATTTTTTTATTATATTAAATATATACAAATATAAATTTAATTGAGTTAATTTTCCTATTTCATGGAAGAGAGAAAAAAATTGAATAGTTAATATGCGATGGCAGAAAGGAAGCCAAGTTTTATGGGATGGGGTGTCAATTATTAATTAATATCCTATTTTAGTGGTAATCTATAAGTAATTATATTATTCTTTCTATATATTGTATATTGTATATTTTATATGTTGATGTAGAGTACAATTGGTTGGCACATAGAGTAATATATTCATATATTAGATATATCGTAATATTAAATACTATATACACAAATAATATTATTATATTATATACTATATATAATAAACAAACTTAAATATACTAATTTCTACTATTATATTCACAAATATTTTGTTATCATCTTTTCAGTTAAATCTACCAATTTGAATATACCATATACTTTTTAACGTTTATTTTCATGTACATTTCTTATACCATATTTCCATATACCATTCTTTTCATGTACTTTTCTTAATATTAATATATTCAAATAATTTCTTTTAGTCACAAAAAATAATTGAATCATCATCAAGTGAAATTTAAAAAAAAAAGAAGAAGAAGAAGAAGAAGAAGAAGAAGGAGGAGGAAACGGAAGATAAAAAGTCTTTTTAAAACGGTAGATTGAATATGGGATTTGAAGTTGATTTTGTTATGTTTATTTGAAAAATTACATTCTAATGATTTTGAAAGAAAGAGAAAGTAAAAAATGGATATGCATTAATGGTAGTAACTCCTAATATTAAATATTATTAATATTTTAGGAATGTAAAAAAGTTGTATTTTTGTAATTAAGAAGTTAAAATTTTGAATAAGTTGTATTTATGTAATTTTTTTGAAAGTAATTGTAATTTTTTTAATTACCATTTGAAAAAGTTATATTTGTGTGACTTTCCCAAAAATTTAATACCTTCTTAAGTTTTAAGATTATTCACTCTGAATTATATTTGAAAGGCTAAAAAATCACATATAAACCGAAAACAACAATAATTTTTAGTGTAATCAATAAATAAGGATAAGTTTTTGTGGTAGGAGGAGTTATGACCTATGATGACACTTTCTTTAAAATTTAAATTAGTCACGAGGGGCCAGAAAAGTTGGGAACTTTAAAACCACTCAATCTTAATTCTATGGATTTGTGAAGTTCTCTTTTACTTCTCGTGATGGCCACACTATTCACATTGGTAAAAGCACATATTTCTCTAAAAAAGTACACAATCTTTTTGCTGGTGAAGTATTTATAATTTAATAACGCATCTTTTGGAGTGGTAAATGACAAAAATGTCTATTGCTCAAAGTTTTAAGAGTGGAGCTTAATTTTTAAAGCAACATTTAGGATGTAAATGATTTTCTCCGGGTGCTCATTAACCCTTTTATCCTAAAATACAGAAGGGGTCATTTGTTTTGAGCTATAGGCCAAAATATTTTTGAATATAAATCGGAATTATTTTATACCATGATTGATTTTCAGTATTAAAATTTGTACAAGTTATGTGAATTTAATACTGAAAATCAAACGTTGTATAATCAATACGGGTATAATTTATATGAAAATTTGTATATTTTTTTTTATATGAATTACAAGGTGAGATAAGTAATACATGTATTAGCAATATGTGGATAAGAGTATCTAAAGACGAAAATACCTTATGGGAGGAAATCTCCAAAAAATATTTTTCATAATGATTTATATACCTTATAATAATTCTTATATTATGTATTCTCATCATAATAGTCCTTATATTATCCATCTCAATGCAATAATCCATACTCCCTTCGGATAAAAAAGTGTGTCCACTTAGCCTATTTTTCTTGAGCAAAAAAGAGCGTTCACTTATCAAATCAAGAAAGAATTAACCTTATTTTTTCAGATTTAACCCTAATAAGTGCTATATGATCAAATGCCAATACCTATTTAATTAGGGACAGTTTAATCAAATTACTTATTTTTTTCTAGGAGTTAGTATTTTCTTAAGAGGTGTACAAATGACTAAATGGACACTCTTTTTTATCAGGAGGGTGTATATTACAAGTTCTTTTTTTTGCGGGGATTGCCCTTCATTTGGGGTGGTCTTTAATTTTTGCCCTTCAAATTGGTGGTCTTTAAATATTGCCCCTCGCCTAACACCCTGAGGTTGTGGGTTCAAACTCCAGCTCAGTAAAAAAATAAATAAATTTCGAAAGGCAGAATTTTCGTGAGGCAGAAGTTGTAAAATTCTGCCTGACCACCATTCTGAGGGGTAAAAATTAAAGGCCACCTCCGGCGAAGGGCAATCCTGCGAATTGCCCTTACAAGTTTTACAACCCCCTGTATAGCACGGAATTCGCCCGAAAAACTCCTTTTAAAACACTTACAATCCCCTAAGAGTCCTTTTTTCTTACAGAAAGAAGACCGGTTTTAATTAAACAGCCCAAGTATTTGAGGTTTGCTAAAGGGCAGTTGCGTCTTTCCATGAATGTAGTCAACTTACACTCATTAAACAATCAGTGGCCTTTCTTTCTCCATACTACTCAAAAGTGAAAAGTACATTACCTTTTTAATTTCCCCCACTTCTCTGTTCCCCCATATTGCCGTACATTCAGTTCTCCTCCAATATTAAATGAGGCTCTTATGTTAACAGATTTTGAGTATCAAATATCTCCAATCAGGTTTAATAAAATGCTTTCCTATCAATTTGATTTTTTTTACCAGCATTTCTCTTTGAGTTCATATCAAATTATGAAGCTCTAAATTTGATTACCTGTTAGTACTGACATATTGTTACTGTGTTATTCCTTTTAGCTATTACTGCATGTTCTTCTACCCCATTTTATGTTCCCATTCTTCTTCAGGACTCTTAAATTATGGTTATGCTCTTCAACTGGTTTAATTTTTTCTTTGAAGTAGTATGTTTTTAGAATTTTGGGACGAAATGGGCCCGAAAAGAGCAAGAGTGTGTGCAAATGAATGAAAGAAATTTAACATACATGTATTTTATATAGTCAACTGTCTAGCATACAACAATGACAACAACTACATAACCAGTGTAATCCCACAAGTGGGGTTAGGGGAGGGTAGGATGTACGCAGACCTTACTCCTACTTAATAAATCAGCAGTCTAAACATAAATGTCATAATTGAATTTAGGATCTTTGAAGAAAATTATTTTAGCTAGAAAGTGTAACTTGATCCCTGATTATTCCCAGGGATCATTACTTGAAATTGGTTGAGTACGAAAATTTCTTGTCTACGAAACTTGAGAAATAGTATTCTTTATGCACCACCCTCTTGCTTGAAGTTGTTGGAAACATAAGTTCTTTCTTCGGTTAGAGAGAGGACTAGTTTCTACAATGTCAGTTTATACTCTCAGGGTCCATCACATTTAGAAGTTACCTTTAGTTAATATCAGAAATTACCAATCTTAGTTTTGACCAGTTGGAGTTTAGTCCTTAATTTATTATATATTAAAACCAAGTAACTAAATAAACCAAAAGCGAATAAATGCAGTTCCACAATAAATTATCACATTGGTCTTACCTCATAAAACTTTCATGCCCAACAAGTTTGGGACTGAGTTGTAGTGGATTGATAGATTGATGCCATGTTTGTGGAATTTGGACCTTTAAAAATTAATGATCTCTTGACAAATGACAGGAAGATATGGGCACAAGCACATTACCAGATGCATTATTTGGGAATGATAGATACCACCCCATCATTTCTTCACGCAGACACCATGACCCTATTCAATTTTTTGCTGTTAAGTCACATTCCATGATCTATAGAAGGCGATCTGGTGGGAAAAGGTTTGATATTATTCTAGTGTATAAAGTTTAAAACTTTTTTGATGCAAGGAAGGTTAAAAGTGGCAAGTTTTATTATTTCAGAAAAGTTCTGTTCGCGGATGCCTGCCTCTGCAAACCAAGACATGTTGTTTTCTCGAGCATGGTTTGCATTTCTATGCCTTCTACGAGTATCTTTTTATTTGTTATTTAACTGATTTAGGGTGCTAGCGACCACTACAATTGAAACTTTCTTTTTTACTTCAGGATGACTCAACCGAAGCTCTCACAGACTTCCTTGATGATGGGGATGGTAATTCATTAGGGAGTAGCAAAGTAGTAGGCATTGATGATAATGAACTGTTGTCAAGTAGGAAAGCTCTCTCTGATGCTCAAGCCAGAAACGAAACCATTGAAAAGGAAAGAGATCAATTGCTTGAAAAGTTAGCTCACTCTGAGGCAAAACAGAAGGAGTATTTGTCCACCGTAATGCATGATAAGGATTTGGCCATATCAGAACTTGAGGCTGCCAAAGACCTATTTAACAGGAAGCTAGAAGAGTCTTTGGAGCAGAAGTTTAAGTTGGAATCTAAGTTGGTCCTGGCAAAACAAGATGCTGTTGAACTTGCAGTTCAAGTTGAGAAGCTTGCTGAGATTGCTTTTCAGCAGGCAACTTGTCACATACTCGAAGATGCACAATTACGAGTTTCAGCTGCTGAAACTTCTGCAGCAGAGGCAGCTTTTCAAATTGAAGAGCAAATAAGGACTGCCTCTGAAGGGGCCATAACCTCTGTTCTACAACAGTCTAAAGATGCCATAGAAAAGGCTTTAGCTGTAGCTGAATCAGCCGGAGACCATACAACAAATGCCATGGCTGCATTTCTAGATAATATGGATCGGGTTGATGAGATCATACCACTCGAGTCCCAGATTATCAAGTTAAGCAACACTGTGAATGACTTGGAGTCTCAATTACTGGTTTACAGAAATGAGATTGACAGATTAAAATTAGAGCTAAAGCAAGCACGAAAAGAAGCAAAAGCATACGAACTCCGTGCAAATGATGTTGAGAAGTTATTGCTTGAGTTTCAGGAATCAAGCAGAAAAGCAGCATTCCAACAGGAGGAGGAAATAAAATCATCATTAGAGAAAATGAGAAAAGATGCTACGGAGAAAAAGAAGGCAGCTTCAAAGGCATTTAAGCTTGAGCTAGAGAGGATGAAGGCTGCCATTGAAGCAGCAAAAGAAACAGCACGTTCACAAGATGAGGCATATATGCGAAGATGTGAAGCACTGCAGAGATCTTTGAGAGCAGCTGAAGCTGCTTCGAAAACGTGGAGGCAAAGAGCAGAAATGGCTGAGGATTTGTTACAAAGGAAAAGTTCTTCAGAAGAAGGGGATGAGGAAGCTATTTATTGTGTTAATGGTGGAAGAATAGATTTTCTTATGGATGGTGATTCACAGAAATGGAGACTTTTAACTGATGGTCCTCGCAGGCCAACACCTGAGTGGATGGCAAGGAGGATACGCTCTATCCGTCCCAGGTTTCCACCTAGGAAAACTCATGTACCTGAAGTCGTGACATCAGGATTTAAAACTTTGGACTTACCGAAACCCGATGAAGTATGGTCTATCGCCCAAGAAAAGCTAAAGGAAGGAGATGCGCTAGTTGAGCATGTGATTGAGAAAGAAGTTATTGAAAAGAAGCGGAAGGCTTTGGAACGTGCTCTTCAACGGAAGACAGTTAAATGGCAGAGAACTCCGGAAGAAACAAAATTAGGTAGCTATTCATGTCAGATAATCTTATTTTATTTCACTTGCGAAGCAGTGTTTTCAAGCGAAATGCTTAATCATGTATAATTTGACTTGTTGCATGCAGAATCAGGGACGGGTACTGGACGAGAGATTGTGGTCAGTATACCAGCTTTCATTTTGATTAGTTTTTTTTTTTCCGTATAAGATAAAAGTAATTCATTTAATAATAGCATTACCAAAGGGGTAATGCAGAAGTACAAAAAGAAGCTGGACTTTATACAAATATTATACAATAGCAGACTCAAACAAGTCCCGAAACTCAATTGCGCTGAATACAGACTCAAACAAGTCACCAGGGTGTTCGAAAAAATAATTGAACCTAAATAAACTCAATATGCGGGTGTTCAAAAGTTAATAAATGTACATAAACATATAAAATTTACCCTAAATATACAGGATTTTTGTCCGGGGTGTTTGTACATCCCCTATGCCAAGACTCTGTAAACACTTTTATCTTACATAAGAAATCGGCCCCTTCTTTCCCTTGAAACATCTTCTGTTTCTCTCTCGCCATACTGTCCAAATGATGCATAAAGTGATCAATTTCCATATCTTCTCCAACCTTTTCTCCAAATTCTGTGCCTGCCATATATTAAGTAGATTTTTGAAGTTCTATGGCATCACCCAATGTACATCAAATATGTTTAAAAATAAAGTCCAGATCTTCCATGTTGGCTGCTACAATGCCACAACAAGTGGTGCATGGATTCAGCTGATCCTTCACGCAGAAAACACCAGTTACATAAAGTAAAGCCTCTCTTCTGCAAATTATTCCGAGTCAAGCATGTAGCATGAGAACCAGTCCACCTAAAACATGCTATTTCAGATGGGGCTCTCTTTTTCCAAAGCATTTTCAGGGCCAAAGACATCCTGATTCATGTTGATTTGTTTTGACTTAGTTTTGGCTTGCATCAACTTATAATTGATTTGACTGCTAAATTTAAGTTTCTGTTGTGACTCGGATGAATATTGTATCTTTTCCCTCTCTCTAACTCTATTTGATAGATTTAAAAAAAATATAACTGCTCATTGATATAACTTCATCTTTTCAAATGCCAAGCAAACTGAAGTAATTAATTTCCTTCTTTGAGAACTAGCTGACACATTAGTTTGATTTACATAGATTTTTTCATTTAAATATTGTTTCTACCCTGCAATAGCTGTTTTATAAACAGAACACAGAAAAAGGCCTTGCTTCTAAAATTTTCCAATTTAAACTATTGTGAGAAAGGTGTTGTCAATGTGGATATGATATGTCATATTGACAAGTTAATAGAGTTGTTACATGCTATGAAGTATTCTTACTGAAAGTTTAGATTTCATCCTAACCTGGACTGAGTAGAAGAAATAGTAGAATCATGGGCCACAAAAGTCTACACCTGGGACAGCCTGACCTCCTAAGACCCTGCTATGTGAGAGGCTTGTGCACTGGATTTCTTCATTGAGCAGGGAATTTCCACTTCAGCGGCGCATATTATTTCACTAGTTTATTTTCTACAGAAATGTAGAATATAATACAGATGATTACATAGGTATAAAGCTACCCTTCATCTAAGTATATCCTCCTTTTTGGCTCCCGATGTTCTATTCCTGCAATCAATGCTTGACTTTAACTGGACTCTCAGATACTACCTACTACTGAGTCAGTGGACAAGAATACATATTTAAAGGTGAAAAATCAAAATTCTGCAGTGAACTTTATAGTTTAACCATATTTCTTACTTCATCAGTCCTAACTAGGATGTCCACCTATCCTTTTTTACTTTGTCCCAGACTAGTGTCCATTATCTTAAAAGAAAATCCTTTTAAGAATATTTTAACTCGAAAAGTTATATGGAACCACATGTATTCTTTGCAAAAAAAAGCCTTTTCTCTATTCTATTCTTTGCAAAAAGACCTTTTCCCTATTTTATTCTATTCTAGGTGAACAAGGAAACAGTATTGTGCACCACATGTTTCCCCAAGAGTAAAAAAATAACTTTTTTATCGTTTTCCTCAATAAACAAAGTCAAAAGAAGATGTTCAATTTGGGAGGAGGAAGTTATATACTTTGTGTTTTAACCGTTAATTATCGTCAATGTTGTTGTTGTTATTATTATTATTATTGTTTGTTGTTGTGGTTGTTGTTGTTATTATTATTATTATTACTTTTATCATCATTATTATTGTTATTACTGTCATCGTCATCATCATTATCACGACCACCAGCACTAGCACCACCACCATTTTCATCATCATCTAATGGCTAGAAATTCACTTCAAGGCTTTCAAAACTTCTATGAGTCAAAAAAAAAAAAAAAAAAAAACCTTCTATGAAGTTCTTGTTGCAGCCAATGTTTATCTGAAATTTTCATCCTCTTCCAGGGGCTCACTCAGGATACCTGTTTCTTCATTGGCATTACATCACTATTATTACTGTTGCCTCTATTTCTTTTTACATGCCAGTCTCTTTTTTTCAATCCTTAGTAGCTATAATGCTCTATTTGATTTTGAAGTTCCAAGGTTTCAATTGGGAAAGCTGGAGAAGACAGTGGTATCTTGAGCTTGCTAGTAAAGCTGCTGATTTGTCCCGCTGCGGTATCACAGCGGTTTGGCTTCCACCACCAACAGAATCAGTTGCCCCTCAAGGTTTTGACCTCTTTGATCAGTTTAGCTTTAGAAGACAAATGGGAACTGCTAATAACAACATATGTTTCACAATTTTATCATTTTCGAGATGATTTTTCTTAGTTCATCTTGTTATTTGTTTTGGAAGAGTTTTTAATAATTGAACAATCTCCATATATATTGAATGTTATAAACGAGGCGAAGAAATGCTTCTTAACAAACTGAATTAACTACCTTATATAAAATTATTTGGTTAAATAAAATTCAGGGCTTCTTCTTTTTGGTGCACCCATGAGGTTATTTTTTGTATAGATGATTGGGTGGCTTTCATAGAAAATCATGTATTCTTGTAGGATTTTCTATTTTTTGGTATATATACGGGCTAGTTTATGCCCTTTTTGTTAATAATATTATTAGTTCGTTGGAAAATAAAATAAACAATTCAGGGCTTCTCTTGTTCTGTTGTAAATAACAGAGGATTGTTGCAGGTTACATGCCTTCTGATCTTTACAACTTGAATTCTGCTTATGGTTCCTTGGAAGAGCTTAGAAGCTGCATAGAAGAGATGCATAACCAAGATCTTTTGGTCTGTATCTAATTAGTGATTGACTTGTTATTCCTGGCACTTTTAGTTTAATATTTTGTATTCAGACAGTTACCGTGATCCTTTAATTTAGCATTGCATGGTTTTTCTCATGTATTCTTTTTGCATGAAATGAAAATCATCAACAGCTTGAAAATGCATGTCATTTTCTTGCAGTTATGTTTTAGCTTCCGTTAATGAGTAATATATGTCTGCTGCTAGTGCATCAAAATGGAATTTCCTATATTTCTGCTGCTAGTGCATATTATGTAATCTATTACACCAAATTAGTGATTTCTGAATTATGTAGAGGTTATTAAGCTGCTGATAGGTGCAGAACAATGTGGTTTATCATATAGCTGTTCTGCTTGTGTTTACAGGCCTTGGGAGATGTTGTTTTGAACCATCGATGTGCTCACAAACAGGTAATCATTTTCTAAATTGCTGTTCTTGTTTCTTTATAAATCTGTGATTATGTTAGCTTTGTTTTGTTTGGAAATAAAATGTTCATGAAGGAAACCTTTCAGGGCTAGAAGCAAGTATGAGTTGTTTGGAAGTCATGCTTCGAACACCATTCCATTTTGCTTGCTGACAGTGATTTAAATATCATTTGACATGGCATTTTGAAGTTGGTCCAAGTTCTTCAGTGTATATAGTTTGCTTTATCTGTTACGAAGGTCTTTGTTCCATAATTGCCTGTGTCCTCTCTGTATGTCTGTATGAAAGAACATATTCTTCTAAACTAACATTGCCATCTCTGGTCTCTACCCAATATTTTGTGGGTGTGTAATTCCTCTGCTCCTTGAGATTGTACATTTTGTATAAAAAAATTTATAAGTACCGCTTTGGAGTAAGTCAAAGATGAACTAACGGGTGTAATGATCCTTTTGACTCAAACTAATGCTGCAAGTCTTGATAGATACTCTCACCTGATTGGATGATTGTAGAGTCCAAATGGTGTTTGGAACATTTTTGGAGGCAAGCTTGCATGGGGACCTGAAGCAATTGTGTGTGATGACCCAAATTTTCAAGGCCGCGGAAATCCTTCAAGTGGTATGAATTCTCTCCATGAAACATATGGGATCTTTTTGTAAATATCACATGCTTTATTGCCAGATGAGAAAAGTTTTATAAGAACATTAAGATATTAGAGAGCTACTACAACTTAGTGTGTGCAATCTTAGATATTTTAAAGTTTATGGAGATAAATACTGTCATTGATGCTCTTTTAAATTGTTTTCATCTTTGCACCATAAGCTTCCTATTTCAGCCTTCGATATTTCTTTAGTTGTCCATGCAATTGAAAAACACGCTATTTCAGTGTCACATATCTTTGTCCAATCTTTGATTAAAGCAACTACCAAAGCTATTTCAGCTAATGGACTCCTTTTTGGCTAAACATTATAAATGCTTGTTGTTGTTCTTTTCAATTGTTTACACCTTTGCTCATATACACTTCTTATTTGTGCCTTTCACCATGTACTTTATTATGTTAAAGGACTGGCCAAAATATTCTTGTATTGTCACATCTTTTATTGTATTTTCTTTTCTGAGAACACCAATGTGTATAGCTTCTGCTCAGATTAGTATAAGTTTTTGCAAGACAGTAGAGTATGCTTATGACTGTGTAGAATGGTGAAGGCGAGGAATTATCTAGAGTTTAGTCCAGTTTTGGTGCATAACTTTTTTGATTCCTGGATACTCTCTAAAATTGATGTTCTTCACCTGTATATCAGATTTTATGAGCTTCATAGATTTATGAGAAGAGACTATAAGTGTTTCCTTCTTACAGGATTTTTCTGGTTACCCCTCTTTGTTTGTGTTTGAAGTGTAGGTGATATTTTTCATGCTGCACCAAACATCGATCATTCCCAGGAATTTGTACGAGAAGATATCAAAAAGTGGCTAAATTGGCTCCGAAATGATGTTGGTTTTGATGGGTGGCGCCTTGACTTTGTGAGGTGAAGCTGTAATGCTTGTTGGTTTTAATACTATTGAACTTATTACTTCTATTTCCCATTTCAAAATACAAGTTTAGGTGTCTGTAAACACTTACATCATACTGGTATAAAATTAGAGAATCAGAAAAGGAAAAACAGAAGTGTCTTGTTGCAATATGTGTTTCTACCACATTACCTGCTTGTTCTTTATTCATACTAGCTTTTCCTTTCTGAAGTTTGTTAGCTGCAAATTTTTTTTGTATCTCCGTTTGTTCTTTCTGTCTCCCCTGACGGTGGAAACTAAATGAAGATAAGGTGGAAACTTGTAGTCACATATTCAATTCCACAGAATTCTTGAAAATGGTGATCATATATCAGACATCAGACCTCTTGTGGAGCTATTTTTCATCTCCAATTTGATCTCCATTTTAATCCATTATCCTTTAGCTAGTATGCTGTGGCCCAGAATGAAAATGTAAGGGCCATTTTGAATGAGATCTTAGGAGGGAAACTGACATGGCACTGTTATTAATGAATTCCTGGAGCATTTAACTTCAATTTCAGTAGGTACTCTGGGATATTTTCTTAAAACTGGCTGATCTATCCAATCCTTGGAATCTTTCTGCTCGGTATGATACCTTTTGTCATTTGTAGTAATACGGGCTCTTTCTTGTCCGCAGGGGCTTCTCAGGGGGATATATAAAAGAATATATAGAAGCATCAAATCCTGCATTTTCTATTGGCGAGTATTGGGATAGTCTCGCTTATGAAGGTGGAAACTTGAGTTACAACCAAGGTGAGATTCTTGTTATATGTAGCCATAGATTTGACTAATTGGTCAGCTTGGATTGTCAAAGAAAAAAATTTTGGGTTATGACATAGACAACTGATTTTTCCATTTTATGCAAATTCTTTTAACTGTGTACTTTTGATATTTGTTCGAGCAAATTGCCAAATGTGTGTGCTAGCCATTATCATTTCTCTACTCTGTTCAGTGTTTGTACTATTTAGGTGTCAATGTCCTTGAACATTGAGGACATGCAACTTTAAATATTTTATGTGGAACATCCACCAGTCCTCTATAAAAGTAGATTTGTGTTGTTCTGATGCATCCAGATGCCCATCGCCAACGCATAGTTAACTGGATCAATGCTACTGGCGGGAGCTCTTCAGCATTTGATGTCACAACAAAGGTACTTCTGTTAGAGCATCTTTTATTTGTAGGTTTCCCTATCCCCTCATATGATTAAGCATCTCAATCATTTGGAAATGACATACATGACCGTCCTTTTTTTCTTTTCTTGTGCCTCTGTTTTTTGAATCAAGTAGAGTAATTAATATGGTACGTGGGTTTGGATGAGTATCAAAATGGTTATGTATATGTAGGAGTATGCTTGATTGCTAGCAGTTTTTTTGTGTACTTTCATACCCTTGTCCCACTGGTTGGACAAAACTTTTTTTTGAGACTGGTAACATTTTATTCACAAAAGCACTAAGGGAGTGCAAGCCTTCTTTCACTGGTTGGACAAAACTTATTCTATGGAGCTGGGTTTACCCTGTGCTCACCCAAAGGGTAGCGGCTGCGGGTTCCCATGTCATCAAAAAAAAAAAAACTTATTCAATATTACACAATATTTTCAAGGCCAATGCAGTTGAATGTATAAATTGAAGTATTTACCAAGATTGAAGTTGAGGAGAAACAACCCTTCAGTTCATTGACTGTTTTTCCGTGTCAAGAATCACATATTTGCTGCTTTTATGTGTCTTAGAAACAATGATTCTTTTGGATACATTCAAATCCTGTAAACTGCGAGAAAATCTACCACTTCAATTGGGTCTTAACACATATGAGACAATATAGTGGATAAGGAGATCTATCATGTGGTTGGCTTGTGGGCATGTTGACATTTTAAGATTGTCCGGAAAACCTGTGACTAACTCTTATCCGTATATTTGTGTGACCATGAAGTGGTTAGGTGATAGAATCTAAGGTGCCATATGTCTGTTGATAAGAGGAAGAGGGTAGTTGGTGCCTTCCAGATAATTGGGCTGAGTGACCATCTAAGTCTATATCCCTATAGCTGGTTGTAGCCTTACTGTCAAACCAGTACTTTCTCTTTTACCTTTTCAAACCATGAGTGACCTTCTAAAGATAAATTATCAACCCCCTACTTTAAAGGCATCTGAGTTAATTCCATGTTTGCCCTCCTTTTTCCCCTGATAAGAGGTATTTTCTCCATTTTTCCTTATCCCACGTCTAGCCACTCTGTCATTTCTGACTAAAACTTTCATCTCCAATTTGTTTGTCTGTTGAGCAAATTCAAAATTTGACGTGTAGCAAATGGTATTTTGTTTTTAGTTCCTAAATGTTTATTGTATGTATTCAAATTATTTTTGAATAAACACCTGAATGATATGATGCATAAATTTCCGCCTAATTTGATTTACTTTTATAGTTTCATTCCCATTATTGATTGCACGTGTGTAAATTATTTTTGCCACATGAATTACCTGACACATTGAAACGAAGGGTACTTTCTAAAATGAATCAAGTCTCTACTCCCACCTTGACATTCGTATGAATCAATCATGAGTTTATAGAGCATTACCAGAAATTCATGGGATTATAGAGACGTTGACCTTCTCTGGGTCCCCTTACTAGTTCTGGGAAATTATAGTCCATGTAATCTGTTGTCCCACGTAATCTACTCGTGAATAAAGCAACCTTTAATAATTCATGCTAAGGTATCTATGGGTTAATATTTTCATTCTCCAGATTTAAATTATATTGCTTCTTCATGTTAGTGTAGGAAGGTTTTAATGATAGCTTTTCAGCTTGTTGGTGAATGATATTTTTCTGGCAGGGTATATTGCATTCTGCTTTACATAACCAATATTGGAGGTTAATTGATCCTCAAGGCAAACCAACAGGAGTGATGGGATGGTGGCCCTCACGTGCTGTCACATTCTTGGAGAATCATGATACTGGATCCACACAGGTCCTCTCTCTTTCTTGCTCTAGCAAACACACACGTAACACACAGATGTACATGTCTGCTTGTGCTCTCACTCGTTCAGTGAGACACATGCTCCAATTTAAATGCACTGCCATGGAGGTTAAATATGTTGACATTCACCTATATTACACCTTCACTTTTTTTTTTTTCGATAAGAAACCTTCGTTCAGAGTTTTTGGCTCAAAACATCCTTACATTTGGCCAAAAGATTAAGTAGATCCCTCTAATATGCCCTCCAAATTTTATAAAGCTTAACAAATGTCTTTAGCAAAATTCATAGTTCTGAGCTATAATTTTTTTTCTGAATGACTTGAAATTTAGTTGCCATGCACTATGTAGAGATGAGCTTACATTGAGCAACATGAACAATGATGATTCATATAGCCGACTTCAACTTTCTTGGTATTGAGGAGTGGTAGTTGTTTGTATGCACTATTTATAGTATTTTTATCTGCTTTGTGAACTGAAAAGTAATTTGCTTTCATGCATTTGGCTCACTGAATGCTGCAAGTTGGATGATCTAATTATTGTGATTCTGGCACAAATATGTTTTCATGTAATAACAAAAAATATTCCTTTCTTTCAGGGCCATTGGCCATTTCCACGGGATAAGCTTACTCAAGGATATGCATACATTTTAACCCACCCTGGAACGGTAATCTTTGTTTTCTCTTATTTTTGTGGTAGATCCTAGAAGTAGGAGAAGATAAAAAATCGTTCAGAAGTAGGAGAAGAGAAAAAATCGTTCTCCAAAGTAAACTGAGCAGCTAAAGCTCTATTGTTTTTTCCTTTTACCAGATAACCTTCAATTATCTTTTACCCTTGTCATTCAATTAGTAGCATTTAAACTAGAAAAGGTCTCGTGAGATCTAAACTGAGTACACTAGTGAGCTAGCGGAACCGTGGACTGTAGATTTTTATGAGAAAATGAGAAGTGTCATGTAATTAAACATACTGGAAGGATTTACCACTACGTACTACCTTGTTAAATTGAAGATGGACTCATGTCGCCTAACTGTTGGGAATAAAATAGCCCCGCAAAAATAATATTCACGGTATTAGTGATAAACGCGGAACACTAATTTATGGTTAAATTAGCAAGAATAAAATGCGCTATAATGACACCAAGGTTTTACGTGGAAACCCTTCCCGAATAAGGGAAAAACCACGCATGCAGAGGAGCAGCTGATATCACTATAGTAAGGAATTTTTACAGTGTAGTAACGCAGTATAAATACTCTTTAAGACCATTACACCCACAAAAGAAAAACACTCTTTTGATTTTTCCCACCTTACTACAATATCACTCACACTCTATTTTTCTTCGAGACTATTTTCTTACGATCTATGGAATACCTCACTTTGCTCTCACTCGATGTATTGTCGAGATTTTTGGTGTCCTTTCCAAATGAAGCTTAGAACTCTATTTATAAGCTTTTAAAACGCGTGAACAAGTAACCCGCGTGAGCGATATGGCACCGCGTGAAGCGCAAACCGCGTGGGCCGAAACAAACGGAAACCGCGTTTTATACGTGTGAAACGATACCACGCGTATTTACTATTCAACCTGGTGGGCCCCCATGTGCGAGGGACCTACTCAACAATTCTCCCTTCCCGACGATACGGGGAAGAATGTTCTCGTGAATCACCGAAGCTCATTGATAGCTTGGAACAAACTTCAAGCTTTTGCCTTGAGACCGCCTTTGTCATCATATCACCGCATTTCCATCTGTGTGGATTTTCTTTCAATCGGAATCTTTTTGTCTCCGTAGCATCACGAATCCGTGATATCGACATCAACGTGTTTTGTTCTCGCACGGTACATCGAGTTCTTGCTCAAGTCTATTGCACTCTGACTGTCGCAATAGACAATATACTCCATTTGCTGCAATCCAAGTTCTTGAAGGAATCTCTTGAGCCATATCATTTCTTTGCCAGCTTCAGTAGCCGCAATATACTCCGCTTCCGTTGTAGACAGTGCGACACACTTCTGCAACTTTGACTGCCATGATATAGCTCCCCCTGAAAAAGTAAACAAATATCCAGTAGTGGATTTTCTCGTTATCAAGGTCACCTGCCATATCGAATCCGTATAGCCCTTCAAAATTGGATTTGATCCTCCAAAACACAAGCATTCATCCGAGCTTCCTCTTAGATACCGAGTATCCACTTAAACTTCCCAATGCTTTTTCCCTGGATTTTCGAAATCTGCTAACAACACCGATCGCATGAGCAATATCCGGTCGAGTGCATACCATTGCATACATCAAACTTCCGACGGCGAGAGAATAAGGAATCTTGGCCATTCTCTCTTTTTCCTCCGTTGTTGTAGGACACATCTCTTTGCTCAGTTTCAGATGACCAGGGAGAGGTGTGCTAACCCACTTAGCATTCTTCATATTGAAGCGCTCTAGTACACGTTCTATGTACCTTTCTTGTGACAAATAAAGCTTTCTTTCATCTCTTGAACGAGTAATTCTCATGCCCAAAATCTGTTTAGCATGACCCAAGTCTTTCATTGCAAAAGACTTACTCAATCGTTTCTTCAACTCGTCGATCTGGAAGCATTCTTGCCTACAATCAACATATCATCCACATATAGCAGAAGGATGATAAAGTCATCATGAGAAAATCTTTGTACAAACACACAGTGATCTGAAGAAGTCTTCTTGTAGCCTTGCTCCCCCATAACAGACTCAAACTTCTTGTACCCGTGCGGGAGCTTGCTTAATCCATATAGACTCTTCTTAAGTTTGCATACAAAATTTTCTTTACCTTTTTCCTTGAAGCCCTCGAGGTTGTTCCATATAAATCTCCTCTTCTAAATCACCATGAAGAAAAGCAGTCTTCACATCCATCCGCTCAATCTCCAAATCAAGACTAGCGATCAAACCAAGAGCTGTCCGAATGGAGGACATTTTCCTTTAACAGAGAAAATATTTCGTCAAAGTCAATACCTTTCCTTTGACCAAATCCCTTAACAACCAATCTAGCTTTGTATTTGGGCTTCAAGCTGTGTTCTTCGGCTTTAACTTTGAACACCCACTTGTTCTTCAAAGCTCTCATGCCCTTAGGCAATTTCACCAACTCATAAGTATGGTTCTCATGCAGAGATTTCATCTCATCTTGCATGGCTTCAATCCATTGATCCTTGTGCTCATCTTCCATGGCCTCCTCCTAACATTCGGAGTTCTCCCCATCGCCGAGTAATACATACTCATTAGGTGAATAACGGAAGAAGGAACATCTGTCTAGTAGACCTTCTAAGTGGAATATCCGAGTCATCCACGACTTCATCACGTAGTAAGGAGCATCTACCTCATCAATAGCACATCATTATCATCATCAACATGCCGATGCGGGACATGATTCTGGGCATCACCATCGTCATCGAGCCCACCAACGTCATCAACATTTGTATGAGGACTTGATCAAGATTAACTAAACCTTGAACTTGAAGATTTTATCTTCTCGTTTGTTAATATCTTCAATGGTTTGATCCTCCATGAAGATAACATCACGACTTTTATGAGCTTATTATCAATTGGATATATAGCTCGTAACCAAACTCATCAAGGCTATTAGATGAAGATGCCTTCGCCTTGTCTTGGCAGTTAATTTTGACCTCTCATCTTTAGGCACATGTACAAAAGCTTTGCAACCAAACACTTTCAAGTGGTTGAAAAGCCATACCAAACTCGTTTGGAACATCACTTTGCAAAGCAACCGCAGGGGATAGATTAATAACATGTGCGGCGGTCAATAAAGCCTCACCCCAAAAGGAATTCGGCAACTTTGCTTCAGAAAGCAAACATCTGACTCTTTCCATCAAGGTCCTGTTCATCCTCTCTGCTAAACCATTAAGCTGAGGAGTCTTAGGAGGAGTCTTCTGGTGTCTGATACCCTGTTGCTTGCAGTATTCGTCAAACGGTCCACAATATTCACCACCGTTATCGGTACGAATACACTTCAGCTTCTTTCCAGCTTTCTCTTTCATTTGAGGCACGAAAGCGCGAAAGACACCAACACTTGGTCTTTAGTCTTTAAGACGTAGACCCAAAGTTTCCTTGAGCAATCATCAATAAAGGTAGCGAAGTAAAGTGCACCACCCAAAGTCCTTGTCTTCATTGGACCACATAAATCGAATGCACCAACTCAAGCAACTCTTGTCTTTCTTGAAGGAGGATGAGACTTGAAAAAACTCTATTTTGTTTTCCAGCCAAGCAGTGCTCACACTTTTCTAATTTAGCACTTTCGAAATTTGACAATAATTTCTTTTTGGCTAGAACATTTAGTCCTTTCTCACTAATGTGGCTAAGCCTCTTATGCCATAATGTTGAAGAGCTATTGATCTCGGTGCATTCACTATATCAACACGGTGAGAGGCCGTAGTCCAGTATAGACCACAACGCTTTTCGCCCCGAGCCACAATCATGGAACCCTTAGTGAGCTTCCACTTTCCAGCACCATTGGTACTGACATATCCCTCATCATCCAAAATACCGACAGAGATCAAGTGCAAACGAACATCAGGTGCATGCTTTACATTGTTTAAAACTAGTTTAGTTCCAATACTAGTTTTCAAACAAATCGTTCCAACACCGGCCACCACAGATACGATCTCATTACCCGCTCAAAGTTCCAAAGTCACCGGAGTATAGGATGAGAAAAATTCCTTCCGTGATGTCACATGAGATGCGGCACCACTGTCCACAACCCAGCTTGACTCATCACAAGCAATATTTATCAGATCCGCATCAAGGATAGTAACAAGATCTTCTGTAGTGACAGCGGCAACACGATTGCCATCTTCTTTCTTTTCCTCCTTATCTCTATTCTCCTTTTTCAAAATCTGGCAGAACTTCTTTGTGTGCCCTTTTTTCCCGCAATGATAGCACTCAATATCTTTAAGTCTGCTTCTGGATTTGCTTCTATGATGCTCTCTCTATTTTTGAGAACCACGATTCTTGCCTCTCCCCTAGTGTCGGTCCACCAAGACATCTGAGGAGGAACCTTGAGATTTTCTTCTCATCTCTTCATTTAAAAGACTGCTCTTGGCAAGATCCATAGAGATCACACCATCGGAGCGAATTTGATAATGAAGTTCTAATAATTTCCCAAGAATGCGGTAGGGAACAGTAAAAACAAGCCTTGAATTTCTTCATCAAAATTAATGCCCATAGCGGACAACTGGTTCATGATCCCCTGAAAAATATTCAGATGATCTGTCATTGCGGAACCATCGTGGTATTTTAAACCCAGCATTTGCTTTATCAAAAACATCTTGTTGTTACCAGTTTTCCGAGCATACAAACTTTCAAGATGCTCCCATAGGGTCCGAGCATGTGTCTCCCCAGAAATATGGTTCAACACATTATCGTCAACCCTTGTTTTGTCTAATAAAGCGCAAACACGCCGATGCAACAAATTCCACTCTTCATCGATTTATTATCAGGCTTTTTATTTGCAAAGACAGGTTCATGAAAATTCTTGACATAGAGCAAATCTTCCATTTTGCCCTTCCAAATGGCATAATTTACGCCACTCAAAGTAACCATTCTACTAGTGTTGGCTTCCATCGTTTATCACAAATACAAATACTATTTTATTCGAAGACCAAAGTAATTCTTTTCTGATGTGGAAGTTCGGACGTCTTTCGCAACCACGAGCATACTCGGACGGAACTTTGGCTCTGATACCACTTGTTGGGAATAAAATAGCCCCGCAAAAATAATATTCACGGTATTAGTGATAAACGCGGAACACTAATTTATGGTTAAATTAGCAAGAATAAAATGCAGCTATAATGACCCCAAGGTTTTACGTGGAAACCCTTGAATAAGGGAAAAATCACGCCAGAGGAGCGACTAATATCACTATAGTAAGGAATTTTACACTGTGTAGTAACGAGTATAAATACTCCTAAGACCACTACACCCACAAAAGAAAAACACTCTTTTGATTTTTCCTACCTTAGTACAATATCACTCACACTCTATTTTTCTTCACGAGACTATTTTCTTACGATCTATGGAATACCTCACTTTGCTCTCACTCGGATGTATTGTATGCGAGATTTTTGGTGTCCTTTCCAAATGAAGCTTAGAACTCTATTTATAAGCTTCGTAAAAACGCGTGAACAGTAACCCCGTGCGTACACCGCGTGAACAGTATCACCGCGTGAACAGTAAACCGCGTGGACAGTTGCAAACAGTAAACCGCGTTTTTTACGTGTGAACAGTACCACGCGTATTTACTAGTCAACTCTGGTGGGCCCCACATGTCTGAGGGACCTACTCAACACTAACATCATAAGAGATTGCCACTAGCAATCTGTAGTCTGTTGTTATACATCACACAGCCACACCACACATGTATCCGTGTATACACACAACACACACACACACATACACTAAGAGCTATCTAACTAATGCTCTCTTGCTATAACCTAGTCTTACTGGCTCTTACCTCCCCGCCAATTTTTGTTTCTTTATGCATGGATGTATGCATGCACGTTCACAAGATGAAAGCATGTCGATATATAATTCCAATATGGGTGGTTATATGTACCGTCAATATTGAGTTAAAGCTAAAAGAGATCCTAATTCTTATATGCATTTTTTTGCAGCCTGTAATATTTTATGATCATTTCTATGATTTTGGAATTCGGGATGTCATAAATGAGTTAATTGAGGCGCGGAGACGAGCTGGAATCCATTGCCGGAGCCCCTTAAAGATATATCATGCAAATAATGATGGTTACGTTGCACAGATTGGAGATACCCTTGTGATGAAACTTGGTCATTTGGACTGGAATCCTTCCAAGGAAGTTCATTTGGACGGGACCTGGCAGAAATTTGTTGATAAAGGACCAGAATATCAAGTATGGCTGAGGCAATAATACTACAGAATACAAGACTTGCATATTCTTATTGGAATTCTGTCCATTTTATTGCTGTTATGTTGTAATTATAATACATCATACCTCATATCAGAGATTTGGAATTCCTGCATCAGGAGATGAGAATAAAAAAAAAAGCTGATGCTGGGGCGGGCTTGTCGTTTGACAAAGGTCATTTCTGATTTTATTGGTTGTATTACTCTGAGGAGTCTTACTTTTTCTTTTGGCTGCAGAAGACATGTTTTACATACTAACTCTGATTTAAAGGTCATTAACATAAGTCATATACAAAGGAAGGCGGAAAAACAAAACGTAGGATCAATGCTATTACAACCATATTTAGACAAATATCAGCCACAACATTGGCTTCTCTAAGGAGTCTATATTCACTTAGGGTAGCTTGGTTTACCTGTTAACAAATATAATTCCAGCATAAATTTTTTGCATAAATTATGCTAGGATTACAATGTTTGGTTGGTCGTGTGAAAAAGACGATGCAGATTATCCTCATTAGAGTTCACATTGCTTATACTCGCGTAAGTAACAATTTATATTTCATTGTATAATAAATTGCTTAAACAACTCATATATTATATCTACTATGCGAACCAAACGATGGTCCCCTTAATGAAAAAGTAAATTAAAAAATGCTTTCCCTAAAGAGTATGTATCTTATGCAGCAACCTCCTAGTAGAAATGGTCTCCCAAGAGTAATTTGACGTGAATGGAATCCACCATAATTCCTAAAAAATGCTTGATTAACCATCTCTCCATCCATAAATTTCTAAAATCCCATTTCTTGGTCTTGAATTTGCATACCTTGAGTACTGATCTAAATCATCACGAATATGAGCTCGAAATTTCCTTCGTAACTCTCAAAACTTCTTCATATTGACTTTCTTACCTGCCTCATTTTAGAGGAAACCTCAAAGTGACTCTATTTCATTGCATTCTATTCATATCTCAATTCCATTTATTATCCCTTTGATGTTATGACAAAACAAATGTCGTTTTTAGTCTATCTTTAAACATAGTGGGTTGGGGACCAAATTACAAAAAAGTGTTAAAAGAGGAGAATCAAGTGCTGACGTCCATCTATTCGAGCCTACCTAGAGGTGGAATAATAAGTTTATTAATTCTCGTACACAACTTCGTTTTCCATATGTCAGCAGGGACATTTTTTTTTGGATCCGATCTCTTAGTTTATGAATTCTAAAGCTGTCTTTACTCTGCTTGGACTTCAACCACAGTATCAAAATTAGACCGAAATAGGACGAACTTGACTAGTATTAAATAGTAGGAAAAAAAATTGTCGTTTGGTGTAACAGAAATGTTACAAGATTCCTCAACTTCAATGTCGCACAAAACACCAAAGCTATTGGATAATTATTGCATTTAAGTGATATGAAATGACACTGTAAATCGTAAAGAATTTCCCTATCAGTGGGGGTTAGCTTATGATAATATGTTAAGTACCATTTCATTAGGTTATCAATTAATATGTAATTACTAAATATTTACTTTTAATTTACTACATATCTGACCTGATAGCTTAAAAATTCTTTACACGTAGGTACTTATAACCTGAACTCACAATAATTCTAGGGAAGAGGTCCAAGTATAATCCTGAATTTTGCAAAATGGTCAAAATATGCCCTTCGGTAATGCTTAATAGTTGAGGTCAAATTTGACCTCCATTAATTTGATCAATCTTGTAAGAACAGGAGTATATTTGACCCCAACTATTAACGAAGGACAAATTTGAACAATTTCGCAACGGTTAAGGGCTAATTTAGACCTTTTCCCACAATTCTATGACCATATAAATTTACAACTCTCTCCACCAAAACATATACCTCCAAGTTATCATTTGAACATAAAAGATTAAGAAAACAAGAATGGGCAAACTGCACATACTGATGATACCATATCCAGTACAAGGCCATGTTATTCCCTTGATGAAGCTAGCTCAATCCTTAGCCAAATATGGCTTCAAAATCACTTTTGCCAACATTGAGTCCACTCACAAGTGTATTCTAAATTCTTTAGCAGGAAAAAATACTTTGCATGATCAGATTCATCTGATTTCCATTTTAGATGAATCAGAATCTGGGGAGGATAAGAATGCGCCTGGTAAATTATCTGAAGCAATCTTTAAAATCATGCCTGGGAAAATTGAGAAGCTAATACAAGAAAATAATGCATCTAAGGATGAAAAAATTACTTGTGTTATTGCTGATCAGAGCCTTGGATGGGCTATGGAACTTGCAGCCAAATTGGGAATTAAGAGAGCGGCCTTCTTAACTGCTGCAGCTGCTAATTTGGTTCTTGGTTTTAACATTCCACAGTTGATTGATGATGGCATAATTGACAATGATGGTGAATACTTTCTACTAATTTATGTTTCTATGTTCGGATTAAGTCATATCACCGACTATAAAGAATTTTTACATTATCAATTATCATGTGATATGTTATACCATGCCTTCCTGAAGCTTCTTAGAAGGGCGATGCAAGGCAAAACAACCGACTTTCATGTGATTACTTTTTCCATCGAGAGCCCGTTCAGTACGTCTAGACTAGATTGCTAGTGCCGTACTGGTGGCTTTTGGTTGGTGAAAAGCAATCACATGAAAGCCTGTTGCTTTGCGTTCCTTTGCCCTTTCAGGATACTTTAGGAAGGGGCCACATAACCTGTATGGGGTTACTATTTTTACCAGATTGACAATAATACTTATCATAGAGATTTACTCATATCATCAGTGCATAAAACTTAAACTCTTTATCCACAAATGAAAATTTTAACCTATAATGCAGGGACTCCAACAATAAAGGATCATACTTTTCAGTTTGAACCAACTATGCCTATTATGAATACATCAAATTTAGTTTGGACACGCATGGGGAATTTGACAATGCAGAAAATCATTTTTAACATGATGGTTCACAACAACAAAGCTGTGAAATCAGCAGATTGGCTGATTTGCAACTCAACATATGAACTTGAACCAGGAGCCTTCAACTTAGCACCTAATATTGTGCCTGTAGGTCCTCTTTTGGCAAGCAATTGTCTCGAACCGAGGACGTCCCCTCCAGTAGTACAATCTCGTATTTCTTCTAAAGAATCTCCTCATTCATTGGCTGGATCGTTCTGGCCTGAGGACTCAACTTGCTTAAACTGGCTTGATCAACAACCATTAGGCTCAGTTGTGTATGTTGCCTTTGGGAGCTTCACAATATTCAATGAAGCTCAATTTCAAGAATTAGCATTGGGGCTTGAAGTAGCAAACAAACCTTTCTTGTGGGTTGTGAGAAGTGATGCTCTAGATGCTAAAACTGATATTTTCTTGAAAAATTATGTGGACAGAACAGGGAGGCAAAAAGGGAAAATTGTGAGTTGGGCACCACAGCAAAAGGTTTTAAGTCATCCTAGTATAGGTTGTTTTGTTAGCCATTGTGGTTGGAATTCCACAATAGAAGCAATAAGCAATGGAGTTCCTATATTGTGTTGGCCTTATTTTGCTGACCAGTATATGAACCAGAGTTATATTTGTGATATATGGAAGGTTGGATTAGGACTAAAGAAAGAAGGTAATGGGATCATTAGTTGTGGAGAAATTAAGGATAAGGTGGAGCAGTTGCTAGGAAATGATGCATTCAGGAAAAGAGCTTTGCAACTCAAGGAAATGACTATGGGATCAGTCAAAGAAGGTGGTAGGTCTCACCAGAATTTCATAAGGGTCATTCAATGGATTAAATCATCATAGTTATTGAAGAAAGATTCTATGTTTATGCTTTCTATAGTACAAGCATGGAGCCTTTTATTCGAGGACTTAAATTCATGCCTTTTTATGTTGTTGTGTGGTTTTATCATTTTGTCACCAAGTGTATTCTACTTTTGTAAACTCCTTTGTCCAAGACGGTGTCAGAACCAACGATGTCAGTTCCCAATTTGGTAAAAGTTAGTCTTGACGTTCAGTTTTTGGACTGCTTGTTAATACGTAGCCATCGTTTGAAATGTGCTTCAGAGATAACCATTTTTAAGGCAGAAACAAAATTTGGATAAAAATACCCCAAGCTAAAATGTGAACTCGTATAGGGTCAAATAGTGGGAAAGATGATCCTTCTGCTTTCTGTTTCACTTATTGTGTAACTATTTAATTTGGGGCCTGACATTATGTTAAGACAGACAAAGAAAGAAACCCAGCAACAAATGTTAGATGAAAGAACTAATAGTTCTCTGTCTCCATTTACTTAACAAGTTAACTTTATTGTTGTCCAATTAATTGCCTGAATAACACCGATCACTTTCAAGAATTGAACCTAATACTTTTTCATATCATCTTTGAACGTTGACGTGTGATATGTTTCAGACCCAACAGTGTATCCCACTTTTCATGTGGTTCAGTCAATGGACTCACTGTAGATGAAATGAACATGTTGAAATTAAATCAAGCAGAGATTCATCACAGTGCAAATATTAAAGAGTTCAATTGTGTTCGCTAAATAACACCTTATGATCTACTAATATTTTATTTGCTAGAGAAAATAGAGTAGGGAAATCGAAAAGTCATTTATGTTTATCTTCATTCATGTTACAGGGACATAGTGCACATGTGACAATTAGTAGTGGTAGTACTAGTTGTCACAGCCGTCCATAACAAAGCATGTGGAATTGTGACACAATAACATGAAAGGCAAGGCCTGTCTGTTCCAGTCTGATATCTCATGTGAAATCACTCAGAATCACACCCCCACCCCTGCACTTGTAAACTCTGATTGTCACATATAACATTCACCAACTCTACTCACCCTGCTCCCAGTAACGAGGTATATGATGTCAGATTTAATTGAATTCCTTTAGTAAATAAATTTTACTGTGCATAATTGCATACTAGAAATAATTTTCTTGGTGTATAAATAACAACATATCCAGTGTCTGCATAAGTTGTTAAATCTCCTTTAAATATAAGCTTCTATAGAATAACAGTTAAACTACTCAAAAATTGCTTTAAATGGCAGATAGAGATATGTTCCCGTGTAACATTTTCGGGGCTATTGCTCGGAGGCGATACGGATTTCTTTTCCGTACTAGGAGTAGTAGTATTTTTGTTACGTCTGCTTATTATTAGATCCCTAGTACTATTTGATTGTTTCTTTACTCTGTTATTTTATTATCTTGCTGTTATTACTGCTTATTAGTACGGTGTATTATTACTGATGTTTTTTCATCTATCCTTGAGCTGGGGGTCTATCAGAAAAAGCCTTTACCCGTCACAAGGTAGGGGAAGGTCTGCGTACACTCTACCCTTCCTAAACCCCACCTGGTGGGATTATACTAGGTATGTTGTTGTTGTTCTTTTTAACCCCATTACTAGAATTCTTAATTTAACAATTGCCAGGCCCCCTCTGCACTCAGTCATCACCTCAAACAACAAGCAAATTGTGAAAGTACAGATTTTATGGTAAACTAACTAGGTGTTTAAACGATTTATACATAATCAAGTTGCTTTGAAAATTACTGTTGCAATAATATTTCAAGCCACAAGTGACACCATTCGTTTTGGGCCTACACCTGCACGACTTTTAAAGCACGTCATTAGTATCTATTTGTTTATATCCACAATCTTTACCTGGTTTATCCCTAGGGTGTTACCTACAACCTCCTTAAGAACGCAGCACTCTCGATGACGTTAATTTGTCTCACCAACGTCTCTTTTCTTTTGTCAATTCACCAGCATCTCAAAGATGTAAAATTTGCCCAAACCAAATGAATGCAAATGCCCACCATTGTTTAACATTGCATGCCAAGTGGCTTTATACCATATGTAATAATCTAGTCCACTAGTGACAGCTTTGAAACGATGTCACAAAAATCTTGCTCAGATACCCAACATTTGTTTCGTAGTTTGCAGTTTGGAATTTGCGTAATCGTTACACCATATAACCATTCATAAAAAAATGTGATTAATAATCATAAAAATAAGATAGATCGGTAGGCCTAGCACATGAATATTGAAAAAGTAGCTTAGGAATACACCAGAAGACAAGTCAGCACATACTATAAAACTAGCTGGTACATTTTTTTTTTTTTGGGTTTTAATGCAGTTTCCACAGTAAAATGGGAAAATAAACTGTCCAGGCATGAAAAGAAACAACGAAAGGAATTTTTTAAGCATAATAATTCATCTGTTTACCTAGAATGAAAATCTTGGGTATTCATTATCATCCTTTCCCAGTAGGGACATTACAGAAATATACGCTCAGCAGCGCTAAACAGAACAAAAAAGATACGAAAAAGAAAAATCTCAAAGTGAACCAATATAGTTCTGCTTGCAAAAAGAATCTAAAATTCTTTAGATACTATGGTGCCGTTTGGACATGGTTTGAAATCATGGTTTGAAACCCCAAATTATAATTTTTTTGGATGATTTGGGATTTCATTCCATGGTTTTTGAAACTATGAGATAGAATCACATGTCCAAACGCTAATTTCATCTCATAATTTCAAACCATGATTTCAAATTGCATGTCCAAACGCCTACTGTGACTAACGTGACCTTGAAGGCTTGAATAACCTACCTACCCATTCATTAATTGAAAACTAATAATAAAAAAAAAAAAGAAAAAAAAAGGAGCAACGAATGAGGAACTGGTAATTATAATACATACTATGAAGGGAACTTAGCGTAACGGTACTGCCACGTGATCAGAAAGTCACGGATTCGAGCCATGAAAACAGCCTCTCGCAGAAATATCAGGTAAACTTGGTACAATAGACCTCGTAGTTCGGCCCGGGCTGCCTCTTTCTTTAATTATAATACGTACTATACAACATTAATATGATTAATATCTTGGGACTGACCATTAGTATTAGAGCCATCATCATAAAAATCTAGCAGCTTTTGTAAAACGAAGACTTGGGTTCTGAGAAGAACAATATAATCAGCAGTTTCTTCAAACAACTGATCAGCTTTTATATCACCATTAATGTTGACTGGGAGAAGTTGCTTCAAAGCTTCCAATTTTTCCGAAATTGAACTGTAATTATTATCACCGGTACTGCTAATTACCTGATCAGCTAATTTTGGACGTTTCTGATTGGTGGATTTTCTTCTTGCTCTTCTCATGGAATTTTGTGGCCTTGAACCCATTTGGAGTTGAGGGGTTAGACGGAAGAATCAAGAATGGAGTTTTCTGTTGAACGGAATTGGTGTTAAGTAGGTACTTATATAACGATAGAGATGAAGAGTTTGGAGGGCCAAAATGAATGGAAAGATTTGAGCATTTGCCACTTGTTTGTGTAGGAACTACAATACTGCCACCACAAGTGTTTTATTAAATACTCCCTCCGTCTCACAATAAGGCCCCGTTTGGACATGATTTGAAACCATGATTTGAAACTTTGTTTCAAATCATGTTTGACATACAATTTGAATATTTTAAGTTGTATTTTCTCTTCTAGACATAAAAATTCACAAATTGTGAAGACTATCAAAACATTCTCAATTCTTATACAATCTTACCAAATGAGCAGATCATAGTTTATAACAAAATTAGTACACTACTAGAAGGCTTTTCTAAAAAATGCAACATCAATTAATCAAACTTTACTTCAATAAAATCAAAAATTTAACATGAATAGTAATGTAACTAGTATTTAATATAATCTACCCACATAAATTAAAGACTGGTAGACATAAATAAAAGTTGGTGGAAGTTAATGAGATTGGTAAATGATTGATGAGGGTAATTGTTAAAAATATTTATCAATTTATGAGTTTTTTTTTTTTTTTTTTACAAAATATTAACTTATGAGTTAAATTTTGTATTTAAAAAAGCCATGGTTTCAAACCACGACTAAATTTTGATGGCCAAATGCTGGTTTGAAACCATGGTTTCAAAATTGATGGCCAAACGCCTACTAAGTGTCACTTTAAGTAAAAAAAATTGTCCCATAATAAGTGTCACATTAGGAAACCAAGACATAAATTGGCTAGTTTTTTCCAATTTTACCCTTAGACAAAAAGACAAGTTAAAGTAACATCTAAATGATGATTGGAAAAGCCACATAAGAACTTGGTATTGTTGGATTCCCAATGTCAAAATGTTCACTACTTGTGCATGCTCTAATCAAGAGGAGAACTATTTTTGTTTTTATTATATAGGGGTAATTTGGTAAACTTCACATTGCATTATTGATTTCTTAATATGCGTGGTTTTGGCTAAGTGACACTTATTATGGGACGGAGGGAGTATGTTTTAGAGATTAGCCGTCCCAAAGATTGTATTAGTTTGATTTGACACGGAATTTAAGAAATAAATAAAGACTTTTGAAATTTGTGATCTAAAATAAGTCTTAGATATTTGTGTGACTCCAAATCATCTCATAAAGTTAAATTATTTCTAAATATAGAAACATGACAATCTTTTTGTGACAAATTAATAAGGAAAGTAACTTTCTGGGACGTAAATGATAACAGAGCATGATAAATAAAATTAGTAACATAAAAAAAAAAAGATAAATGATCTTGAATTATATACAAAAATCGTACATATTTTAAATATTTTTAGGTCATTTCAGAGAATAAATACAAATAATAACTTATACTAAATGACACTAATAATTTGTAGAAAAGTTAAGTTTTACTTATAGCTTTAAAAAAATTATAACACTCATCGATATAAGCTATATTTGGTAAGCTCTTCAATCTACCTGTACACGATCAATAACTTTTGTGGCACGTTAATTTTTTTTAGCTTATGTTAAATCCTAAGAGATCTGTATTTTGCGCTGAAGAAATCTAAAAGTAAACACATTGGAAATTTCAGCCAATTTTAATTTAATTTATTAAGGATTATGTTTGATTATTTCCTTCTTTTCCCACTTTGATTATTTCCTCAATTGTACTCCCTCCGTTCACTTTTACTTGTCCACTTTGGACTTTTCACGCTATTTAAGAAATAATAAATAAAGTGTAAAATTTACCAATGTACCCATATTAATTGGTGCATATTTTTATTGGATTTGAAAAATGATTTGAAGTGAGTAATTAATATTGTGAGTAAAACAGGAAAAAATAAATTGTCTTCTCTTGATATGTTAAAAGCGATAAGTAAAATTGAAAATCTATTTTTGAAATACTGGACAATTAAAAGTGAACTAAAGGAGTAGTTTTTTTGCCACCCATAAAAATATAACAATGGAAAGTGGTATAATTTGGTCACAAAACGACACCAATTTTGGAGCACGAAATTCTCCGGGGGAACAGTAAAGCTGTTTTTTATCTTCTATGCCCCAGGTTAATGAACATTACCTTCAACTTTTGTTTCCTAAATTACCCTCGTCAAATATCCAAACAAATTCTACTCTTTTACTTCCTCACATTTTTATATATATTATGCTTACATTGTAATTTTATACATCACAGTTTCGTTTTCTGTTTATATTCTATTGTAGAACACACTTTTTTTTTTTTTTTTTTCAAAATCTTTTTGGCAGAGAATGTATATGATTTTTGAATAGTGAACAAGGGGGAAAAGGCTAAATTGACGTGTGGTGTGAATATTAAGAACTCCAATCATGCTCTCTTTATACAAATGATTTTTCTTCTTAGACGTCATACATGACATATAATTAAAAAGAAAGTCAATTCAACATGCATGCTCTAAAGATCTTTATCATGGAAAAAAAATGAAATGTTATAATCGTGAATATTGTTCGTACATTAATCCACTATAACTAATAACGACAAGGGTAGAAACACAATCTCAATAAAAGATTAGACAAGTACATAGAAACATTGAACTTGACCATCAGAAAATGTGATTAAAACACACACTATAATTAGAATGTTAGAAGAGAGAAAATTAGTGTCGCCTAAAATAGGAAGATAAGAAGGGCAATAAAGTCAGTACAATGGAAAGGAAAAAAGGAGTGAAAGAGGGGGTTCATGGACTCCTAAAATGGTGCATGTGAATGTGAGTATGGGGCCAGCAAAGCCTAAAAACTGTGTAAGAAAATAAAAGAGATATGCATTATACACGCCGGTGGCCAAAGGGCAAAAAGCACATGGGATAAACACATGCACAATGGACGGGTGAAAGCACAACGCCAACATGGCTTTTCCACTGTGGTGGCAAAGTGTGTCTCTATCTACTCTTTTAATACGTATAGTTTATAAAATTTCAGAAAATATAACATATGCTAAATATATGGACTACTTGTTAATTCAAAAGAGTAGTTGATCCAATTAGTTGCAGAGCTACAACCAGTAGCGGATCCAGGATTTTCATTCAAGGTGTTCGGAAAAAAGAAGAAGCTAAATATACACTATAATTTTTTACCGAGAATGTTCAAAAGTTAATATATGCACATAAACACAGAAAATTTACCCTATATATACACTGTAATTTTTTGCCGAGGGTGTTCGGGTGAACACCCTCGACAACACATAGATCCGCCCTGGCTACAACTCCCTTTGGTAGCATCCACTAATTCAGAACTTAATTTGAAAGCCATATTTCGACCCGGACTGTTTCGTAGATGCCGCTAATAACCAACGAATGACAAGTGCTTTTCCTTGTGTCGATCCTATTTCAATGGGAACTTGATGAGTCGATCCACCTACACGTCTTGCTACGTAAAACGGATAGAGAAAGGGGTTCAATTGAATATCCCCTTATTAAAAAACTCAACTGTATAAGTAAACTAATAATTTTATACATATAAACTTTTGAAATTCCTTAACATAAGGAAAGTTTCCATTATAATGACGAAGAAATATTGATTTATATCGTAAGTTGAAATCTTTCTGAATCCGCTTGTCAAAATTCTTGATTTTATTACTGAATCCGACAATATTTAATATATTGTGGTGTTCGATTAAATTGGACAGAAAAGAAAGGCCTGAACAGTGAACAGTCGTTATAAGCGCTCTGCTACCCTTTTTTCTCATGAGGTAATTTTTAGAGTTAGAGTTAAATGAGTCTGTGATAGAATTATATCTGAACCAGTACGAGTAAGTATTTACCGTTAAGAGTAAAGTATCATATCGGAGAGCAACGAGAGTGCCACCAATTTGTACGAGCCTTGGGCGAACCTACTTAGGTATATTACATACCAATAGCTGCTTGAGCACTTATTATTTTGGCCCAAACGATGTATTTTAATATAAGTAATTAATATTAACATATAGATACATTGATCAAATATGTATTCTGTGACTAGTAGCAATTCAATTCTTTAAATTAAAAGCATATGAACATTCATAATTTAGAAATTTTGAGTCAGCTACTAATAATATGAATAAGAATGTGATGCCTAATCACCAAATCGGAGAAGGATGGCATGTGTCAAAGTATGGACAGTGAAGCAACATGAATGGAACAGCATGTTCTGCACATTCCCTGCATGCTATCTGATCATCTGTCCACAACCCTTCTTTCTTTTCTCATCTAATTTGCTGTTTCCTTGCTACTTCCACTTGTCAGATCATACTAATCCCAATTATTAATTCATACTACTACAACTATGAGTTAAATATGATTATCAAACCCACTAATCGATAATAGCATATTGGAAAATCACATTGTCCTAAATGGATAGACTTAATTTAGTCACATGTCTTCATGTGATTGATTTCCTTTGCTATGTATATACGGCTTGTAAGCCACGTGTGACTTTTGCACGTTGTGTCACTTGTGATTAAATAATTTGGTAATATTGTAATTCAGTCTCATGATAACCAGGTGTTCTTTTCTATTTATGCAAGTTTTAATAGATGCAAAGTTAGACACTTTCTTCCACTACTAAAAAATCACTATTTTCCTATTAAAAAAATTTTAGTGGTTATTTCCCACTGAATATCGGTGGAAAAAACATAAATAGTGGAATTTTCACATGAAAAATTATGAAGTTTCTCATCGCTTCAATAAGAACCTGTTTCCCACTATGCATTTTTCCAGTGAGATTATTCGGTGCACAAATTTTTCACTAAATGTTTGTGGGAAAAACCTTTTTTTCTAGTAGTGTTAATCAGCACAGAAAGACTCCTCATAGAATGGTGAGCCACTAATGTTAATTAAGGATAAGAAGATGTTTGAAAGAAGTGAAGGAATTGAAGCCACTGTATAACGCACTCAAATAAACTTTCGTTTTCAACCGGGTAATTCGTTTACCTTTTAGAAACTTTAAGGATTTTTATTAACGAAACCTGTGGCGAGGTAGAAATTTCACCAAAGAATTCTTTTTAAGGAAAATGCTAAAAGATCACACTTGAATCTGCTTGATGTATAACGTCTAGTAAAGTGATGACAAAGTTCAAAACCTTATTTCAAAGTTTTAATTTTCTATTAAACATTTTATCTCAATATAAGTACAAGAAAAATTTTCTTTTTGTGTCTCCCAATGAAGAATAACCATGACTTCTAAATTAATCATTCAGATTAAATTAAAAACTGCCGACCATTTTAGTTTTTTTTTTGACGAAGATAACTCATGTGTAGTTTTGAATAAGCTGTATATGTACAAATTAATGTATCAACAAGTAGCAACTGATCCATCAGCAGAACAGAAGCATGTTTTAGGAACCATCAATAGCAGCATGTGCCTCACAGTTTGAGTGTGTGCTTTATTCCTTTTGTTTTTTGGTCTGTAAAAGAGCACAACCCTCTCCCTCTCCCGGGCCATAGCCTGCACAATAATTTAGGCAATAGTTTCACAATTCGCATATGAATTTTTGTCTGGTAATGTAGGAAATAATTTCTTAAACTTTCCTTATTTCAAATTGACTTTCCCGTCCTTTTTATTTTTTATTTTCCATCCAGTATGCGATACTTATATTGAGGTCTCGACTAATCAAGATTCGCGTCCATTTAAGGGGGAAACACTCGATTAACAGATTTTTACATATCCAAAGCTCGAACCCGAGACATTTGATTCTTATTACTTTCAAATGCTGGCTACTTATTAGTACATGTATATACTATAATCATTATTCTTTTATGTAAACATTATTTACTGGCATGTACATTTTAGTGAAGTCACGGAGGGGAGCTTTGGAGTAATGATAAAGTTGTCTTTGTCAGATTTAGTGGTAATGAGCTCGAGCCGTGGAATAGCCATTTATATTTGTGTTAGATATGCTAGCCTACATCACATCCTCTTGAAGTCAGGGGCGGATCTACCCTTTAGGGTGGGGGTGGCATGGCAACCCCTAGATTTTTTTATATACTTATGTTGTAATTTGTTTAAATTAGGTTAAATATTGATCCTCGCCACCCCGCCGTAAATTGGGACAAAGCGACACGACCCAGACAAGTTTTTGGTTGAATGAGAAAATCTTAATCTTTTGACCAAAAAAAAAAAAAAAAAGACACAAGTTTGAATCTATCTTGAACATTTTCCAACTCCCATTTTTCTTTGTGTTTTTTACTTCCTTTATAACAGTCATTCCCTTTTCGGCTCTCCCAATTTTCTATTTATCATTTTATTATTTATATTGCCTTTCCTCTTTTCTATTATTTTATCTGTGATCTTTAGTGAGAACACACAAATAGAAACTTCAAAATCCCTTAAATTAAACATTTCTCTTAATCTCAAATCTGTGAGCATTTACATCGAAAAACTTGGGTCTCAATGAGAATTTTGAATTGAGATCAAAATTCATTTTTTTTAAATAATTTATTTTGTTTATTACTCTCTCCGTCCATATTTACTTGTCTATATTTGACTTGGGACACTCTTAATAAGTTAATAAATAAAATGTGAAATGAATTGGAGTACTTAATAATAAGAGAAAAATAGGTATAAAATGGTAAATTATGTCTTGGTTTTTCAAACTATATAGATTACAAGTAAAAATGGACATATATTTTTAGTATAATGGACAAATAAAAATGGACGGAGGGAGTGTATTATAAAACTTTATGTTATTATATAATTGTTAAATTCAATTTAAATCACTTTACTACTTAAATTGTGACGGAAATTTCGTAAACACTGCTTAGAAAAAACATGAAATTTATGATTTATTTTTGAGAACTTATAGTTTATCTAATTCTACATTTACTTATGAGGTGTATATACCTATTGAAGAGATTTTCTATTTTTTTCTTATTTTGATTGGTGTAATTCCCTTATTGAAGATGTTATTTTACCTGTGCAAATTCATTTTTTAATATACATAAGAGATGCAAGTCTCTTGGTAAAAATATTGATTTTACTTCTGTTGTTAATGGGTGTGATTCCTTGTTTAAGATGCTAATTATGTTCATTTCTTGATTTTTGAGATTTAATTTCATATTTGCAAATATAAAAAAAACCTATTAAATTGACCTGAATAAACTAAAAAGAAATGGAACCGACTTAATACACGTTCTTAACAAAATGTACATTAAAGAAAATTATAACACCCACTACTTTCAAATCTTAAATCCGCCTCTGCCTGAAGTGCGTCCCATTTCCGATCCGGGCATGAAACGCAAATACTTCGAAGTATCAAACTGTCCCCTTTTACATTTAATGAAGTCTGACAAAATAGTGTCGGATGACACATTCGGAACTGTTGGGACCAGGGGCCCTAGGGAACATGGTTAAATGAGCTTTTTTTGGTTCAACCAGGTATGACCCACTTGTTTTGTTTGGCATGCAACAATGGTATGCCAGCAGCATTTCTTCTTTTTCCATTTCCTCACTTTGCCGTTTTGGACTTTTCTTTTCTTTTCCTGTTGAGTTTGCAACTCGCATGCATTGCTATTAACATCAAGGACATACATATTGCCTTTTCCATCCCTTTTTCTTGTGCGTTTAAAAGATGTTAAATCAGAGCATGTTTCTTGCTTTTACTTATTCTGATACTTTGAGCAATTACTCTAGATTTACCTGCTCTTGAAAAGATGCATGTTTGTTAAGACTTTGGAGTCCTTTAGTCTAGTACTAGGGAAATTAGTTTTTATAATATTAGATTGAGAAGAGAGCTAAATAGCAAGAATTCATATAACCAACGCCAACATGTTTGAAACTGAAGCGTAATAATAGTAATTGTTGATTGTGTATTTGAGGTTAAACTTTTTTATGGTACATTTTAAATTTAGGGAAATCTACATTGCTTGACAAACACTAGTAGTTAATTATATTTAGTAGTTATAGTTTGACTTAATTACTTCCCATAGCTAATATTTATATGTTAATGACAATTATTAACTATAAGGTAAAATACAACAAAAGAAGAATGTATCCCCAATTCAATCATTCTCTCACATCTGGTCTCTCTCTCTCCTATATTTCCTATCACTTTTGTCTCTCATCTAAATCTTCTCTTCCCAAATTGAATAGATTGAGATCAAATACCATTATTTTCTCAATCAGGAAGCACAAACACCTCTGGTTGAAAATGTGCCACCAAAAACAAATCTTGGAGATCTACACGAGAGTTGAATGGTTTAAATCTTAATTTGTTTTGTTTCTTCCTTTCTTATTTTCTCTTTTATTTTAGCTTACTGTACGATTCAGATCTGAGCAAAAATGTGGCGGTGTTGTTGCTGCTGGTGACTGGCGGTGTGGTGTGTTGCTGTTTGGTGTGGCGGTGTTGATGCTGTTGGTGACCGGCGGTGACGGTGGTGTTTTCGTAGATCTGGTGGCGTCGGTGTCAGATCTAGACGGAAACAGTCAGATCTGGCCGGATTTAGTGTATTTTGTATTTTTTAATACACTTTATTGTCCAGATCTGAGCGGAATGAATATAGTGAATTCGAACTGTATTTTATTTTTTGTAACTCAGATTTAAGTGTATTCGTTTTTTTCTAGTGTAAAATACCATGTTTCTTTGTATTTTTCGCCTGTATTTCGAATAAGATCTTTTCTGTATACAAATGAATACAATGAAATTGAAGTGTATACAAATGAATACAGTGAATTTTATTTCTTGTATTCAGTATTTGAGTGTATCCGTTAAATTTTAGTGCAAATTTGTGTTTGGGTGTATTTTATTTCTTGTATTTTGAAGAATATTTTTTTGTATACAACCAATTTTAAATATAATAAAGTGAATACAGTTGAGTTGAATTCATTTGATTTGAATACAACTTAGTTGAATATATCTGACTTGAAACAGCGAAATCTGACTCAATCGAATTTTGAATACAATCCGATTTTTGAATACAATCTACTGTAATTAGCTAAAATGTAGTTTTGCCCAATTTAAAACCCCTAAATGTTAGTCATTTATGTAAAATTCCCTTAAATTTAAAATTGGAAGCAATCAATCCCATATAACATCTTGTTTAAAAATCACAAGCAAACAAATTTGGACCTAATTAATCAAGTTGTTAGAAAGAAAATAAGTGGCATCTGTCTTTAATTATTTGATTATGAAATTACATGCCACAAGGCAAACAACCGAACATCCTGGAATATTTGTATTCCTTAATAAGCTAACTGACAGGTAAAATTTATTACTGCAATTGGCAAGAACCCCTGAAATTGCGACTGCCATTATTCAAATTCTTCATGCACGTCCTAAAGATCACAAATCATAATGAATCTGAACCTAAGACCTATATCATTGGACTCCTTATAATTCTACAGTACATCTTGATATTGTACTTACTAGGGGAAAAAAAGGAGTTTTGAGGTAACAAATCACTCTTACTGCATTATTGGACGCATTTATGCTGTCAAAGAGTCTGAGATAATAATTTTTCATGTGTATTATTTGACATTGAAAAGGGCAACTGCACTTTTGATCAATCATTTGTTGGTGAATTCTCCCTGTGATATTTCACTAAATATATTTAAAATTAAATTAATCAAGATGTGTATTTTTGGTCTGTTTACAAAGAAAATATATTACACTCTACAGTACAAATTAAACATAAGTAATTAAATAGTTTAACAGTTGATAGTTCGTTAAACTGGCGAGATTCACAAGCAAAAGCATCACAAGTGAATATTTTAAAAATACGATCCAGATAAAAATCATAGTCTAAATTTGTCAATATTTCAGGGATGAGAAGCACAAATTTCCAACAAAAATTAGGGAAGCTGAAGCAGCCAAATAAAAGAGAAGCAAGATTAGAATCAAGAATTTGTTTCTTTATCTGATATGAACAGCGCCAAGAACCTTTTGCCACTCTTCTTGCCCAGGAGTTATTTGTGTCCATGTTTTTCACTGCAGTCTGCAACATGGTAATCTAGTATCATCTCTAAGAAACTAACAAGCTCATTGCCTTAATAGTTGTGATCAACGCTGATCATAGTTGCTGCATATATAGTTGATGTCTAGTTACATGTAAAAAAAAGGTAGGCGATTAAATGACAAGCTTACAGGAATAGTAAGTTCAACATTCATTTCAATTGGAGAGGATCAAAATGTTCTCATTCATAAGCATAATCACAGAAGTACTCTGGGTTGTGCAAATAGAGAGTTGTTGATTCAGATAGCATACCATTGTGCCAAACTAACTGTTTTCTTTTCCCTTTCCCAAAAATTGATACGATTATGAAAAACTATTGCTTCATATATATACCATTGAATAAAAGAATATGAACAGGTGATGATGCAGGCCCAAATGCAGGACTGCCTCATTCTTTGTCATTGCTGCATCCCCCATTCGCTGTTGTTGTGTATGTCCATATCATTCCAAGACACGCAGCACTTTATCTTCTTATGTTGCGGTATATGGAACTTTGGCTCTCTTGGAATGGTAGGATCTTTTGTTGACCTAATGCAGACCACCAAATTTCCTATTTAGAAGCAATTCTTAATTAAAGCTAGTATATTCCTATTAGAAGAAGCAAAAATTAGCAAGATAAATAAAGTAAAACTGGAAACTTGGTACCTTCTAGGAATGAAAGGCCTGTCAAAGTAGGGCATTGGTTGAGCTTTTGGAACGAGTTCCTTTCTCAGCCTCCTAATTTCTTCTTCCTCAGCCATCTACAGAAAGTAATAGTATAGTAAAAAAAAAAAGATAAAGAATGAGCCAGAAAAACTACATATACGTATTTCATCCCAGAAAATATGCTTGGCTTACCTTCTGCAGTCTCTCTCTTTCCGTCTTGTATTGTTCAATAAGGCTCATTTTTTCTGCCACCTGATCCAAGGATGGAGAAACCAGGAACATAAGTTACCGTGCCTCCACAAATGACAGCCATTTACAGGCTATGTTGCTCGGACTCGGGTGCGGGTGTCGGATACGGGTACGGATCTAGAGGTCGGATTCGTCACGATCTAAATTTTAAGATACGAGGGTACGGATCCTGGTACGGATACGGGTGCGGGGATTCGCAAAAAATAATTCAAAATCCTAAAAATAGAGTTATAAAACCTAAATTTTGAGATATTATGTGGAAAGCTTCGAGGAGAAAATATTGATCTAAGAGGAGAATCTCGGAAGGAGATAAAAGGAAAAGGATCGACATAGAAATTTCTATATACAAGTTATTCCATTTTCTTCAATTTCACCATAGCTTTTTGTTTTGATTACATAAATCATTGAATTTGTCCGGAATTTCTCCCTCAATTTTGGTCAAAGTACCCAAAATTGGTTGACCAGATCGGGTACGGATCCCACACCCAAACCCACACCCATGTTGTGTCGACACGGGTGCGGCACCGAAAGTGAAGAGTCCGAACAACATAGTTTACAGGTCCTGTCCTCTTATGCATGCGGTCTCTTAGGTTATTTCTTTACATATTGAAAGCATTTCTCATATGCTTTCCTAATCGAATATAACGTTGAACAAGAATCTAAACTAGCCCTCTTTCACCCGAAGAAGTTTGCTTGGGTCCCCCCTCTTATCGGTGCACTTCCTTTGAGAATCTCTTTACACAGACATATTTTTACATGCTTCATGTAAAATATTCTCAGCAAAAAGAATCAAGATATCCTAGCATCATTTGCATGAAAATAAAGCTACCCGTTCACTAAAAAATTAATTTAGGCAGATGAATAACCAAATTCTATTAAAGAATAAGCATAGTCTACCTGATGGTCAAACTCAGCACGTTCAGCAGCCCTAATGTCACTGTGCAGTACCAGATCAACTGGCCTTGTTATCTCTTTTACTGGGGGCTTTGCCAAACACTGAACAGTTGAAATCAGAGTAATTCAGTTTTCTTGTCGTAACAGGCTGAAGTATAACCCAAGTACAAAAGAGTTTTGCATTTTGAGAGAGGTAATAATAACATAGAACTTCCTATAACATTTACTTTAAATTCTGTTTGATTTTGGTTCAAAAAAATTCAGTTTCCAAAATACGGGATCAACACGAAGCATTCCCTTTTAAGTTACAGGCATAGTTAAACAAGATAATTTTGTAGATCAATGCATTCACATATAAAGTCCTTAATGGTTAGAAATGACTATGGTGAAAATCTTATGCTACCTCTGGCTCGTCTGTTGTCCATGGAAGGCCTTGTGCAATCGGTATCCGCTGTTTCTCCTCTTCCTCAGCCATTTGTTGCATTTTCTTTAAAAATTCTTCCTCCTTACATTTTCCCCTTTCCTGCAGCAATAGCCAATTCTGAGCAACTCCTTAAGTAAATTGATAAATGATTAATTGGATTCCACATGACATCCTAGACTGAGAAAGCAGATATATATATATATATATATATATATATATATATATATATATATATATATATATGCAGTTCAACAATGAAAGGAGACAATTAACTGTTGGATCAAATACCACCCTACTAGCGATAGGGACCAATGACCATTACGAATATCAACAAAGGGAATTTAGACCAATATTCTGATTTTCTTGTAGCCAACTAAATTCAGTCCCCATCTTTCAGTGTCCAGTTTGTGGCAGCAGCCAGTGCATGTCAACTAGATACATGCAACTGAAAATTTGGTCATATTTGCCCAAGAAGCAACCAATTAGACAAGGTTAGAGCAACCAAACACACAATTCACAAACCTCAGTTCTAAGTTTGAAGGGCTTTTGGGAGGTCGCTTTGAGCTGCCTTCTCTTCCAGTTTCTTTGAGCAAATGTTCTTGATGATCCAGCACTCTGCAGAATTAAGAAAATAAGAGCTTAGAGATCAACAGAATTCTTCTACATCTATCTGTGGTGGATGATAATAAGAAGATTCTTACATTGCGTCTGCTCCTTCGACCACCACCTGAAGTCCTGCTTGAAATACTGAAGCTTGCAATAGCAAAAAGATAGTATATTTTCAGCACTCAAAAACAAAAATTACATCTCTATCCTAAATAGGAATCTGCTATATGAATGATAGTTGGTTGACAACCAACAGTCAATTTATGATGATGAATCCTTATAATATTAAAAATAACAGAATAAATGAAGTTTGAATACTAACCATCCATGGCTGCTATCGAATGAGGAGGCACGACGCGAATCCAAGCCTAAACTCTCGGAGGTGAGGAAAAAATCAGATGGACAAAACGAAGAAGAAGATACCTGTGTCTCAGGAATATTGGGAGGCTGTAAACCAGGCAATGCCCATTTATGTCCCTTGCTAAAATCTTCTACTTCTTTTTCGTCTTTTTCCACTTTCGCTTCACACTCATTTGTTTTGGGTATTGAAAGAAGCTTCTCAAAAGCCTTAACTAAATGCTTCACTTTTCCAGCACCAGCTTCAGGTACACTTTGTCTTGCTTCTTCCAACGCCCTCTCCCTCCTCCTCTTTATAGTTCCGCCACTCAATTCACCCGAAAAATCACCCAATTCAACTAAATCACTGTGAATGTTTTGAATCAACAATTCATTGCTCTTTTGCTCCCCATTGCCATTTTCATCTCCATTTGTTTCATCCAACTTATCAATTTCATACTCTCCCTGTTCATTTCCACCACGATTCTTAAAGAATTCTTCTTGAGAAGCCCTGAGAGTCTCATAAGCAACACAAAGACACTTCTTTTTCTCAGCACCAGCCTTATTATTACACTTACAAACCATTGAAGGGTTCACATTATCTGTATTCGACTTCTTCTTCTTCGCGATTACAAACTTCCTCTGACGAATCTTGTTTTTGGGCAAAGGTGAAGCCAATTGATTTGTGTTAGTATTTCTGGAAACTGATTTCTGTGTTTTCGTTGCTGATTTTGCCATTGATGGTGATTTAGAAGATTTTGATAAAACTGGACTGTGTTCCACATTGGGGTTTGAATTTTCGAAATTCTTGGAGCATTTTTTAGGCGTAATTAGCCTAGTGGATTTGCAGTTTGAATCCATCAAAGTCACTGTAAAGCAACGTGAAAGTTGATTAGAGTTAGCGTTTTGTGTATTGCTGATTGTTTGGTTAGGGTTTTCTGGTTCTTGAATTCATTGATCAACGAGGGAAAAGGAAGAAAGTTGAGCTTTTTACGCTTCTACATTTTGTAACGGCTAGTTTTTTTTTTGGAGCGTTCAATTTGTTTTTCTAAATCATTTTTGCAAATTTAATTAGAGAGTGATCCGAGGCTGTCGTTATGGCTAATTAGCCATGATCAATTTTTATTTATTTATTTAATTTTATTTTTATTTTTTATGAATATTTCATTCATTTTCATATAAATGAAAATACAACACTTATTTTATGATCTAAAATGAATGAATTTTTCAATGTTTAAAGACTTATTCATTAATTTTCTTCAATACTACTCATATCTGAATGATTATCTATAGTTTTAAGAAAAGTTTGAGAAGAAGCAAAATGATAATATTGATAAATTAACCTTTAATCAATCTCTTTAATTAACTTTCTTAATGGGGCGTCACATCTCAAAAATTCATTTATTTTGGATTGGAGGGAGTACTCCCTCTGTTCATTTTTACTTGTCTTGTATTGACTTGGCACATCCCAGAGCCATAAATAGAATGACAATTTTAATATATCATCCTTAATTATTATTAAGTCATCTAATGATTGAGATCAATCAAACATACTTTAAAAGTTTGGCCTTGAAGTTTCTTACTCAATAATTAATAATAAAGGCAAAATAAATATAAAATGATAAATTATCTCTTTTACCGCACGGACTAAGTAAAAATGGAGGGATGGAGTAATTTGTTTTCATCCAATGTAGGAAAGAACTATTGGGCTTTGGTTCCTCGTTTCACGCGAACTAATGCTTCTCTTCTTAGATCATGTATAGATATAAGAATATTATATTTTTTCAAAATACTTAAAACATATATTGTGCATGCTTGCTCAAAGTATCATATGATCGATACGATCCTAGTGCACCTCTCTAATTGAGGTTAAGAATTCAAATCTCATGCCTATCTTGTTATTTTTTCTAGAATACGATGCATTCACGGAAAGGGACACGTCTGTTATCACTTTTTGCGTTTTAATTTAGTACATTTTTCCAAAAATATTTTGGTTTGTTTGGTTTATTCTTTAAAAAAAATTCTATTCTCCTTTGTCACCATAGAATTTTATATAATTAAATCAAATGTGTATATTAAAACTAGTAGCAGTAGATGATATATATTTACATATAAAATTTCAAAAGCGTAAAAAGTAAGAACCTAAAAATTGAACCGTCAAATTTATATTTTGGATCCACTTCTTCATAATAGTGCACTCATCTTCTCGAAATTCTAAATTCTTAATTTCATTGTTTGTTCTTTTGTAATTTTTTAAGTACCTGATAAAGCTTTTTTTCCCCTTATTATGGCTATATAAGGTATATATTAAATAAAAAAATACTTCCTCTGTCCCAATTTACATAATTCTTTCCATTTAAGTCAGTCCCAAAAATAATGAGACCTTTCTATATTTAGTAACAATTCAAATTTAGATTCACTTTAATATCCTTAATAAAATAATTTCTAGCCCCACAAAATTGTCACACCCCGATCTCACTAGGGTGTGGTGGGCACCGAACCGCAACGGAGCGAGCGAACCCACCGACTCTTACTACGTACTAATTTTTTTTTTTGAATCTCTACGTCAAGTATGCATAATAAGATTGTCGAAATATTCCTTTGTTGCTTTTAAATCAAATAAGATATGAATCGTACGTAACTTGTATACAAGACAATCCGATCTCCCGAAACCCACGCATCGTTCACGTAAAGTCTCCCAGTTTCCTTCAAACAAGACATCATGGCATAGCACGCCGACTCGTCGACACTCAGACAAATGGAGTTTGCCAACCCATTCGCCGGGACATCCTCTATCATGGCCTATCCTTCGGAAGGTGTCTGCGCGCGCATGAAACGCAAACTTCGAAGAAGAGAGGGGGTCAAGATTTAGCAATGTCTCGAGTATGTAAGGCATAAATGATAACATAATCAAGAATGTAAGTATGGATAATAACAGAGTAACAATATAGAGCATGTCACGAGATAAGAGAGTAACCTGTACGTCTGAATGCCTCATAGGCGGATGCCATGCACGCCTAACTTTCTTTTTTTGAAAAACATTTCTTTAAAAACATTTCCTTCGAAAAACATACAGAATCGCCCGACCACGTAGGATCGGTGCAGGAATCGCCGTCCATAGAGCGGTGTAATGAGCTCGCGTCTGTGCCTCCCGCGTCCGGGTATAATTCGCCCACCGCAAATGTAACCGCTCTCGCCGCCCATCGGGACCCGCACGTGTGACGATGCTGCCCGCCATGTAGGTACCCGTGTCATATCTAAAAATATAATTAATCATAAAGCACGTACGAGAGCCCAAAGAAAAGCTATAACCCCATCTGAGTGACATAAGGTCGGAACCTCCGATTTGTGCAGCAAGTAATCATCATCGATAGTCTCATCCCGAAGGAACAATTCACGAGGCGAGACTTACAACAATGAACCATTCGATGGAATTATGAAAATAGACTCGATAATCTCGTCGTGGCACTAAAATCGCGCAGTTTTAGAATTTCGAAATCAAAATCATATTATTATCATTATGCGCTTCATAGAAAACACTTCATTCTTTTTTTCATACTTCGAACGCCCGCCTTCTCATGTGATCGCTGGCCCAATGTGCGCGGTGTATTATCATCACACTATAACTTTCGAGGACAAGAGACATGGTGGAAACATTCCCTCTTCGGTCTTATAAAATATTCCCATTTTCACGTTATAGGAAAACTTTGAAATCGGGAAACTTTAACCTTGAAGGTAAAGCACTCGTGGGAAACATTCATGGATCGCAGGAAAGAGCGAATCATGCCGTAGGATCTCGAACATCGTACTCTTTGGAGATAAGAAAGCTAAAATAATGTTTATGAAATCGTAATCATAGTACGAAAATAAACCAAGCGGGACTATGGAAGGAAACTCGTGAAGGATAGTGGACCCACCTCGAATCAAATGAGGCGGCGTACACAATTTACGTATAATACATTTCATGACATTACTTACTTGCGAGAGTTTTTATGGTAGTCGGATCCTTATTCTCGCAAATTCTAGGTGCTTAGACATTTCTTTCAACTATTCGCGAACATTCACTTCAATTCTACCGAATGAATAGTAGCTAATTTCAATCTCTCGGATTTCTAGGAAAGGAATCGTCCCCGAGGCACATATTCAAGCCTACTACGTCTAAGACATGCCAAGGAAGGAAAGTCAAGTCTTACATACCTTTTTCCGCTCCTTCCTGTACTCCAAGTCCAAGTTCGTTAAACCCGCCAAAATCTACAATTTGGTCATGTTTACCAAACTTTGATTAGAGCATTTAGAAGTTGAATCTTAAGGTAACACTTGCCTACCGAAATTTCGGCAGCATTTCCCCTATAAATACTCCATCCCACCAAGTTCAACTTGGCCAATTTTAATCAACAACAATCCGGGAATTTAACCCGGCCAAACTATCAACAACAATTCCAACAATTATTCTAGCAACACTTATAACATTCAATTTCAACTCACATAATATTCAAAACAATTCAATCAACATACCACTTCATCCAACACCTTCCAATTTCAACAAGAACGATAACGACTTAATTCTTTCTTCCGAATTCACATACTCCAACAATTCCATACGTTTACATTATCATTTCCATTAATACAAGAAACTATGTTGAAATCACATAACGTTCCAAATCAGTCCGCTACACTTACTCCTTCAATTTGGATCATCAAACATTCATTTCATGCCATAGAATTCATAACAACGACAATCGAAATACTAAATAACATTGTTTCATTTCTTACATACCAAACAGCCCCTACACATTCGTTCATCAACAACATACATATTTTCAAAATTCTCACCCATTTCTTCATACAACAACACGTCCAAACATCCATAAAACACAATCCAACCATACTAAGTAAATTAGTTCTTCTCTCCTACACAATCTAGTATACACACGGCCACACACAACAACACCATAATTCCATGACTTCCATTCATTTCCACACTTCACAACATACATAAACCATGCGTGACATATGAAAGACAAGATTAGACCTTACCTTCTCTTCCACTCCCTTTCTCGGCTAAGGTTCCATTTTCAAGAACGAATGGTTTCCTTGTTTCGACAACTACTCCACGTCGACGAGGACCTTCTAATTAGTATGAAAGCTAGGAAAAACAGATTTTTCTTGATCAACTTTAGAACCAGCCCCTCTTGGCCATTCTCCTCCTTCTTTTTTTTCTCTTCTCTCTTGAATTTTCTAGACTTGCAAGAAGATGACTTATGTCTTACTTAGTCATCACACACACTTATATATATATACATATTTTTTTGGCACATGGCCATCACATGGCCGGCCCCTTCTTTTTCTTTTTCTCTTCTTTTTTTTTCTCCAATTTTCTTCAAATTTCTAGAAATTTCTTCAAGCACAAAAGATGAATTGCATGCTACTTAGTCATCTTTTTTTTTTTTTATCACATGTATTTTACACCCATGTGGGCCATAGTCTACCTTGAATCTTTTTCCACAAGTCATGCATAAAAATTTCCAAATTCCAAATTTGCCCTTAATATTCCATGCCACTAATATTATAAGCGACTTACACATTCAAACGAAACCGGAAAATATAACTTCGTCCTTAACTTCCCGCCATTAGCTCGAAATATTCAAATGTGCAAAATGCGAGGTGTAACAAAAATCCTTGAGGATAAATGGTTTTGCAGCCCTTTATACACTTTTTTAACCTTTTGATAAGAGATGTTCAGTTTTTACAATAAGAGATTTGAAAAAAAATACATAAGAGATATGAAAAGGTTATGTTTTTGTATTCAAATTGTAAGTGGCAGGAGATTTCATTTCCTCCTTGGCCTATGATATGATCAATGGCTTAATCCATCCACTGGACCATCAGAATACTTATATGATTTGTTTTATACCACAAGTTTCAAAAATCTTCCTTTATTTCTTAAACTTTGTGCCCGGTCAAACATTCTCTCCTAAAATGGGACAGAGGGAGTATCTTTTTTTAAAAGATTTTGACAAGGTTTTTCATTGACCAATTTGGGCTACGTATCAACCCAATTTTCAAACAAACTAAATTAAGCGGATCAAAATGGCATGAGCCAACATTATTGACCGGCCCAAGTTTAAACGGATCATATTTTCATAAGCTAATTTTGCCACTTAATCAAAGTTTGCCAAGAAAGGCCAGATAGAAGTTAGTGATTTTAATTATTGTATTCTCTCACTTCTACATGTGAAATTGTTTGCCACTGTTGCTTCCTAGCAAGGGGAGAACACAAGAGAGGACCTATGTGGCAATTCTATCTTTGTTACTTTATCATGTGTCTTCTTCAGCAGAAGATGAAGTTAGAAGTACGTAACTCATTACTATTTAATTACATGTCACTATGTCTAACTTCTTCAGATAATTGATGAACAAAGAAGTATCATAACGGCACTAACTGTTTTTCCTACAATTTTCCCATTAAATTAGTCTCCATTGCAGTTGCAGTTAACCTTCTAACTTTACAATGTACCTTTATTTTATTTTACCATTTTTGTCAAGTATATATTAATTTAAAACAAATCGGATGTATAAGTTTTTATCGCATTTTCCATGTGATGGTACAAAAAAAAACCAATGTAGAACTCTTGAAGCTTTGAAAAGAGAGTAAAAGATGAAAATGTTTTTCCAGCCAAATGACTTTGGTAGGTCACAACTTATGCTTTTGAATGATGTTGAGATATTGACACAGACTTTCTATGGCATTGTATCGTCTGAAAAGTCTGGGATTTTATTCAGAACCAGATACCTACTAATACAATTTATTAGTACCAACATTTACTTCTATGAACAGACAAAACACGTATGATGAAGACATGCCTACTTTTATTTACTACTTAAAAAGAAGGGCAGCCTGGTCAGTGCACAAAGCATCCCGTGTTAGTGGTTCGGGGATGGATCGCACCCCAAGGGTGTGATGTAGACAATCTACGAATAACTAGTAATATGGCATGAATCTGGAGCAGCTAACGAACGCACTCTGCTTAATCATCAGTGTTTGCAATGGAACAAAACACTGTGAACACATGCCAACTTTTATTTACTAATAACTCCTAATAAGGCATGAATCTGGCGCAGGTGACAAAATCACTCTGCTTAATCGTCATCGGAGTACTTTTTATTGCGACGATTTTTCTTCTTCTCCTTGTCAGAGCCAGAGTCTGAGCCTGAGTCATCATCACCCTGCCAATTTATGAGATCAAATCAACGGAAGCTGAATAAAACTCTAGGTTGCATTCGACTGAATTAAGATAAGCTACTAAGAAAACATAGAATTGAGATGCATACAGTTGTTGTTATGTGATTCAAAAATAAAGAAGAGTAATCTAATCAGGTACTTACATATTTCTTGCGACCATAGCCTTCGTCATCATCGTCGCGTTTCCCATAGCTAGGCTTCTTGTAATCCTCTTCCTCAGACCTTCCATAACTAGGCCTCTCAATTGTTGAACTCCCATACCCTTCGCTCTTTTTCCCATATCCACTAGATCCATACTCATCAGAATCAGTCTTTCGCCCATAACTTGACCCGTATTTTGAGTTTTTCTCGTCGTCATCATCATCATCACCACTCTTTCTTATGTTCCCTGATCCATACCCTGATGCAGTTTTAGTGCTCCCATATCCACCTGATTGATTATTTCCGTGACTAGACCCGTATTCCGAACTTTCCTTTCCATACCCGGATGTGGTTTTGCTGCCATATCCACCCGACCCGTACTCATCAGTACTGTCCGTGTTTTTTCCATAACTTGACCCGTATTCACTCTTCTTTTCATACCCGGATCCATATTCCGAACTCTTATTCTTACGTCCAAAACCTGATTCATCATCCGAATCAGGCTTCTCGTACTCACTCTTACGGTTATACCCGGATCCATATTCAGATTTGGGTTCGTTGTCATCATCGTTCTTTCGCCCATATCCAGATCCATGTGCCTTTTTAGGTTTCCCGTACTCAGACCGACTACCATAACCGGTTTCATCAGATTCAATTCCGCTACCACCATACTCACTTTCTCCATAAGACATGATTGTGTTAATTAATTTTTAGTTTTTTCTCTAGCTTTTGTTCTTGACTGAGAAAATGGAATTAAGGTTCACAAGAAAATGAATAGTTGAATTGAAACATTTTATAAGGAGGGAAAGACGGTTAGAAGTCGTTGAAACAGGAAACGAGGTTGTTACTCCTATTTTGTGAAGAGGAGCTGCAATCCAGCACACGTGTGCCTTCTGACATCACTTAAAGTCACGGTCTAGATTATTTTGTGAAACTAGATGGTTTCATAATCAACGACAAATCATTATTTTAGTTATTATAAAATCTGACGGGTACTTGTAGGGAACCCATCTGAATCCAGAACAATCCCTTTTCTTTAGATCTGCTTCTGTTACATCTATTATGATAAAAAGGGGCCATTATTTGGTATTTGAGATACAATAACCACATGATAATGCTAATAATTTAGAATAGCTATCTCATGTTTAATAATTCTGAGACCTACTATAAGTTTAGTAGAAAAAAAAATGATCAATTAACCCACTAAATCTTAACTTGTCTTGCCATGCCCCATTTAACATTCTTTTCTACTTTTTCCCTGCTGCATGGAGCGTTTCTTAAAATTTCTTGTGTTCATTCCCTTCATTTTGCAGTGTTTTACTTTATTTTTAACTTTTTATCTTTTTCTTTCGAATAAGTGTCCCTTCAATCATACATTACTTTGAAAATCGTAAAGGTGCTTGAAAAAGGAGTTAATAAGATTAAATACTCAATATAATTCGAACAGAAATTACATTTTACGAATAGAGTATAAGTAGCCACTGTTAGTGTTAATTTTCTATATCTGAGCATGTGAGAAGCTCAGCCATGGAAATCGTATCATGCAGTAATGAGGAGAAGAGAAGAGGAAAATGAAATGAGATATTTTTCTATATTCAACAATGATTACATGTGGTGTATTTATTACCACTTTACACACATACACATGATCCTCAACAAACTCTCTAACAAACTAACTAATCATTGCAATAATAGGACAGCAAATACTTCCTATAACTTCCGTGTATACCATTATTATACAAGTGATATACAGACCCTGGGAACTGCCTATGTATATTACTTGTATATCAGTGTATATCTACTAACTTAATACTCCCCCTCAAGCTAGAGGGTGAAAAACATCAAGCACTCCCAGCTTAGAGAGAAGATAATGATGTTGAGCAATGCCCAAGCCGTTGGTCAACAAATCTGCAAGTTGTAGTTTTGAGCTCACATAATCTGTCTTGATCAAACCACTTTTCATTTTCTCCCTCACAAAATAGCAATCTATGTTTTTGGTTCTTTCATGAAACATGAGATTGGATGCAATCTGCAATGCTGCTTTGTTTTCACAAGAAGTCCTCAAGAAGTGGATCATCTGCCTTCTTATGATCATCCGCATTTTGAATGAGTGCATCGTATTCAATTGTACTGAGTTTCAAATTCATTTCTATAGGTGTACAAGAAGGATTTGTGCCACTTAAACCCATTGCTGACAGCAGCTCTAAAGTATATTTTCTTTCATTCAGTAAGATACCAATCTTTGATCTCAACACTTCAATGCCCAAAAAATATCTAAGTTGTCCCAAGTCTTTGAATTTGAAGTTAGTGTGCAGTGTTTGTTGTATCAACCTTTGGTTGCTTCCTGTGATCAAGAGATCATCCACTTACACCAGTATTACTATAATGTCATTCTGAGACTTTTTAATGAATATGGAATGATCATGTGGACTTTGTGCAAAGCCTGTTCTAAGCAGGCATTAGAGAGCTTGACATTCCATTGCCTAGATGTTTGTTTCAACCCATACAAGGATTTCAATAGTCTACACACTTTGTTCTTCCCCGTCTATGAAATCCTTAGGCAAGGACATGTACACTTCTTTATACAGACCCCTTGAAGAAATGTATTATTGACATCCAACTGTAAAAGAGGCCAATCCTTTGATGCTGTAATGCTAATGACAGTCCTAACTGTGACCATCTTAGCAACCGGAGAAAAAATTTCATGATAATCCAATCCTTCTTGCTGAGTATATCCTTTGGCAACCAATCTAGCCTTGTACTTGTCTACTAAACCATCAGCTAGATACTTGATCTTATACACCCATTTAGAACCAATAGCTTGTTTATCTACTGGTAAATCAACAACTTCCCATATACGGTTGCCTTCTAAAGCTAAGATTTCATCCTTCATTGCTGCAATCCATTTATGATCATGAGATGCTTCCTTATTGGATTTGGGCTCTACTTCATGAGACAAGACACCTAAGTAGGCTTGGTAATGAGTGGATAAGTAAGAGTATGGGAGGTGGTCAGACAAAGGATAAGTACAATTGTCTGAAGACTTGGTAGTAGTGATGTAATCTTTGTGCCAAACTAGTGTTTTGATTGATCTGGTTGGTCTAGATGATGGCATTTGTGGAGGAGTAGGAAGAGAGGTTTCTAGTGTAGAGTCACTATGATCAGTAAGAGCATCAAGAGGAATGTCAGCCTTTTGTAGGGGTGGTAATTGAGTAATATTTGGATCCTTTTCATTTAGTATAGTGGAAGCATCATCATTTCTAAGAAGAGTAGGATTCAAAACTGTATTATCAGTATTGTGAAGAGTGTTTGCATGATCAAACATGTCTGAATCTATGAGATCAGGACATTTTGATACTTTATAAGGGAAGGTGCATTCTCTAAAGATGACATCCCTACTGACAAAGTGTGTTTTGTCAACCAAGTCAACTAATCTGTATCTCTTTTGAGTCTCAAAATAACCAACTAAGACTGTTTTTCTAATCCTAGGATCAAATTTGTCCCCTTTTGGTAGTTTGCTAACATAACATAGGCAACCAAACACTCTAAGATGATACAATCTAGGTTTTCTATGATGAAACATTTCATATGGAGACTTGCCTCTAAGGACATCTGAGGGCAGTCCGTTGATCAAATAATCAGTTGTTTGACACAATCTCCCCAAAACTATATAGGGATAGAACTTTGGAATCTTAAGGCTCTAGCCATCTCTAACATGTGTCTATGCTTCCTTTCTACTACTCCATTTTGCTGTGGAGTGTAAGCACAACTACTCTAATGAATAATCCCATTACTGCTAAACAATTCAGCACAAGAAGAGTTAATTTTTTTTTTATGTCATTATCAGTTCTAACAACCTTAACAAACAACTTAAACTGATATTTTATTAAGGCAAGAAAATTCTTCAACACCACAATGACTGCACATTTAGACTGAATCAAACACAATCAAGTATACCTACTATAGTCATCTACTATAGTAACAAAATAGTGCTTTTTATCAAAAGTAGGAATCCTATATGGACCCCATACATCAATATGAACCAAGTCAAATCTGTGCTGAGTGCTACATTCACTGCTAGGAAACTTTAATCTACATTGTTTAGCTAAAGGACAAATCTCACAGTGGTGCTGAATATTCTTATTGGTGACATTTTGCAAGCTTCAATGTGTTGCATTGTCTTTATTGAAGCATGACCAAGTCTCAGATGCCATAGGCTGGTCACGGTTTTATTGTCAGTACTACATACTTCAGCATTTGTTGCATTTATTTGAGTCTTTACTTCCTTTAATATGTACAACCCATTTTTTTCCTTACCAATCCCCATTACCTTGCCATTGAAGAGTCCCAGAAACACACAAAAATCAGGAAAAAATGACACGAAACATGATAGTTCTCCGGTTAGTTTGGATACAGAAAATAAGTTGAACTTAAAGTCTAGAACATAGAGCACATTTCCTAGGTCATGATCTGCTCCATGCTCCTTCAATTTGGCACTTATTTCCTGTTGGCATCTGTACTCCAGTAGAATGCAAACTGTCTAACTTCCTAAGAGTTTCTAGCAAGTCTTTACTAGGTGTAATATGATCTATTGCTCCACTGTCAATTATCCACTCATAAGTCTTACTTACATTTAATAATAAAGCAGTAATACCTGCCATATTTGCAGCACAACCTTCTGTTGGTGTCCTCTCCATTCTACCTACTATATCTTGATACCGTTCTTCAGAAAACTGAGGTCTAAAGGCCTGTCTTTCACTAGTTGAAGTTTCTGCTTCCTTTGCATAATGTGCAGCAAGCTTGAATTCATTGTTGCCTCGTAGTTCATATCCTTTCTTCTTACTTTTGAAATCTGATGGATATCCTATCACTTATAACACCTATTCTCTGGATGTCCTTTATAACCACAATGCCAGCAAGGTGCTCCATAACCAGATTTGTAACCTTGATTTCCATATCCAGCTTTATAATTTTAGTTCTTATCTGCCAATAAGGTCAATGGATCCTTGTGTTTGTCTATCACACCTAAGGCTCTTTGACTCTCTTCTTGTGTTGCTACAGCATAAGCCTCATTTACTGTAACAACTTGTTTCCTAGCTAGGATGTTGCTTCTAATTGCACTATAGCTTTCATTTAACCCCATTAGAAATTGTAACAATCTTTGAGACTTTAAATGAGTTACATAAGCAGCTGACTCAGGACATTCACAACCTAGAGCTAGAATCATGACATCCATTTCTGACCATAAATCCTTCAATTTTGAGTAATAAGTTGCTACAGAATCATTACCTTGCTTGAGATTTCCAATTTCTGTCCATAGATGATAGGCTCTAGTTAGGTCTGATCTGTCAAACCTTTCCTCAAAATCCTTCCATATCTTCTTTGCATTTGAGGCATACATGATCCCATGTAATAACTCACTTGCAACAGTAATAACAATCCATGAAACCACTATAGCATTACATTTCTCCCACTGTTCTTCTAGAGCACCTTTATACATACTTTTTGCACAATTTCCATCTATGAAACCTAGCTTTCCTTTTCCTCTAAGTGCTAGTTTCATTGATCGCTCTCCAAAAAGCATGTATGTGTGTGTGTGTGTGTGTGTGTGTGTGTGTGTGTGTGTGTGTGTGTGTGTGTGTGTGTGTGTGTGTGTGTGTGTGTGTGTGTGTGTGTGTGTGTGTGTGTGTGTGTGTGTGTGTGTGTGTGTGTGTGTGTGTGTGTGTGTGTGTGTGTGTGTGTGTGTGTGTGTGTGTGTGTGTGTGTGTGTGTGTGTGTGTGTGTGTGTGTGTGTGTGTGTGTGTGTGTGTGTGTGTGTGTGTGTGTGTGTGTGTGTGTGTTGTCTAGTCATGTAAGTTTGTGTGTGTGGATGTGTGTGTGTGTGTGTGTGTGTGTGTGTGTTGTGTGTACTCGTGTGTGTGTGTGTGGATGATTATGTGTCGTGTGTGTGTGTGTGTGTGTGTGTGTGTGTGTGTGTGTGTTGTGTGTGCCATTTTTGTTGTTTTATGTGCTTTGATTATGTGTGTGTTGTGTTTGTTTGTTGTGTGTGTGTATCTGTGTGTGATTGTGTGTGTGTGTGTGTGTACCATGTTAATTTTCTATATCGTGTGTGTGTGTGTGTGTGTCGACCATGGAAATCGTATCATGTAGTAATGAGGAGAAGAGAAGAGGAAAATGAAGTGAGATATTTTTCTATATTTAACAATGATTACATGAGGTGTATTGATAACCACTTTAGACACATACACGTGATCCTCAACAAACTCTCTAACAAACTAACTAATCATTGCATTAATATGACAGCTAATGACCAGTTAATGAACTTCCCATAACTTCCGTTTATACCATCATTATACAAGTGATATACAGACCCTGGAAATTGCCTATGTATATTACTTGTATATTTGTGTATATCTACAAACTTAATAGTTAGAATCAATTTGCAAAAGGTGATTTTCCCAAATTATTTAAGTTGATAAAGCCTTTATTATTTTGTAATGATGATGTTTAAATGTTGATGAAGCCTTTATTTGCAGGAGCTTAAAAAAGTTGAAACTTAAAACGTAATTAACAAAGTGCTGAGGAGAAAATCAACCCCTTAGAGCTAGCAGAGCAATAAGATTTCTATAGATAGAATAAGTTAGTTAGGGATAAATATGCTCCATTATTTGAAAGATGAAAGATTATTAGTGCTCCACCTCAAATAATAGGGACTATTTCGAATGGAAGTCCGAATATAAAGGACCATGTTGGATCTTTCGAAGTATAGCTGAAGTACAACTCTAAAAATTGACAAAATACTAGGGCGAGTGCAGCGACAGAGACTCGAGCCTGCGACGCCGACAACACTTGAATCCCTCAACCACTGAACAAAGCCTCTCAATTATAACCGGGGGTTTTATTATAGAAGATATATACGTAAAACTCAAATATGACCTTTCATATATAATATAATTTCCGGCAAAGGAGATTCGGATGAACCCCCTCAGCACCACCTAGCTCCGCCCTTGCCACTTGATATGAAGGGCAATCTTGGAGAAGTGGTGTTCTTTTCCAGAAATTGTATATCGCAAAAAGTATATTTTTTTAAATGCCTAAAGTGCCCTTACGTACTAACTGTTAACAGTCTGTTTAGTTTGAGGAGATTCGTTAGTCATTGGGTCAAAATAGCATGCATTGTTTAATTGAAGGTCAAAAATCTCTAGTCAGATATCACTGGAACTAAATCCGGAATAATGCGATAACTCGAGTAAAAGCGCCATTTTCCAGGACAGAAACTACTTTTATATATGTCATTCTTTGGCTTGCTATATGTAAGCGATTTCATGACCGAATAAAGTTAGAAGTTAGCAAAAGTGTGTTTGGTACATGAAAGTTAATTGTCCTAACAAATATTTTCAGATATAAATAGTTTTTGGTGTTTAGTTGATAGGCAAAAAAAATGTCATACTTTTTTAGTTAATAACATAACTCTAAATTTTATAAATTTAACCTCAATGAGATAAATTTATAATCCAACAAATACTTATTGTTTCGCACTTACTTTCGTACCACTGACAGTTTGCCACATCGGACCAAAAAGGCGCATGTAGATATGGCTATGTCCCTGTCTTGTTTCTCTTTCCTTTTCCAACAGTCCATCACTCTGCCCAATTTCAATGGAGTCCCTGTCAAAAAATAGAGCATTTAATTAAGTAATCGAAGAGAAAAAGACCTTAAAGAATGGGAAAGATTGCAGCAGCTCATACATCATGTTCTTGCACATGCCACTACAACTTTTTGGTGCCCAAATTGAAGGGAGGAGGATTCTTGTTCTTGCAGGCAAAGCAAAAGCCAATGATTGTCAAGTCCCAGATGATAAATACTAATGCAACAACTTATACTTCCAAAATTAGCACTGATATTCCTCTCCATGAAATCCCAGGGGTACTAGTACAGTTTCAATTTCTCTTCCATTAGCATTCTGTACATGTAAATCAATTAACTTTACCTCAGTCTTAAATTCAGTCAGTTTTATAAATCAATTGTATTAAAGTTATACATATATTTACTTAGTCCGTCAACCTTCTGCAACTCTTTTTTTTCTAAAGATCCGGTTTGGAATCGATTATATGCTTTGAGAAGCTCTCATAAGCGAAGTTATAAGTATATATATCTAATGTATTGACATAAAATCCTGCATACATGTGTTGGGTTCAGAGAGTCAGAATTTTAAGTTGAATAATTGAATTGGCAGGTTTCATTTGATCGGTATCTGGAGAACAAGCCTCGAGTTTTCAAGGCCATTTTTCCTGACAAAAGAAGGAGCCAACAGCTCAATGAGGTATTCATCCTGGATCTTGAACTGTTAAGTATCCGGGAATAGTCTGTTGTCTCCTTATATGGTCTTGGACAATTCTCATTCATGAGCTAATTTTTGGAATTGAATTAGGCCGACAACCCATTTTCTTAATATTGTAGCTGAGCCAGACAGATCAAACCCAATGTTAGGGGTGTTAAATGCCCAACGTTGTATGAGGAAACCGGTTGTTGGCTTCTTATGTAGTCTTAGATAATCCTCACATCTCATAAACTAGCTTTCCGGGTCGGGTTAGGCCCCAAGGTCGATTTTCTTAATAGGAACTCTCCTTTCATATTTTTAATCCCTTTTGTACTTGTGTTTGTTTGTTTGCTTGCTTGAGGCTATGCAATGCTAATTGAGCACCAACACATCACTTGTCTGAATTTCTGCTCTTCAGTTTTAAGGCCTTCAACACAAGGATAGGCCTTTGTTGTTTCTTTTCATAAGGCCATTGTCCAATAAAAGTCACCTTGTTTAGCTCGTCTGCTGGTATTACGATGATGAGCCTTAGACCCTTGCTGTATATTCTTCCTAACCTCAGTAGTTAAAGTGATAAACCCGAATTTCTTGTCGACGAACACAATATTTGGTGCAAAAATAAAGCTAACAATGTAGTTCAACAAACAAAACTATAGGGGTAATAGCTAGGTCTCACGTTAGTTCTACTTCCGTAGTGATTTCTGCAATTCAATTGTTGAGGTAGTCCTGTTTCCTTGCATCTTTAAGGCAATCAAATTTGGTAGACATTCTATTTCTCTTACTATACTATTTAGGTACTACTACTTTCGATGGTAATGACCTTCAAAGTGTGTTGGCTATCTAGGTGTTAACTTAAAACTCTGTTTTTGCCCTGCACAAATTCATTTAGAACTCTTTGCTACCTAGTTAGGGCACGAGCACAGATTTCATGTCCTCGGTTCTTGTGATTTTTATTACCAACAACATGCAGGAGGTGGTTAAGTTTATATGCAAGTGAAACTTTTTACCATCCTTGGCATTTAGAAAAAGGCTCATGCCTACTCCTTTGTTGGGCTAACTTTTACCAATGCGTTAAAATTCATTTGACTAAAAGCTTTCAATTTCATGCTACATTACAGTCTGATTAAACAAAAGTTTAGTTGATGCATGGAATAAAATTGAGTTATATCTAAGAAGCTATCTATTTGGACAATGATGAATGCCTCGAGCACTCTTGAATTTTGACAACAAAAGGAGTGGAAATGAACGAGCGTAAATGTCTTTTTTTGATATCCATTCCAAAAAAAAAAAGACGAAGAGATTTTTCCTCTTTCAAAATATCAAGAGAGTGGATGAATGGCTGGTTTTCTCTTTGCAGTCTGTTGTTGTGTTTCAGCATTTCCGCATATATTGTTATGCTTGACTAGTAATTCCATGCAGGAAGAGTGGAGAATTCACATGCTACCCATAGAGTTCCTATTTATAACAGTGTGGCCAGTTATTGATATGAGATTGAGATGTAAATTCAAAGGAGTCGAGTACCCACCTGGGATCTCGCATGATGTTTCTAAGGTTCTTGAACTCGACATAGTAAGTGTCAAAGAATTTTTTTAGCGCATTCATTTTATTTTGTTTATAATAGAATGATGTGGAGCAGAAGCCGCGGTTATGCAGATAAGATGGGAGCTTCAGGGGCTGGATGATGCGCTGAAGCCATCTCAGTTCTCACTTGGTGTAAAAGGCTCTCTTTACCCCGATAGGAATGGACAACGGAGCAGGCTGAAAGGTCAACTACAGATGAGCATTAGCTTTGTTCTTCCACCCTTGCTAGCTTTGGTTCCCGAAGATGTTCGTAGAGATGTTGCTGAGTCGGTGAGATACTAAACCTGATCTCTTTCTCATGAGTTTAACTTGTATGCACTGACTGTAAACATAAGATCACATAAAAAGATAAAATACAGGTAAATGTCCAACGTCCATAATAAGTGCAGTTAGTTACCTGTAAAACAGTATATATAAGTTAGTTACATTTTGGCAAGTATATTCATACTCCCATTGTTGACGGTATAAATTGGAGTTTGAAAGAATGTTAGGCATGCACAGAGGAACCTATTTGACAAACAATCTTATGCCTTTTTGAACAGGTGCTAAGTGGGCTACTGCAGAACATGAAGAGTAAAGTAAATGGTAGCTTACTCTCTGACTATGCTGAATTCAAGAGGGAAACGCAGAAGAACTCAGTCTGAACACTTTAATCGAACAGAAATCTTTCAAATTGACATTAGTATTCAATGGTATCTAAGAATGAGGAACTTCTGTAATTTTATTCATGGGAATTGCACATAGATACATACAATACAGGATAAGTATTCCCAAAATTTTGAAAGTTAATTCTTTCTGAGTTGAAAAAATAAAAGAATCTTTCTGAAGATGAATGTCGAAGTTATGTGCAAGTGACAAGCGAGTTTTATACATTACAATTTGAGATTTGTGTCTTGTCTTTGCTAGTTGAAATATATCTTTAGAGGAATAAAAGAAAATGGAGATGCGGGGGATCGAACCCCGTGCCTCTCGCATGCAAAGCGAGCGCTCTACCATTTGAGCTACATCCCCTTTTGTTGAGTTTAAGGGAGGTTAATCTATATAAATTATAGATACAGTAACTTGCGATTCAATAATGGACCTTATAAATTCTCTCTATCTATTTTAAGTATAGTGCATAATGACCATCCCTATTGAGATAGGGCGCCCAGTTAATATTCCATCAGCAACTCAAAGCAATGCGGTGCTGGGTATAACCTAAGTCATTTTGTAGTGCTAAATTATCAGAAAATATTTTCATCAAATGGGAGAAAAACGTTTTCCGTCAAAATGGCGGAAGTGACTTCATTGATATATGGATGGAAGTAATTTTTCTTACGATTATCTTAATTTTTAACTTCATATTACTTGCTCCGACTAACATTTAGTTATATTATTAATCTTTAGTACTCAAAATACTCATTTAAAACACTTCGATCTGCTAATGTTATCATTGATAATATATGATCCTTATGTTGATTTTTCTTTTCAGTCGAAGATAGACGAAACAGTCTAAAAAATTCCAAGTAAGAATGAGTGCACCTCATTTCTGTAAATTAAAGAGTCAACAGTTCAAGAAAGATTATGATGATACCTAAGTTGCGCGGACTCTTCACTTTCGATGGGTGCCCATGTCGGATTCTCCAAAAATACACCACCGGTTGACATTTACTACAATTTTATAATCTGATGGAAGATAACCTTGCTCCATTCTTGGCCAAATGATCAAATATTTTATTCTACTTCGCATATATTTTATATTTCAAGCATATGAATTTACCATCCATTCTCCAACAGCACCTTATAGCATAAAACAGCTAAAACACTGATAAAATTGAGTAAACTATTCAACATTTGAGATGAAACTTTTTCAGTCAATCGAAACATGCTATTTCAAGAAAACTATGTATAAACCGTTATCGTAACATTTCATACTATCAATCACTATTTTGCACTAGCATGCTAGTATTGTACAGTCAAAATGGTAAATAACTACCAGACTTAAGTACAGCAACCGCGATGGCGTCACAAAATTTCATCAAAGAAACCCCCTTTCTTAATCTTCTCTCGACAGCCAACAGAGCTGCATATGCCTTTTATAGAGTGAAAAAATAAATTAAAAAAACACTATAAATATTTCAGATGAAGATATCACAACCTGTAAACCAAAGCAAACCGCGAAGAAGCTGATTTCAGATTTGCTCCTGCAGCATGCAAAGGCACTTCAATAAATCAGTTAAGCTTAACTGGTTCTCAGCTGCAAAATTCACCATCTGCTTACGCTAATGATGGTGTCGACAAAAAATATGTCGCTTTAACTGTACAAAGGCCTCCCTGATGGGAACTTTCTCTTCAAGCTGTGCTATTACCAGGTGAGACAATAACATTTCCCTCTGAAAGAGGACTACAACCTGCTTGGATATGCTGGTTTTCCAACTGCTCTAATTCATTTGTGGGGAACACTTCTGACTGAAGGGATGGGCATATATTGTGGACATGCACCCATGTTAACTTCCAGAAACTGTCCCCTCCTACAGGATTACTTGGCCCCAGAATTCCACTTGTTTTCATGACAAGTAGAGTGTTCTTTAGGATCTCGGAAATGAGTTCAGGGATCTTCTCACTCCGTTTCCCTTTGAATTTCACCTTCATGCATCTCTCTGTTAGACTCAATACCCCTAACCACAGTTTGCAGAAGGATGTCGACTGGGAGAGATGATGCAAAGACTGTAAAAACACTTTGAACATGAGCTTCAGTACCAAAACTATTGCTCCTTCAGTGCTCCTATAACCCTTCACCGAGCTCGGCTGGGCAACATTGAGTAATTCATCCAGCAATGTAAATATCACCTGATCAAAACATTGCAACCACAAATCTTCAGGAAAATAGATCCCATCAACTCCAGTCAAGCACCTCTGCAGCATCAAGATGGCATGATCCCTTACCTCTTCTCTCCGGTCCAAACAAAATTTTCGGAGTCCCTGTACCAGCCTGAGCCACATTTCTGTTATATCCTGGGTCATTTTTATAGCAGCCTCCTGCCCAAGTGCTTCCTTTGCCTTGTGAGACCATCTAATGAGAGAAACAAGTGATCCAGCCAT
>NC_081343.1:40194054-40270795 GCF_029784015.1 Lycium ferocissimum
TCATATACCTGAAAAAGCATGCTACACTTCTTGGCTCACGTTTCTCAGGTAACAAATGAACTCCTTGGAGAAACTCCATACCCTTCTTTGGATCTCGGTTAAAGTGATCAACTCCGATCAACAATTTCCTCTTTATGAACTTCATCTTACGAACAAATGGAACCCAATGATTAGGATCACTGTAGTCCTTGCATATCTCTGTCCAAAATGGTCTATATTCACCCAGATCTATTGAAGCTTGTTCAGAAACAAATGAATCCTGGCTTATTCTCTCGGCCATACCCTGTATCATAGCAATTAGACCATCCAAGGCAAGCGTATTTAAAGCTGAAAGTGGGATGTCAACCGGAAAGGAACTTTTGGATAACAGGTTTGCAAGGTCTTCAAATACATTACTGCAAGATATGTCACAATCAAAATTAGCATACATCTCAGGCATGAACATGGGCTGCCTGCAGAAGTCAACAAGCGTTTCTATGGCAACCTCTTGCTGTTGATAAGAAGCTCCATGCTTGCTTTGGGCAATCCTCAATAACACACCAGAGAAGAAAGCTTCAAGCTGTAGCTTTAACTTAATACGCATATGATGATACAGATTTAGAACAATGCTACAGACCGTTGAAAGAATTAAAGGACTCATAGACAAGCCAAAGCGCATCAGATTGTGGAATAAGTCCTTCTGTATTAGAGCCAATAACTCAGGATGATTTCCAGAAGAAGCACCACTTACTTCTATGGCTGAATTAATTAAACCCAGTGCAAACAAGGGAACATCTTCATCATATGCTATGGGGTTGGATCTAGAACCAATTTCAATGGACTCCATCACATTCAGAAGAGAACATAGGAAATGAAATATCTCCACCATGCAGGGGACCCCATATGGATCCATCATAGGGTTTTCTCTATTACCAGTAATCTCCTCCTTTTGAGTTTTCTCATCTGTTGTTTCATCCCTAGTGCTGACTGACGACGCACTGGAAGGAACTGCAACCGATGCTGACTTACCAGTGGATTCTGCACTAACACAACCATTGTCATGATGTTTTTCGCCTGCCTGCACAAAAGTAAGTGACGATAAAGAAGGGTATACTGGCCTCCACTTTCAGTGATTTAAGGGTCAAAGCTTTGCAATATAAACATGTCTCTTCTATTTCTTCCATTTTGTGCACACTAAATAATGCTTCAATCAAAGGCTATAATAAATAGAAAAGAAATAACTCTTGGAGATCTCTTTAGTTCTGAATCAAAACAACTAAATAGGAAAAAAGAAATTCTTGTGAATCACTACATGCATGTATCTTTAAGAGAAAAACAACTAATTCTTTTTTTTTGTTTTTTTTTGGTCGAAACTGGAAATTTTATTCAACCAAAATGGAACTTTGTACAGCTGCTAGTTCATATAAACACTAGAACTAGACCTCATAATTACTACATAAACACTCTAGTCTAAGGAACCTGACTACATTGCATAAGAAATATATAAGTCCTCTAGACTGGATAACTATTGAGAGTTGTTAACACTTGCTTCCATTTTCCTTGCTGATTGCCCTTAACATGTAATTGGACAACAATCTCCTTCAGTCTATCTCCACTGGGTCGTTGAGTTCCTTGGAATCTCCTGGCATTTCTTTCCAGCCAAACATGATAGACTGTTGCATTGAACAAGAATCTTAATATCTCAGCCTTTGGTCTTGCACTCTTCACTCTTTGGGCCAACCATGTAACTTCTGTATTCCAGCTAGTAGAGTGTCTAGCAATCGCAAACCATCTCAGCAGTGCATTCCAAACATGGCTAAAGTACCTGCAGTCAAAGAGAAGGTGAGCTAGTGTTTCCTCTGTGCCTAAGTCACATAGCACACGCTCTTTAGCTACTTGAATGCCCCATTTGGATAATCTGTCAACTGTAGCCAGCCAAGTGATAAACTGATGCCTAGGGATTATGCCATTCCCCATAGTGATGCTCTTCCATAGTACCTTGGGACATTGGGGAATAAATGCTTGATACGCCACTTTGATGCTAAATTTTCCTTTCTTGCAGAATTTAGTCAGCTCTGTAAGTATGTCTCCATTGTCAAACCAGTCTCTTGCATCAATAATCTTCCTTACAATCCAACTAGCCTGTTTAGGACTCATCATATCATCTATGTTTTGGGATTTTATGTAGAAAGCATGGACCCACAAAGTTTCTTTTCTGGCAGCAATTGCCCAGAGTAGCTTGCAAATAGCTGCTCTGTTCCAGTCATATACATCTATAATATTCAATCCTCCAGCAGACCTAGGCAAACAGAGTCTTTCCCAAGCTACAAGTGCCTTCTTTGAAAGTGCAGCAGTTCCAGTCCAAAGGAAAGTCCTACACACACTTGTGACTAGCTCAGTAATCTTTTTAGGCAATAGAAAGACCTGTGCCCAATAGGTTTGCATTTCAAAGAGAACACTCTTAATAAGTTGCAATCTGCCACTATAAGAAAGCAACTTGTTGGTCCAACATTTGATTCTGGCAACCATTTTTTCCACTAGGGGCATACACTACTGGATACTGAGTTTCGTTGAAGACAAGGGAACTCCCAAATATTTAAATGGCATCTCCCCATGCTGTAAACTGCATTTCAGCAATTATCTGATCTTTAAACGCTTGGGGCCCACCTGCCAAGTATATGGAGCTTTTCTCCAGATTAGCATGCAGTCCCGAGACCTGTGAAAAGTGTGTAAATGCCTTAAGCATCAACTGGATGTATCCCTGATCAGCCCTACAGCATAATAGCAAATCATCCGCAAAACATATATGAACCACTTGCATTCTCTCACATCTGGGGTGGTAATTGAAATTTGGGTTGTGTCTGAGTTGTTTAAGAGATCTGTTGAGGTATTCCATGGCCAGTACAAACAAGTATGATGACATGGGATCACCTTGTCGCCGCCCTTTTTTAGCTTGACACTGAGGAGTGAGTCCCCCATTCAGGATTAGGGAGTGCTGTATTGTTGTGACACACTCCATTATTAATGAGACAATCCTAACTGGGAAGCCAAATTCATGAAGAACCATTTGCAAAAAAGTCCATTCCACTGAGTCGTAGGCTTTCCTGATGTCTATCTTGATTAAGCATCTAGGTGACACATTCTTGTAGGAATAACTTTTGACAATTTCATAAGCAACAACCACATTATCAAGTATACTTCTACCCTCGATAAATGCAGACTGAGAGGGACCCACTATGTAGTCAACCACTAACTTTAGTCTAGCAGTCAGCATTTTTGCAATTAGCTTATATATTGTAGTACAACAGGCTATTGGCCGGAACTCCTTCACATAAGTGGGGTTTGCAACTTTAGGTACTAATGTGATTGTAGTTGTGTTAATACTTTTGAGCAACTTCCCGGTGGTGAAGAATTCAAGTACAGCCTCTATTACATCTTCACCAATCACCTCCCAATAGTGTTTGAAGAATTCTGCTGGAAACCCATCTATTCCTGGTGATTTGTCTGGTGGAAGACTTTTTAGTGCACTAGTTATCTCTTCCCTTGTAAACTCCTCATTTAGCTGTCTATGCTGTTCCATGGTCAAGCAAGGGCCATCTCTAGCTATGTTCATATCAATACATGGTAGTTCATCTGCTTTGGTGCCCAACAGGTTTGTGAAAAAGTGACAAACTCCAACTGCGCTGCTGAACTATCTGTTAGAATATTACCTTGGGTGTTGCAGATAGAGGAATCTCTATTTCTGGCCTGCCTTGCTTTCAAATAAGCATGGAAATACTTTGTATTAGAGTCCCCATAAGCAATCCAACTGACTCTAGATTTTTGTCTGAGCACTTTTTCCTGTATTTGTGACCACTTCTGTAGCTGAGCTAAAGCCTGTCTTTCAGCCTCAATAAGTTGAGAGGTAAACATATCAGTGCTCAGTTGCATCTGTGCATTGGTTAGTGTCTCCTGTAATTCCTCAATCTTCCTATCAATGCTATTCATTTCTTTGATCATTTGTGATGCCCCTTTCTCAATAAGTTGCAGTTTCCTCCGGATTCTATACATGGTGTAACCAGGGATATTCTTCTTCCAAGTAGTGTGGACTAATTCTTGAAAGGATTGTTGTTGCAAGGGTGTGTTGTATAGTCTGAATGGTCTGGGGAGGGCTTGTTTTTCTACTTCAGTTCTGACAAGTATAGGAGAGTGATCAGAACACTCTGGGGTAAGATAGTGTGCTGTCAGGCTACTATACTTTATAAACCACAGGTCATTTCCAAAAATCCAGTCTATAAGGCTATAGACTTTAGAATCTGCATCCCTCTTGTTGCTCCATGAATACTAGCAGCCTCTTCTAGTTAATTGCCCCAACCCTGTATCTTCAATGCAGCTTTGAAAGTCAGTTGTCTCATAAGTGTGTGCTGGCTGTCCATTTATCCTGTCATGGACTGATAGAACAGTGTTAAAATCCCCCAGCACCACCCAAGGTTCATTTACCCCTGCTTGTATAGTTCTCAACTGTCTCCAGATGTCTGCTCGCTCAGGAACAGTGTTATACCCATAGACAAAGGTCATCAAGCATTTAAATTGAGATCCTAAGTCAGTGACAGAGCAATGTACCACTTGGGGATCTGAATGAAGTATCTGTACTCTAACATGTTGATGCTTCCAACATACCCAAATCCTTCCATATGGAACTGCTGGATAATCAGTGAACACCTCCCAATCAGTACCCAGATTCCTCTTTATTTTTTCAACTTTGTGAACTCTAACTTTGGTTTCTACATATCCTATTAAGTCAACTTTATTCTTAAGCAAAAAGGTTTTAAGAGCCTTTTGCTTGTAGGGCTGGTTAAGCCCCCTTACATTCAAAGAGCAGAATATCATGGGTGTTGCAGTAGGACTTGGCTGCCCCTATCAGTTCCTTTAACATTATCTTCACAGCCTGGAATTGTGAGAGCCTTGTTCCTGTTGAGTTTAAGGTGCTTCTCAATATTTGTGATGGTTACTTGTGTCTCAGGCTTATCTGGTTGAGTTTGGTGCACTATTTGCTTCCCTCTTTGTTTCCTTTTCTCTTGTTCCTGAACTGTAGGTGCAATATCAGGTGCCTTGGCTTGTTGGCCCTCTATCTGGTGCTCCTTGCTTGCATTTACAGGCTGTTGAACTACTGTTTCAGGCCTTAGTTCATCTTACTTAGACTGCCACTCTTGTCTTGGCTTCCTCCTGTGCTTATTTCCTGCTCTCTTCCCCTCATTTTTTGCTTGTTCTGAGGCTTTAGCAGTGCATTTATCAGTGTGTTGATCTATTTGAAGGCAAGTTGCACAATACTTGGGTTGCCAATCATAGTCAACCCTTTGCTCAATAACCTTATAACCAGGAGAGTCTATGTGTATAGAATCAGGAAATGGGATTGTCACATCCATCTCGATTAACATACGTGCATAAGACACTCTTTCACCTTGAGCTGTAAGTTTATCTGTGCAAATTGGCTTGCCCAAGCAACTCGCTATTCGACCTAGATTTTCTGTTGCCCAGTAGTCAATTGGCAAACTAGGAAAAATAACCCAAATAGGTAGCAGCCTGGTTGTTGCTTCACTGATTTGGAAATTTGGATCCCATTGTCTTACAATCAGAGGTCTGTTGTTGTAAGTATAGGGACCATTATCTAGTACCATATTTTTCTCCTCTTCAGATTCAAATCGATAAATGAAGTAACTATCAGTGTGAAGGTAAACGTGTGGTGTTTCAACAAAATTCCAGACCCCATACACATATCTCAGCATATCTTTGAACAGGGGATTACCACCCACCACATATCCTATCAGTGCATCTTGCCATTTTTCTCTTTGTTCTCGTACCTCCGCTGGGTTTAGTCTCACTATCTTTACCCCATCCTTAACTATAGGTGGAAAATAGTCGAGTTTCTTACCTTGTTGGAGGGAACGATTGCCTAACAGGATTTCCTTCAGTGATGGGGGCTTAACGAATTGTTGTTCTTGCTCATGGTCCTTAATACCCGTTGAAGCTGCTGAGAAAGTGAGCTTCCTCACAGTTTTGGAAGCTGCCTCTACTTGTTGCTCAAGACTCATTCAGCTGCTTCGTGGGTGGTGCTGTATGTTTCTTCTCTGGTAGCTTGTGCTCGACAAGCCCCTTAGGGTTCTGCTTCACTTGAGCTCCACTAGGCGGGTGGTGGAAGACAGTCGGAGCACTGCCCCTTCCCACCAACCATTGACCAAATTGAATTGGGGGTAATGATTGGGGGAGACCAGATTCTAGCGTGACAATACGTGTAGCCGTTATTTTAGGTGTGGGAGGGTCAGGATCTGGCGGTGGAGGTTTTTTCCGTCTACCTCTTGCCATGGCAGCGTCTGGTGTACGTTAGTAGATCCTTGCTAAACGTGCGCCGAGAGCGTTTGGTTAAACAACTAATTCTGTTCAGGTCTAGAAAGGAAGAAAATATTAGCAATGTCAATATATACATATCTTAAAGCTAAGTTGAAAGAGGGGTGGGAAAAAGGTCCAGGGACATGCAGAATAATTGACTTTGATTTTAAAAATGTTACGGATTAATATTTAAATAATTAGCAATCAAAACTATAAGCATTTTGAATAAAATCATCTTTAAAATGTGGATTTAGTAGCTTTACTGATGCAAAAAAGTAACTCAATTCTAACAGAATCTGTAGGTCAAAATCCTAGAGCAGAAAAGCCAATCAATTACATGAAGAATAGACATTTAACAAGGAAACATCAATCAATGACAGGAAGAATGTGACAAGGGGAGTTATCCTTGTGCACATAGAAGAAAAGGCAATCACATATATCAAAAGATTTGTTTTATAATAACAAACTTATAAGCCATTTTCAAAACTTGGAATAAATATTTAACAACAATTGATTTTTCTCAAAGCATATATAACGACAAATCATCATCGCCAAGTTTATGCAAACTGATCGACAAAAGGATGTACTTCCTCTGTAACAATTTATGTGACACTCTTTCCTTTTTAATCAGACCCAAAAAGAATGACATCTTTCCATATTAAGTAACAATTTGACTTCAAACTTTCAATTTCGCCCTAAATGAAGTGATTTATAGCCACAGAATATTTTAGACCACAAGTTTCAAAAACCTTCCTTTTTTTCTTAAACTAGTGCCCAATCAAACACCTGCAGGGAGTATAAATAAAAAATAAAAAAACGGAAGACAATGCAGGAAAAATATTGATACCATTACAAAAATATTACTTTCCCTGTCCTAATTTATGTGTCATACTTTCCTTTTTAATATGTCTAAAAGAGAACGTCATACTTCCTTATCTAGAAACAATTTTCCTTTAATCTTCCCATTTTACCCCTAATGAGATAATTTATAGGCATAAAGATATTGTTAGAATATTTGCTTTTGGACTGCAGTAACTTTGTTTTACTGTTAGTAATTAGTTAGTTAGAAATATATTATGCAGATATATTCTAGGCTAAGTTGGTTAGTTAAAGATATACTCTGCAGAGATATTTTAGGCTAGTTTATGATTATCTTTTTATTGATTTTTTTCCTATAAATACAGAGCTAAACATAGCTAAATAATATAATTCCCTTTGATTGCATTGCAGTATATTTTTCTCTCAATATTTTTTCTCTGTTATTTTGTACGTTTCTTTGTTAAAAACCAACAATTGGTATCTAGAACCATTTTCTTGAGGGACCTGTGAGTAAGATGGATTATGAAAATAGCTTTTCTCAAATAGCTTTTCTGAAATAGCTCCTCCTGTCTTTGATGGTGAAAATTATCATCTATGGGCAGTAAGAATGGAGACTTATCTTGAGGCTTTAGATCTTTGCAAGGCCGTGGAAGAGGATTATGATGTTCTTCCGCTGCCAAATAATCCCACCCTGGCCCAGATCAAAAGCCAAAAAGAAAAGAAAATAAAAAAATCAAAGGTGAAAGCAACTTTGTTTGCTGGTGTGTCTGCAACGATTTTCACGAGAGTTATGGCTCTCAAAACAGCAAAAGAAATTTGGGATTATCTGAAGGAAGAATACACAGGAGATAAAAGAATACGAGGCATAAAGGTGTTGAATTTAATAAAGGATTCGAATGGCAAAAGATGAAGGAATCTGAGACCGTCAAAGAGTACCTAGACTGGCTTCTTGGCATTGTTAACAAGGTAAGGTTGCTTGGCACTAAGTTTAAAGACTCAGGAATCGTTGAAAAAATTCTTGTTACGGTGCCTGAAAGATACGAAGTATCCATAACTGCCTTGGAAAACACAAAAGATCTATCCAAGATTACTTTGGCAGAATTGCTAAATACATTGCAGGCACAAGAGCAAAGGAGGCTTATGAGGCAAGATGGTATGGCTGAAGGAGCCTCGATAGCCAACCACAAGATTCAAAGCAAGGCTGATAATTCAAAGAAAAATTACCCACCTTGCTAGCATTGTGGCAAAAAAGGTCATCCTCCATTTAAATGTTGGAAGAGGCCAGATGCACAGTGCAAGATCTGCAACCAACTTGGTCAAGAAGCAGTGATTTGCAAAAACAAATCTCCAAAATATGAAGCAGATGCACAAGTCGCCAATGAAGAAGAAAAAGACCACTTGTTTGTGGCAACATATTTTTCAACCAATAAATCTGATTTTTGGATGATTGACAGTGGTTGTACAAACCACATGACATATGACAGAAATAATTTTAAAGAATTTATGTCAATGGAAAACAAGAAAGTCAGAATCGGGAATGGTGACTATATTCCTGCAAAAGGAAAAGGGACTATTGCAATCAAAACAGGTTCAGGTACAAAAATAATTTCAGATGTTCTTTACGTGCCTGATATTGATCAAAATCTGTTAAGTGTTGGCCAGCTAGTGGAAAAAGGATTTAAATTGTTATTCGATGACAAGTACTGTCGAATCTTTGATGCCACTAAGCAGGAGATTTTACGAGTTAAAATGAGGGGTAAAAACTTCTCATTTAATCCAACAGAAGATGAACACATGCCAGAAAACTGCAAGACCAAAGATGAATTGGCAGATTTGTTCACGAAGTCAATTCCAGCCAAGTCTAGAGTTTGCAGTTCCAAAACCAAGGAGGAGTGTTAGAATATTTGCTTTTGGACTGCAGTAACTTTGTTTTACTGCTTTTGAATAAATTTTGTTTTACTGTTAGTAATTAGTTAGTTAGAAATATATTCTGCAGAGATATTCTAGGCTAGGTTGGTTAGTTAAAGATATACTCTGCAGAGATATTTTAGGCTAGTTTATGATTATCTTTTTTTTTTTCCTATAAATGCAGAGCTAAACATAGCTAAATAATATAATTCCCTTTGACTACATTGCAGTATATTTTTCTCTCAGTATTTTTTCTCTGTTATTTCCTACGTTTCTTTGTTAAAAAACAACAGATATCTATGGTTTGTTGTAAACCGCAAATTTTAAAAGTCTTCCTTTCTTAAACTCCATGGCCAATCAAACACCGCCTCATAAATTGGGACAGAAAGAGTAGGAAAAAAATGAAAACTACTTTGAGACCTAAGATGACCCAAAAAGCAAAAAGTCATCTTGAGCTTAGTTTGCCAGATATTGATCTTTGACGCATGGTTAATTTTAACGTACTAGAAAAGTACTCAGACCCAAGAAAAGAACATATAAACGAAAAATAAGAGAAAAACTATGGAAGTTAAAATGTTGTTCCTGCAAAAGTTTGGTAGGAATTATCTGTAAGAAAACAGAAAGAATTTTAAAGGAAAATTAGATGGATATGGAAAAATTAAAATGAAAAAAAAGAATTAGGAGATTAAAATGACAGATGTTTGAGTCATATTGACATAAGAAAAGGAGAAAATCTGTTATTTGAAGAATCATATAATGGTTTTTCTTTTCGGTCTTTTTTCCAAAGATCATGAGTTCATGACTATCACTTTACAAGAACAAATATAGAAGTGGTCGACTATATGTTGTCCACCTTGTCATTATTATTTGGTAAACTAAACATTATAAAGTTGTACAGAATGTGAAGAAAAAAATATAAAAATATCCAGAAATCTACATTAATACAGAAAAACAAATTAAATTATTAATAACCCATTGCAACATTTGTGGGATTTCACTGGGTATGTTGTTGTTGAATAACCCATTGCAACATATTAAATAATTATATGCAACAAAAAAGTTGTCAATACAATACACAAAACAAAGAAAAAGTGAAGAGTACTAAGCATTCTTGTTAAAACAGTTGTCATATAGTCGCTTTTACAAGAAATATGAAGTCTCTTAAAGTATTACAGAAGGAGTATGACAAAATATATTGAGTATGACAAACACACACATAGGGAGAGAGAAAGGGGGAGGGGGAGAAGGCACGCTAAATGAAGTATCTAAACACTTATAAGCAAAGTATTCCCTGCATCCCATTTTTATACTATTAGCTTGGAAAAGAAGGTTAGGATGTTAAATTTGACTGATGTATTATATAGTGATACCAGAAGAAAATATCAAGTAATCATTGAAAAAGGTAATTCATAGTCAAAATATCACATCATAGTTCAAAATTTATCTAATTTAAGATTAAATTTGTAAGGAAATAAAATGGTGCCTATATAGAGGGATGTCTCAAGATGGAAAAAGTGTCATATAACTTAGGAAAGATGGAGTATATCATTGCTAATTACCATTTGTCAAAGAAGCAACTAAATTATCAAGAATACCAAGGAGGGTGAAAGAATATAATTAAGTGGGAAACCCGTAGATTTGGTAGACACTAGAAAAGGGAGAATGATGCCTAATTAATTCTGAAGTATCAATTTTGAGATGACATTGGATGATCATACTGAATTAATTTGGATATTCATTCAGCAATAACAAGTGTAGGCCATCTTTTAGATAAATAAGTAAATGGAAGATGACTAAAGTGTGCATCGTTGTTGTACATTCCTATCATCTATCAATCCAATTCCCATCAAGCCAACAATCCATGGGGAGCTAACTACTTCATGACAACAACAATGGACTCTGAACTAACCATCATGTCGTAAATATCCCACATGGGTACTAAAAAACTAAAATTCTAAAATTACAAGAGACAAGTGCTGTCATTCAAGGACTTCTCGAACAGTTATCTGGTTAAGCTGGGTTGGTTACCAGCACTTCTGCATGTTCAAGAGACATTGTTTATGGGTACGAACAAAGTTTATGCTTTAAGGAAACCATAATTTTGCAAGTTAAATAAAGCAATTACATCAGAAATTTAGATTTAGACAAGATTATGGCAAAAATAATGAATACTTCGAACTAAGTCAGATTTCAGTAATTGGCCTAGCCCCAAATGCATCTATGAGCTGATTGTAAGCCATATTCAAGCTCTAACCAATTGTGAATGAGGACAAAAGTTAACAAGGCTTGGATAAGAATCACCATAGGCTCAACTCAAAAGGCCAATTTCAATCCTAATATTGATTTTTGAATTTAAACTGAACATTTAACAAGTTTTTTGGCCAAGAATCACTAGTACATGTGGCTATGGTCTCATTCAAAGAAAACATAAAAAAGATCAAAAATGTAAACGTAACAACATAAATAGAGTCCCAATTACCTCTGGGTCAGCACGCAATCTGCTTTGCTGATGAAATTCATGTGCTTTGCTGTCAATGTAAGGCAGGTGGGAGAAAATATGTCTCACCAATTCATGCATTGCATGTCTTGCTATTCTCTGCAGCAGTTCACTTTTGGCACTAGCTTGATGAACAAGTCGAAAGCAGGTGTTTACAATGTTGCACACAAGATGATTACTCAAATTTGCTGATGCCTTACTTTTCATGCAAGCCAAAAGAACCTGAAGTATCTTCATCAGCACCACTTCCTCAGAGGCAGGATCAGTCACTTCAAAGCGGCAGCTTGTCACGGTCTCAACTATCTGATGCAAAGCTTTCTCCACATTCATGATAGCTGAATCAATTATTTCAAGGGTTAAGAATTTGTAGACAGATGACAATGCAACACCGGTTATTGGTGCACCAGTTTCATCAGATTGAATCACATCCAAGAAAGGCTGAAGATATAGGAGTGGATCAACTCTGTTCCAATGATGTTGCCATGAGAAGATATTTTTTCGTAATTCCTTGAAAGAATGGATGAGAGGATGCTCTAGTTGATCATCATCAGCAGCATAGCGAAATCCCCACCTTACATTTCTCCTCATAACGGCCAAAACAGCACCAATTTCTGAATTCACCATACATGCTAAGGCACCTTTGAAAGGCTTTAAGGTACAACCCATGGGCTCTGAAAATGGAGTATTGACATCATCAAGGCACCCCATCATGATTTAACTTTTAATTCAGTTTACTTGAATTGTAAAAGAATCAAAAGGTTACAGCACAAATCAAGCAGCATCTTGCTAATCATTCCCTGAGCAGCAACAAATGGGTTTAATATAAGACAGTCAACAGTTATAAGCAGATAAAGACAAGTAAAACAATTAGTGATGTACCAAAAAGCAACTATCTACATTTCATTCACACTGACAAACGACTGAGATATCCTTAAAAGATTAAAAAGCTGAGAGTTATTAGCAGAAAACTGGGATGCATTAAGAAGACAACCAAAAACAAACCAAGGTAATTATGAAGTGCCTTCTTAAGGGCAAAATGCATAATTACCAAGCGATAGCTAGTAGATGAAGCACCTAATTCCTTCAAAAGAGAGAGATCAGGAAACTGAGTGAGACAGACTAGAACCATTTTCAAATTGTGCTCTACTATTATATTTGACTAAAAGAGAAAATGTAGGGAAAAGAATGACAAGAGATATTCTACATCCGTACTAAAATGAGTCAATCTATATTCATTTTATTGAAGACGAAGCAAATAACTGGGCTTCTTCATAGCTATAGCAGCATACTCATGGATTAGCTTCTTACAATGCAACTAAAATGTTAAATCTCATATTTTGATGCTTAAACACAAACTAAAACCCACATATGTGGTGATAAACATTAGGGGATTACACATACATGCAAGAGGGACTTGTTATCATCTACAGCATACAACTTCAATACCGCACAAAAAGCACCAAAGAAAGTTACACGTTGAAGTTTTGGATCCCTTTACATACTAGTATGCATTGTCTCAAAGAAAGAGCTAAATGTTTAGCTAATCGATTGTATAGTGGACTCTCTAAAAGTTAATTTTCTACAAGTAAATAATTAAAATTTAATAAATTTTGTCCCAAGTACTGAAGCTAACATCTTTAATACATAAAGTTAATAGTTTTTGAACAAAGAATTCCTTTACAGCACTAAGAGGATTCTTCCAAAGTAAATAAACAACAACAACAACAACATACCTAGTGTAATCCCACAAGTGGGGTCTGGGGAGGGTAGAGTGTACGCATACCTTACCCCTACCTTTGCAGGTAGAGAGGCTGTTTCCAAAGTAAATATACACCATAATTACAATGTTGTCAAATATTATAGGTGATTTAAGGGTATTCCAATCATAATGTTGTCATCCTATAAATCATTCAAAACCGTTTAATTTCTTCTAGGCATCCAAGTTTCCAAGTCTCTGCCTCTTTCAAATGTCAAAATTACTCTCTTCTCTCTTTCTATCTCTTATATGCTTATCTTTCTTCCTGATTAAAAAAAAAAGACTTTCTTTGACGCAACAACTGGAAAAACAAGATAAGTTAAAAAGGAGCACAAACACAAATGCTATATCACATTCATTTACCAGATCATTCTGTGAAGAACTTTGTCCTCCCTTATATCTTTGCATCCTTAGAAATATTAAGATTCAGCTTTGCCTTCAGCATTTTGCAGTCAATATAGAACTTCTCTCCTAAATGGTTATCATAAACGAGCACCATTTGAGCCAAATGAATATAGAAGATTGTATAACTGACTGCAACTAGCTTGTAATTGAGGTATAATTGATTCGTATAATTCAGTACAAAGAAACCCCACCACCACCACAAGAACCCCAACATCCTGAAACAAATAAAACCATCCCAAAAGCGCAAATAGCAACAACCAGGAGCGGAGGGAGGAAGGGCCATGTGGGTTCATCCTAACCCCCTTCAGCGGAAAATTACATTGTTTATACATGATTAAAATTATTTTTTTATTCATATATAGTAGACGTTGAACCCTTTGGCTTCTTCGTGTGTTATACTTTTTCATAGTTTGAACCCCCTTAGTGAATATCCTGGCTGCGCCACTGGCAACAACAACAAAAACAAGGAAAAATGACTCGAAATTCAGAACAGACACATTTCAATTCTCTATTCAACAATTGCAAATTCAAATCGCCTTCGCGATTGATTATCAAAAGCATATGAAACTCGTTTATATAAATTGTCTCACGATGTCACATCACTTGTTATAAGAAAATTCAGCCAATAACACGACAATTATAGGTTCAAATTGGAAATGCCGGATCTAAATCAAGAATTGGAAACATAATTGAGAAATGAAATAATTAGCTGAGGAAGATCACTTTGGAGTTAGCTTTAATTATTATATTTATTATATCAGTTAGTGATCCATTGGATCCAGAGGAAAGTAAAATACCTTATACACAATGTTCAAAGCTGCGATTTTTTGCAGTTGATTTTGGAGGGTTCTTTCTTGTCAATCTTTAAACAACCACTCACAACTCTAATTTTATGTTTATTCTCTCTATTGCTTACATTTTGGATGTTTAAAAATTGAAGTAATGGTAGTAAAAGAATACGTATGATATATCACATTTTTGCCACTTTTCTACCCGAACTATCGTCAATTATTTATTAAAACACAACTTGAATCTGACTAGACCAATTGTTTTTAATACAATCGGCAAAAAGCGCGTGCCAGCTTAATTTGCCCATAAAATTTCATCCATACGGTAGTTGACTCATTAATTTCGAAATATGTTTTAATAAATAATTGGTGATAGTTCAGGCAAGAAACACAACACCTCACAGTTTAGGTAGGTAAATCGCAAAATATTATACTTCAGGTGTGTTTTTGATCATTTTCTCTTAAATTTTTAAATTATCCATGTCGAGTGCCATTTGGCACCATTTTTAAACAAACAAACAAAAAAAGTGTTCAACAAGCACCATTACATACTAGTAAGATGTGTTTTGATAAATAATTGGTGATAGTTCAGGTATAAAATGTAAATACTTAATAGTTCAAGTGAGAAACTCGCAAAAAAAAAAAAAATGGAGTGTGTTTTTTACCATCATCTCTTAAAAAATTAATAATTGAAGAAATTTTGTCTCGTTTCTTACTATTAGCAAAAGACATAAAAAACTAAAAAAAAAGGAAGTTCAACAGATCGGAATCACTTTTTCCTGAAAATTTACTCCTGCAACTAAGAAAAAAAATTCAACAGATAGGAATCACCCTGAAATTTTTTAAAACTAAGTTTATTTATTTCTCCCAAATTGGGAGTTAATTATGTGAGTTTTTTTTCTTTTTTCTTTTTGCATTGTCTGGTTAAGAAAATATGATTAAGAAATTATCAAGAAAAACGTGATGTTTTATGAAATACTCCGTATAGTTATGTTGAATTTGAGCAAATTATAGTCAATCATAACACGACTTAATAGCCAAAAATGCTTTTGGATTTGAATATTTGATAACCGTGTGATGGGTGATTATCACGCATGATTGGGAGAATTTTAGAGCCTGTTTGGACAATATTTATTCTTTATTCTTTGTTTTTTTTTTTTTGCAAAAAATAAAATTAAAACAGTATTGGGCTATAAATTAGACTGATATTTCATTTTAAAAAAATAAAGATGAGTTTCAAGTTAAATGCGTATTCAAATACAACTTCAACTTTTGACTAACTTTTTCAAACTTTCTTTTAAATATTACATTTTTTATATACAAATGTCTATTTAATCTGCATCGATAAATGAAATCCCTCAGTGACGTAAGAAAGGAAGTGCCTCTTTCCACACAAAAGTCATCATCAACTCGATTCATTATAATGGTTATATCTGTGGACAAATATGAAATACCTGGAAAAATGTGTGATATTTTTTCCAAAATGGAATGGAATGAAATCCAAGCACCTTATTTTTTAAGTGAAAAATGTCCACAGTTCAAAAGAAGTTGAGGCTTTCACTTGAATCTCTTCAATGAGAATTTAATTAGTCGATTCATTTAATTGATGAGATATTTTTACTTCGGTCGAGAATGTTGAGTTATGCAAGATTAAAAGAGTGATCACTGTATATCCCTTGTAGAAGCGATTGAGTTAAAGAGATATACCAAATTTTCTAGTTTCTAGCGTTTGAGTTAAAAAAAGATACCAAATTTTCTATAGTTGTTCTCGATTATTTTTTTTTTAATTAAAAGAAGCAATAAGCTGAATTGTTATTCAAATCATAGATGAGTACATCATGAATCAAAGATGGGGAATGCGCAATCCACTCCATAGCATCAGACATAGAACCTGCAGCCTGGGCTAACATATGGGCACACCGATTCATTGACCGTTTAACAAAAGACAAAGATATAGATGTAACGTCACACATGAGTGCTTTACAATCTTGCACAATAATATCAAAATAAGAATTGCAGCTCTCAGGTTTTTCCAATGCTTGCTTTGCCAAAAGACAATCCATCTCAACAACAATCAGGGATGTGCAATAGTAGTTCTTCAACCAGCACAAAGCTTCACAGACTGTTAGGATTTCAACTATTAGCGCATCATATGAAGCTTCCAGTGGTGAACTAAATTCTCTAACAAAATTTCCATGAGTATCAGGAAGCCCCTGTCCTTTCAGAGTTAATATCACACGAAGCATCAATGTTGCATTTCAGAATGCCCGGATCAAGAGGAAACCATTTAACGATAAAATCAGTCTCAGACACAGAGTAAATATTACCACTAATACGTGTCGCAGTCCACTCTTGCCAGAAGCAACTGGCTCTATGTATGACGATTGTACGTCGTGTATTTTTACCATTCGAGATCGGAGTTGTTGTGGCATTCCATATCTCCCAGAGGATCATGATAGCCTCATGAAGCTGATCACGCATCACAGCATGTACTAGTGTCATAAACTAGTCCATTAATGAGTTTCTCACCTGCCACCGACCCAAAGAAGACTTAAGCCAAACTTGCTTTGCAGTATTACACTTTATTAGACAATGAAAGATGGATTCGGCTTCCTGAAGGCATGCAGGGCAAACATTCTGCTGAAGGACCTTCGAGCAAGTAAGTTATCACCTGTCGGTAATACTCCTTTCAATGCCCGCCAAACAAAATTTAGGACTGGTGGCATTTTTAGCTTCCAGATTTTCTTCCAAATATCGCCATCCAAACTAGGGATATTATTTTCTTGTAGCACCAAATACCCACTCTTAACAGTATATCTTCCTTGTCTATCTGGCCTCCACATCCAACCATAATCCCGAGAAGTAAATTCCGGGGAAATGGCTTTGATCCAATTTATCTCATCTATAATAAAGAGGGTCTCCAAAAGATGTAGCTTCCATTTTCTTGTATCATTATCTATCTAATCCGCCACACAAAGATTCATGGACTCATCATCTGGAGCACTTTGAACAAACATAGATTGGCTAGTTAGTAGCCATGAGTCATAGTAAATCCGTGTATTAAGCCCATTTCCAATTCTCTTTGCACATCCCTTCTAAAGAAGATATTTTTTCGTACAGAGAGACCGCTAGATAAAGCTAGAATTTGACCCCTCACCTGCATTAAGAAAGTTTGAGTTGCGATAGTACTTAGCCCCGAGGACGTGACTTACAAGATAATATGGTCATGTCAAAATCAGCTAGTGTTTTGGCTAGCAACGTCGTATTTGTATGTTAGAAGACTCTGAAATCCCATACCACCTTCATTTTTGTGCTTACTAAGACGCTCTCATGAAATCCATTTAATTCCATATCCCTCGCTACCTCCACTGAGCCATCAAAAGTGATTCATAGCGTATTCAATAGCAATACAGATGTCAATAGGCAATGCAAAGAGGGACATAAGATAGTTCGGGATTGCTTGTACAAGCATTTCGATAAAATCTCTTTTTTCGCTCTTGACAGGATTGCTCATTTCCAACTCTGAAGCTTTGAGCACATCTTATCCACTACATAACTGAAAACATCTTTCTTGCTACGACTCACAATAGCTGGCAGCCTAAGATATTGACTAGGATGATAAACCATTGGTACATTTAGAATAGAAGCAATTGAGTCATTTACTACACCATCAGTGTTTCTACTAAAAGAGATCTCCAATTTATGAAAATTCACCTACTGGCTCCATGCTTGATGATAGATCATAAAGCAGTGCTTAATAGTATTTGCTTCATTATCAACTGCCTTAAAAGAAAAAGAGTGCAATATCTGCGAAAATAAGATGAGAAATAGGAGGGCAATGTGGTGCAATCTTTACACCATGCAAACTACCACGTTGTGCATAAAACCTCAAATAGTGTCGAAAGACCCTCAGCCACAATAATAAATAAATTAGGTGTCCAAACTCCTTGCCACATCAGATATCTGGTATGACACAGTAGCAATACCCATTCCACAGAAAAACCAAGCTTAAGCATGATGTTCTTCAAGTAATCCCACTCCATTCTATCATAGGCTTTGCTCATGTCAGTTTTCAAGTCGCCTAACCTATTTTTCCTTGTGTTTTTCGTTTCAAGTAATGATTTATCTCAAACGATATCAAGGCATTATCAATAATACATCTTCCTGGGATAAATGCACTTTGAGCTTCAGGGATTATAGCATATAAACAATGCTTCATCCGATTTGCCATCATTTTACAAGCAATACGGTCAATGGCGATACACAGGGATATAGGCCTAAGATCTGACACTGCCTCTAGTTGCTTCTTTCTCAGGATTAAGATGATCTTTGTGTTATTATGGCCAGGTATGTTGCCATTGTCATTAACACAATGTAAAGTTTTGTCTGAAACATCCTTACTTTCCACCGACCAAAAACTAAGATAGAAGCACGGATTTAGTCCATCAGGTCCTGGAGCTTTATTTGGGTGCATAGAAAAGACAGCATCCTTCTCCTCATCAGTAGTAAAAACTCTATTCGAAGATAGATTTATGGGTTGTCGTCACCTTGCTCCCAACCAAGCCAAGAATTTTATCTATAGCACCCTGTTCAGATGTGACAAAGCATCATAGAAACCCGTCTTTGACATCCAGTAAGCTATCTCATCCACGTCACTATCCCAAAAAAAATTTCAATTGCATGAATGTATTTTTCTTTTGCCTATTCGAGGCCATAACATGAAAAAATCTTGTGTTGGTGTCACCTTTTCTCAACCAGTGTTGTTTAGATCTCTGTTTCCAATAGATATTTTGGAAAAGGGTCAAATATACCCTTAAACTATCGAAAAAGGGCTAAATATACCCCTCGTTATACTTTGGGTTCAAATATACCCCTACCGTTATACTTTGAGTTCAAATATATCCTTCCTCCGTTAAACTTGGCCATGGTGGACACAAAATGTGACATGGCATTGACAACTTGGTGTGGTGGACACTATGTAGCATGCCACCTCACCGCCCAACCAATTTGCTAGAATTTGACCCATAAGACAATTCACCGGAGTTTGACCCACAAAACAATTCGCCGGAGAGGACTTGTAAATTGGGGATTATAGTTTAACTGGTGGCAGGTGCCAAAGTCTTCACTTTCAAGTTTCAATCACCCAAAGCTTACACTTTACCAATCGATTAGACCTCACATCATTAAAAAATCGTCTCTTTCCTCACAAATCTGAAAACACAATCTTCTCCAATGGATCGAGTGCTCAAGGCTGACAGAACTTCCGATTTTCTCAACCTATCTAATCGCTCACTCAGGCAAACTCCCTAATTTTCCTATTTTTTTCTTCTTCTGTTTTGGCGTTTTTATTGAATCGATTTTTCATTTCTCAGTTTCCGTTACTGAAGGATCAGTTTGCTGTGCCTAAGCCGATGAAATATCTAAGAATTGGAATAGAGAGGAAGAGAGATATGATATTATTTAACAATAATCCCCAATTTACAAGACCTCTCCGGCAACAGTCATTGCCCATTCCCGGTGGAGCTAGTGACAGAGTTGTCATGCGGTCAAATTCATCCCAATTATTATTGTTCCTTGTGGGTACTCAGGCAAATTGTTATTGGGTCAAACTCCGGCGAATTGACTTGTGGTTCAAACTCCAGCAAATTGATTAGGCGGTGAGGTGGCATGCCACGTGATGTTAACTACACCGAGTTGTCAATGCCACGTCACATTTGGTGTCCACCTTGGACAAGTTTAATGGAGGAGGGGTATATTTGGACCCAAAGTATAACGATAGGGGTATATTTGAATCCAAAGTATAACGAGGGGTATATTTAGTCCTTTTTCGATAGTTCAGGGGTATATATTGCCCCTTTCCGTAGATATTTTGTTGTTCAAGTGGCTGTAAGTATGCCTCTTTAGCTGAACTAAATAACTGCATATGATATGGGTTTGAGATGTTTCTATATCTTGTCATCTACGCCTTGGCTTGCTTCAAATTTTCCTTAAATTAATGTCTTTTGTTCTTTCCCCAGATATAAGTACCATAACTCTTTATCAACTCGTCTATAGGCTGTCCTTTTCCATGTTCCCACGCGATTTGGACAGCTTGCTTAATATCTCTCTCTTTCATCCAGAAATTTTCAAGCCGAAAGGGTTTTGCAAGCATAGCAAATAACATTCACGCCCATGGTTAAAAAGATACATGCATGATCAGATAAAGTCGATTCAGCATGGAACAATGTGGAATTTGGAAAGTTATTTTGCCAATCTCTCGTTGGAAAAGCATGGTCAAGCCTCTCTCAAACCCAGTTTTGAGTGTTTCTAGATCGTTCCTACGTAAAAACGGTTGCCATTGTAGCCAAGATCAAAAAGCCTACAAAAATTTATCGCCTTCTGTGAATCCGTTTATCCTCCATTATGGATGATGTATTCAACCAAGTTTATCCTTATAGTTGAGTATATCAGTAAAATCACCACCGATACGCCATGGGAGATTGGATTTGTCCTTCAGGGATTTCAACAGATTCCACGATGCACGTCTTTCTTTGTGTTCCTGGATAACCATAAAAAGTTGTAAAACAAAATTTAGGAGTACCAGGTATATGTACTTTTACGTCAATAAGCAGCTTGTGATAACTAATAAGAGAGCACCAGTTCTTTTCCTTCCAGAGAAGTGCTAGACTCCCATTGGAGCCTATTGGATCCACAACAAATAATCTTGTTTTCGTCTGTTGGAGGAAAATGATACTGGGTTGCTTTGAAAAGACCGCGTCCTTTAATTCTTGAATTGTATATAGGTTCCCAACCCACGACAATTCCAACAGAGCGAACTCATTAGGACTGGCGGTCTTGGGATCCAGAACCTGCCACTAACAAGCTTTTTGAATCATCCACAAAAATCAAGGTAATCAACTCATCGAGTTTCCTTTTTTTATCCAAAGGAATTAAGGCATTATTACCCAAATCTACTCTTATATCATCGTTATCATCCTCATCTACCCAATCAACCCCATAATTTTCTCTGTCACTTACTGTCATCTGCTTCTCCTCCTTACCATTTCCGTTTCCCCCATTCTCTTTGCGAGTACTCTCTCTTCCCTGATTTCTCGAATATTTTTCTCTCCCAACTCCTTCATCTCTCGTACTTCCCTTCCCAGTCCCCTCTTTTCCTAAATTCCCAAGATTTTCTTCTCTTGCTCTCGACATTATATCACCAACATCATACGGAACTTCCGTCTTACGATACACGCCTTCCATATTTGCCTCGCCATTCCTCTTTTCCCATTCCTCAGTCTGTATCCATCTGGATCCCCTATACTCATGGTCAGCGTTCTGCTCGTAAAGAGATATCATATTGAAATTGTGATTTATCCACCCTGCAGGCCTGAAAAAGCTTGCAGAAGAACTTATCAGTGTGGCCTAGCACACCATAGTAGAAGCAGAAGGTTCCTAGCTGCTTATATTTAAACGTGACTTCGATGCATGTTCCTCCTGATCGACGAATCTTCATGTTCTTTCTCAAGTATTACGCACATCAATGCTAATCCCAACTCGTATATACTCCCGCCGGATGGAGTCATGTTTTTTTTAATCAACAAAAAAAAACTCAAATGGTATTCCCAATGTATCTTTTAGATCGCAGGCCACCTACTAAACCATATATTCGCACCCAAATGTTCAACTGTGTCAATTCAACCTGTCTAGGGTTTTGTCCCGGTAAGAGTGGCCGCATGACAATAGGGCTCTGCCTAAAGTTCCAGGAAGCAGCATCAGCCAATACTTTCTCATAGTCCAATTCATCGAAGAACTGAAAGGCAAAAACATTATTCCCAAGTTCTTTCAAAATCATACCTTCCATCGGTCGTATGGCGTTTCACATCGCATCTTGAAACGATCAGAACACAATGACTGATGATACATAATTGTGGACTACCTTCATGTTTGTCATATGCAATGACGTCTTCGTCATCAATATTATCCAGCTCGACTGGCACATCATTGATATTCAATCCCGCACATCTCTTTCCAGGTGCGTATTATCAACGTTCGGTCGAGAGGAGGAAGCCAATTTCCTAGTTGTAGGTGGAAAAAGAAACTAGGGCAAAAATGAAGCAAAACTAGGGCTTGTAGTCAGCAAGAGTTCTGGCTCGCACATAGGGAGAGAAATTATTACTGTATCTCTTCCGTTCTCTATTAATTATTATCGTTACTTCCATCAAAATACTCATTATTTTTGCTTAGGAGTATGCATACGTGAGGTAGAAGAGTTTGTGATTGTTTTGGAACTTCCATTTGGAGGGCTTAGAGTGGCCTCGTTGACATTTGCTTTTGTTGAAGTGATCAGCAACACCACATGGCATCCCATAACAGATGGAAACTTTCCGGCTACTTCTAAATGAATCTAAATAAATAGAACCAGCACAAGAAACACAAACATAAATGCAATTAAGCAAATATAGAATTATAGATATCCAATTTAATTGGCACTCAGCTATAATTATGCGGATTGTGATCAAAATGAAAAGAAACTATGATTTAATTTTTTGAAATGCTTAACACTAGTAAAATTTGGCCACCTGTTGTCTAATCGCCTAAAAGAAAAATGATTTCGTCAAATTACTCAAATGTTTCTCTATAATTTTAATTATATATTCGCGAATGTCATTTGACCAGTATCAATTTGTTTCACTTCTAAGGAATATCATAGATTTTCACCACTATTGCGTGGGTGATTAACTTGGATTAAGCTTCTTAAGAACTATTACACTACGTGAGTGTCATCGCTCAAATGAAAAACTTACAATTTTATAGCCTAAATAAGGAATTCTAGTTCTAGTTGTATGGGCTTCCTATGGTTGTCGACATCGAAAAGGATGAAGTGAGTCTCTTTCGTAAAGTGCTAATTTCAATGTCTATCACCTTAAATATCATAGACAAAAAAAAATTGACAAAAAAGAGTGATTTACAAGAATGATCTTGGAGGTGTAGGTAAGTAAGTTTAAATTTCTTATCTTGCTTGTTCCATGGATAAAACTTCAAGTTTAATAAATTTTGATTTTGATGGTTTACCCGTGAGGCAAGCGGGAGTCAAAAGTTCAAGATCACTCATTTTCAAGGTCATTGGGTGGAACTTCCAGGGCAAAAAGGTCACGACATATGTATGATCGACAAGTGACATAATCTGAATTAATCATTTCATATTGTATAAATTCATCATAAGAAGACGAGTGGGACTTATTCTAGTGACCAAGTCGGGCCACGGCTTTTTGTACTACAAATTAATTCTTTTCTCGAAATAACAAGAAAGCTTAAAACAGGAAGCAATAAGGTGCACTCTCAGCTGGGTCAAACCATCTATTAAAATAATAACACTAGGTAAGCTTATTATTATTTTACCAATCCTCTCTTCTATATATCATAATAGAACCCTCCATCTGTTGCTATTACAAATCCAAAACGATAAAACAAATGCGTCTTAACAAACAAGAAAAGAACCTTTCAACTCTAATAGTTTGCCACTTGACAGAATATTCCTTCTCCCTTTCGTCATATAAATCTATGCAACTGACACCCCAACTTAGTTATGTACAAAAACTAGCTACTAAAACCAAGCACACATCCAACACCTTCATAGTTCACCATTCTTGTTTACTGCACAAGTCAATACACACAACGCCTAGTATCCATCTTTTACGACTAGGACCATAGCTTTCTTCCCTCAGTGTCAGTGTCGGCCCAGCAGAGTGCAACTATAACAAATTAAGCATACAAACACACACAAAAACAATGGCTCGAAAGAGAAAAGCTGAAGGACTAGCGAAAACTCATGAATCTGCAGCCGCACTAAGCGGAGCTCAACAACCCCCAAAGAGGTTTGTGGGAGTTAGACAAAGACCATCAGGCAGATGGGTTGCTGAAATAAAAGACACTATACAGAAAATAAGAGTTTGGCTTGGAACTTTTGACACTGCTGAAGCAGCAGCAAGGGCTTATGATGAAGCTGCTTGTATACTTCGTGGAGCCAATACTCGCACGAATTTCTGGCCTTGTTCTTCTCCTGCCACTTCAGCTCTACCTCCAAAAATCACTAACCTTCTTCTTAGCAAGCTGAAAGAACGAAATAATTCCTTAGCTGCTGCTGCTAATAATGATGATGATTCATCCAATTCAACCTTTCTGGCTGAAATTGTTCATCATCAGCAGAAGGAGCAAGAAGAAATTGGAGATGGAGTAGCTGATTTTTCAGGTTCGACGTTTACTGATTATCTCAATTACTATGAAGATCACATAACTGATAACTATGCGATCGCTAATGTAAGTGCAACTACAAGAGATTGTAGTAGCATCACTCAAAATGGCTATGATCAGGACTTTAATATTCAGCCTGTGAATAACTACGAGAGCTCGAACGCGGAGATTATTGAGATAGGAGAGTTAATAAATACTACTGATGTACAAGATATAGAGTCCAGTACTGACTTCCAATTTCTTGATGAAATTGGACAGTGTTACTATTCACCATTTGATTTAGCTGAAGAGCTATCAACAGAGACAATGGAGCTCTTTGGGGAAGAAACATCAATGGTAAATGAGGCAATGAGGAGGATGAATTACGAGAGGAAGTTTTCAGCTTCCCTTTACGCCTTTAATGGGATCACAGAATGTTTAAAGTTGAAGATGAAATATGGGGGAGTAACGCGGTCTGAGCAATTATCCAGGCTTCGAAATGCATGCAAAAGGAACCTTGAGAACGAGGAGAAAAATGAACAATGCAATGCTGGAATGACTGAGAAGAAGGATGAAGAGAATTCGTCTATGGAGAGTTCTTATGACAATGAATTGTCCCTCTGGAGCTCTATTGACCTCCCACCAATATGCTTTGTTAGTTGAAAATATTGGCAGAACCTTTTGTGTTCCATATGCAAGGCATATGGAAGTTGACAGATAATTAATCAGGAAAATGAGTTTCAACTGTAGAATGTGCCATCATGTCCAAGTTAAAATTTGTGCTAATTCGTATGTTTTCCAAAAGGTAAAAGGAAATACTGTACTATCATTATATAGATAAATATTTGTGACTACTGATTGTCCTAAGTTCGGAAACGAGTTAACTTTTTGGAGTCCGGCGCCGAAATGGCACAAAAATTTCCAAAAGGGGTTAATCGTGCACTGCTACACGATTTACTCCCAATTCATTAACGCCCTTTTTTTCCGTCCGTTAACTTTTAAAAAAAAAAAAATTAAAAGGCAAATCGTGTCAGATCGTGTACATGGACACGATTTGCTATATTTCTTTTTGCAAATCGTGTACAGGCACACGATTTGCAAAATTAATTTTAGCAAATCGTGTCCATGTACACGATTTACCTTATATATATGTATCTTTTTTTTGTTTTTGTTTTTTGTGACGTTATTAAGACTTATTTTTGGTTTTTCATTTGTTGCCACATTTGATTCAAGAATATTTTAACTCAAACAAAGTCATACAATAATTAAAAATTTCGGAAATAATATGTGAACATCACACATTATCGGAATAAAACGTCACACAATAAAGACAACAACATATTCGTAGAAGATTACATAAGGAAATAATGACCTAGAACTTAGGAAAAAACAACAACAACTACTGATTTCGCAAGGGGCAACGATGTTTGTTATGACCCGTTTCCTTGCACCTACTACACTTCCTAACCATGCGAGCAGGTGCTATATCCATTTCATTCCTCCTTCTACTTGTATTTCGCGCTCCTGAAGTTCGCTCATATTAGTGTTTGCAATTAAATTGAATGAAGAAGGTGGCCAGTGCGGCTCATCACCCAAGGGCGAAAAATTTCTATTATACGTTTGTCTGTAAAACCTGCAACTGTAGTACTTGCTAACATAGGTCTTTGGTTGAATGCCACGGATATCACAAAATTTAATGGCACGTGAACATGGCATATGGTAGTTTCTCCACTTCCCACACGAACACTTTTTCCCTTCAGCAGAGACTTTATGAAAATTTCCGCCCTTACCTTCGTGTACAAATGTCCGAATCTCAAAGACCCCAGCTGTTGAATTGTATTGTTGCATGTCAGTGTAGTTTCGGGCCCCCACCCAGTATTCTTCGAACTTCTTTTCAACAATGAGCGGCCAAGGCTTATTATTCGCAATCAATAAAGCAGCAAGGGAGCTTCTTTTAACAAACCGATCAACGAGATGTTTTAAACGTCATACGGACCATGGCAGTAACAGGCAATCCACGAGCTTTCTTCAATAAACCGTTGTAAGACTCGGAGACATTCGTTATCATAGTCCCCCCACCTATGACCTTCGTCCTTAACCGATGTCCATTTCTCCTCAGGAAGATTTTTTAACCATAGATGCGCTAGAGGTGACAACCTTTTGATTTGTTCCATCCTCATTTTGTACTTCTTTTTCTGGTGCTCTGCAGCCGCCAACCACATTAGGTTCTCAAGGTCACTGTTGAGGAACTTTTTATTAAAGTTGTTTTTCAAATGCCGAACACAAAACCTATGGTGGTTGTAACCGTTCATGTGTTTGGACACATTGCAAGAAGCCCTGATAACAGTTAGAAATAAGTCCAATTCCTCTTCTCCCACAAACAACATGTCTCCACAACAACATAAGGAACCACGTCTAAGCTTGAAGATCTCTCGTGCAACAACAGCATATGTAAATGGAAAAATGTTATTGTTCACATCAATTCCAACAGCAATTAACAGTTTCATCTCATACTTACCATAGAGATGAGTGTCGTCTATTGAGATGACCGGCTTGTAATTTTTGAATCCATCGATGCTTGGTTTAAAAGCCCAGAAAAGAAACTTGAAGATGTGATCGCCTTGCATTGTAGTTGACTGGTGCTCCAACTCAACAGCGGTCCCTGTATTGAAATATTGTAGGGCAACCATGTATTAGGGCAATAACTTGAAAGAACTTTCAAAATTTCCATATACCATTTCAAAATCTTTCTTACGCCCCTTTTGTGTTTTTCTATAACTAGGAGTAAACGTATGCAGCCCTTTTATTTTTTCCCCGAACATCTTAATACCGTGAGTCTTTAGTCAACCATAATACATGGTATCAATGTAGTAGAATCAATCGGGATCGTCAAATTGGAATGATCCTTCTTGTAATCATCCGTGAGACAATTGTGTTTCTTAATCATTTTTCCTGCCTTCCACATACCACTTGAAATCTCTCTAAAACGGATCATCCACTCACATCCCAACATATGATGCTTGCAAATAACCTTCCAAAATTTAGCTTTGGACTGATCAGAAATGAACTCTTTCTTTTCTTTGAGACAGTATAATCTCACTGCGCCTTTCATTTGCTGCTTGTTCTGTAATAACATACCTAATTGCATAATACAAGGAAAATTATCAACCCCTTAAAAATGGGCCAACAAACAAAATGATACATTTTGAAAATTTATTGCCACCATACTAACCTGAATTGGTAAATTCTAGTTTTTTACGATCCCAAAGTGCGTTGCATCGAACCGGACCATCATCTCTCGCGAAGGCAAAATCATCCAAAGCTTCCGTGTTATCCAAATATGAAATCGCATCAGAATGATAGCTAACGTTACCATCACCTTGGGCAATAACGTCTTCATAAGAATGACCATCATCACCAGATGATTGATCATTGTCTGTCTCATCATGATCTAATGGGATATCACTATATGACTCATCTGATTGATCATTAGCTACATCTTTGTTGCTCACAATTTGTGTGAACTGAGTCAATACAGGGTTTTCTTCAAAATCGTTAGACCTACAAACATAGCAAAATTCAAGTCGTTCAAATCTCAAAAACAATTAGTTAGAAGTCTCTTAATAAGTGAACAAAACATCGTTATATCTACCTTTCCGTAAATGACTCCACCTGAGAAGGGCGATGTGGAACGATACTGTCGCCACCTAATTCACTTGTACCTGGAGCATTACTCGATCCCGGAATAGCACAGCTCTGCACAGTACAACTAAAGTTATGATAGCGCCTTCGAGCCACACCGTCATAATTCGCTCCTAAGCCCAGACCTATATTAAAAAAATTAAAAAAATATAAAGTTTATAACTATCAAATATGACAACCAAATAAAATCACATAATTTTAAAAGTCATGTACCTGCAACAAGGAACTGAATCCACACACATCCTCAGCCTTGATCATCGAAGCGCGGCATAGATAATTATACAAATATGACTATGCAGCCGCTCCCCAAGATTGTGTACTCATTGCGTTAAGGTCACGCATGTCAAGCAAATTGTCTAAATTAAGCAAGTCATCGGACTTATCCGGAAATATCGTGCCGCCACAGAGCCATATCAAGTACAACCTAACCCACTTTTACACATCAATTTATGTGGTTTGATCTGTAATGGCATCTAAGCCGTTCATATATTCAACTAGTTTACTTACTTGCAAGCTACTAATAGCGTCAAAACAATCCTCACCGGGTGCCCAACCAGTAAGCTCGTGGATCAACAGTTGCCACCCCATAGGTTTATATTTCTAGCATTAGCTTGAATGAAGGGATAACCATCTACAACCATGCCAAACATGAGCTCAATCTCTTGTAATGTGATAGTCGCCTCACCCGTACGCAAATGAAAGGTATGCGTCTCGGGACCCCATCTCTCTATAAGTGCGGTGATGACTCCCCAGTCATACGAGACAGATCCTACCTCTAGTACTCCCCTAAATCCACACCTACCAAAGTAGTCAAGGATGCGAGGATGAAGCCTCACGTGCTTCCAGAAATAGCGATCCGCACAACTTGGAAAGAGGCACGCTTTCGGTCCCGTCAAGGTCTCATCCCACACACCCTGTGATCGATGGGTCTGCTGAAGTGTTAACACATCGTACGCTCTTGGACCGGGATGTAGGGACACCCGCGGATGATCCATACCTATAAACAAAAAATTAAAGAAACTAAAAATTGGTAAACTAAACTTAAAATTGTATATCTTATAATTACTTATTTTGTCAATTCTTCGTAGTCATATCATGAATCACAAATTACTTATAATTATAGCAGTCATACAATCAATTACCAATTAATACATATCTCTGAGATTTATAATCAACTTATAAGTGAAACTTATTATGTGAATATTTTTTGTCATTTTTATAAGACCTTATACTCTGGTGAAAAACTTAAACAATGGCAAAATCATTGAATTCCATACACCAAACGCCAAAAGGTGGAATTTTTGTACCTAGCATTTTCCATTAATTTTGTCATTTTCTAAATGTCTCTTCATTCATAAATTAATTCTTATGTTGAAAACCAGGTGATGTATCACTTATATTGAATTATATGTTGGAAAGAGCACTTCGTGTAATGACAATTAAACCTGTTAAGTTTGTCCCGTATATTAGGATTTAGCTCCCATGCAATTGCTTACTGTGTAATCCAAACTCAAATCTAACACAATAGAATTAATAGTAAGAATTAGCTCGGATGGCTAGTTATTAGATTGTTTGTTAATTAATGTTTATTTACTATTTGGAGAAAATATTTCTAGCTTAACACGGAATAAGTGAATCTCTTATATGATGTTAGTACTTTATGGTAACCATGTGATACCAACAAATATAGTACTAATTCAAATGACTCGTTACCATAAAAATCCTACAAATGAAAATATGAAAATATACTAGCTATTATACTATACTAAATCTTTTGAAAAGCAAAGAACTTTATTGCTAGGATGCACCTGATGGATTGTTTCATCACCCTTATTCTACACTATACACATAAAAGCAAAAGATTGTATATGCAAAAAAATAAAAATAATTTGGGTTAGAGAAACTACCTTAAAATATATTTGTTGTTAATAATGTGCTGAAGAAAATACTTCGAAGGGAACACAAAGTAGATGGAGTATCAAATTTTTGAAAGAAAAAAAAAAAAGGTTTACGGTGATTATTTGGGCGATGGAAGCGAAGGAAGACGAAGGAGAAAGAGAGAATGGGCGATGGAGGCGGAGGAAAGAAATACAGAATTAGGGCAAAACGTGCACCAATGCACGATTAAAGCCTCTATTAAAAAAAAAAAAAAAAAAAAAAAAAAAAGGTAAATCGTGTTGGGGTACACGATATGCCATTTAATTTTTTAATTTTTTTTTATGTTAACGGACGGAAAAGGAAGGGTGTTAATGAATTGGGACTAAATGGTGCAGCAGTACACGATTAACCCTTGTTAATCTATCAAAAATTCCACAACCCCTTTAGGAAATTTTGGTCCATTTTTGTGCCATTTAGGCGCCGGACTCTTAACTTTTTGTGCCATTTAGGCACCGGACTCTAACTTTTTGTGTAAATTCATTGTCCAAATTTTGCACACAAAACTTGCAGCGTATATTGATATATACCATCACAAGAAAGGAGACAAATTGGCGTAAGGCCAACAAACACATAGAGGGAGCGAACCAAAAACTCAGTTTTTCAAAACAGACCAATTTTAAATGGTCGAAAACAAGATAGAAAGAAAGCAAGAGAGAACTATCTGAATTCATTATCTTTATTTGAGGTCCTAGCCAAGAGTTTGGAGACCCGACAGTACTCTCAAGAAAATTTGACCATCCAAACACTACTGGTATCTCCCCTTCCCATTTTCCTCTCAAGGATTTTCCCCTGATAAACAACCCAGATTTGTAAAGCAATAAATCCAATAAGCCAACTGGGTTCCTTTTTCCATTTTGACTAGCACATTCCCTAAATAATATTAGGACAAAGACAGAAGATATTTTAGTGATAGCTGTGTGCAATTTTGCGCAAGGGATCACACCAACTTTCTCCATATCATTCCAGTCTTATTGAATTCCCAGAGGGGCAACTTCACTTCATTGAAGTGCACATACTTTGCATTAGTTAATTCCCCACAAAAAAAATGACAAAAGAGGAAAAGAAATATCAGCAGGAAGCCTAACGATCATCCGCGGGGAGTAAATTCAATCCTAATAGTACAAGGGTCAAAGAGAGACCACTAATCTTGCAAAATGGAATCTTTAGTTCAATCTGTAAATAGAAACTGTAGGTAACTGAAATTCCAGACACTTGACAACGGTAAGAAGAAACATGCTACGGATAAAAAGCTGCTAGAACTCCTAGCGAATCAACAAAAAAAAGTTGCTAGGCACCTCTGACCAAGCAGGGTGAAATTTGTTAACAGACAAATGCAGTAACTGAGCTGGTATACCAATTATATACAAGCACGAGTTTTTCTGAGAAAACGTCGATACTCTTCCAACTTAGCTCCTTATTTCAGAAACTTCAGAGGACTCGAAGCTGAGCAAGAAAAGCAGCACAGAGATCCAAGAAGAGGAATTGCGGACCCTGAAGCCTCTGAAGGTCAAGCAGGTACTTTTCCTCCCTAGTTTTGTAAAGCTGCACCAAAGGAAAACATCAAATGACATTTCAGAACCATACAAGCTGTAATCAAGAATATAGACTCAGAAAAGCATCAGATCCAAACGATAGAGAAACTACATTGCTTTCTGAAAGACAGACCAGCTAAGAATATTTTCTTTTATTTTTGGCGGTATTTGGACCAATTTGCTTGCACCTCAAGTCGACTATCTCTCACCAACACAGATATCAGGTAACTCTGTCTCCCAAGATTTTGGGTAGACGAAATTCTCCAAAAAAAAAAAGGATTTTGGGTAGACGTTTCTTCCAGTTAGTGTTGCTTCTTCCACTATTTAAGGATACATACAGATCAATAGTTGCTGAAATCCCGCCCCTCCATATGATAAAATAGATGCAGACATCTACTTAGAAGAACCATAATAGCATTTAAAATACAGGCATTCAACAAGTGAGACTTCACCAATTATGTGCAACATACTTCATTGCATTTGCTGCAAGTGCAAACTTCTCTCTCACCCAATTCTTTGTTCATGTTATTAAAATTGACCGTTCTACTATAATATTCTTATTTTCACGATACAAAATGCCTCTAAACACTATCTCAAGGATAAAGCAGCATTCATGTATGCAAGTATAAAAAAGTTGCGAAGAAACTAAATGTATAATCCATGAAATTTTTTATTACCTGGACTTCAAACTTGACCACATTTGCTAATTTAGTGACCCCGTCATTCTCAGTGATGGCTGAATCATCTCCAAAGAACTGATTCCCGTGCATGGAATTAATACCCATGCCTTCATGATGACCAGGTATGCTAGGAATCCATCGGCATTTCATATTATATTGACCAATCTTTTTCCAACATACGTTCAGTTCTTGCAGAGCTTTCAGAACTTCAGTCATTATTTCACGTGGATGCGCTCGAGACTGTAGCAAAAACGAAAAAGGCGTTCATTATCTATACTGTTGAACAGAATAAAGACGTAAATTATCTAGAAAGATTCAACAAAAAACCCATTGAAATTAGCAAAGGCTGTATGTGCATGAGTCCATATTTATCAATGGAATTGACATGTTTCCATAGCTAATAGGATCAGGGAATTTTTCAAAGCTTATCAGCACTTCAAATAAATATCCACCATAAAAATAAGAACAAAGCTCTCGCATATAGCCCTTCCCTCCACTCACATGTTAACATAAATATCCTTTTGCATCTTTCTTTAATCAGTAAGTATGAACCTCCAGCCCCCAGGATTATAAAATAAGTATGAATGTCCTATCATTAGCTTTTTTTAAAAAAAAGAAAGAGCGAAAAAAAGTTAGTTCTTGGCATGAGAGGCCGCAAACCAACCTGGAGGCCAAGAGCCCATTTTCTTTCAATGGGGAACTGTCTTGCACCAGCTTGCTGATAATCCATTATTCCTGGGAAGCGTTGCCCAACAGGGGAAGCCACAGCTTCATTTGAATTGATCCGATTGTAACCATATTCCTGTAACTTGTAAGGGAATATTTTATACATCCAATTAAACAGATTGTATGGCAAAAAATCTGGAGTAAACAAAAAAATCAACCACGACTATATACCCAACTTCATGTTGATGAACTCAGTAATCGTCTATAAAGATACGAAATATTTGTGGAGAAGAAACTCATAACAAATTGGTGAACAAACGGGCTCCTTATTACGAAAGCAGATCGAAAGAGATTTGCAGCCTTATTCAATAAAAAAACAAGCAAAGACGCACCATGGACTCCTGGAATTCAGCTCCAAGATAGCCAGTGGAAACACGATGGCGATTGTCAAGTAGCAAATAGTACGCAACAGTACCCTAAAATACAACAACCAAAAAAATGAGGCAAATAGGCAATCCGGGAAAAAGGAAAAAGTAGATGGCTGCTAACTAGAATTTACCTCATTTTGAACTCTATTGCGAAGAGATTCAATAAGGCTGTTCCTGTCAAATCCCATCTTAACCACCTCTTGAAGAATCTCTTCATCGATCTGCAATTTAATATTTTACAAGGAAATTGACTAGATGAGAATTTCGCTGGTTTAGAAAACCATGTTTAGAGCTGTAAATTCATACAAAAAGTTAAAGCCGTGAATTCACCGCAACGAAGGCCACAGCCACCATACAAGTCAGATTGTGAGTGAATGTGACAAAAGAAGCATTTGAAAAAACTAAATAAATAAACCAAAGAAGATGCGGTCATGCACCAAAACATCACAGGAATATCAATGAATATAGCAATTTCCTAAATACAATTTTTTTTGGGATAAAAATGGTGCTCGGGCCAGCTAGTGCGCACCTCACTGGGTTCCTACTACCTCCCGCCAGCATCGACCTGGTAACACTGTCCACCAAGGCTCAAATAGATGGACGAAATAACAAGTGTTTTCTTTTTGATAGGTCAAAAATAACAAGTGTTTTTTTGTCTCTATGGCATTTGGAGACCCTGATCTCTAAGGTTTACACTCACTTTATTGACCACTAGTCCACGCCCTTGGGAGCATTTCCCAAGTATAATCAATCATGAATATACTTGATTTTTGAAGAACGTGTTACGATCCGGCCACTCTCTCACATAACGGTCACTGTACGATCCGGCCACTGTTCCGGCAACTGTTCCGACCACTGTTCCGGCAGTTAACGTCGGCGACGATCAGGTAACGCCGGCCACTTTTCCGGCCACTACAACACCAGGTAACGCCGGTCACTTTTCCGGCCAGATCTACTTTTCTTCTCTCTTCTCTCTTCTTCTTCTTCTCTTCTTCTATACCTCTTCTTTTTCCCCTTTTTATCTGCTACTGGCGCCGCTGATCCGACGCCGGCGAGTTTTTCCGGCGTCATTTTTCAGGCCAGTTCGCTCTCCTCCTTCTCCCTCCATTTTCTTTTTTCTTTTTCCTTTTCCCCCTCCTCTCTTCTCTTCTCCCCTTTCAGGTCTTTGTGAACATTACTCTGGCGGTGAACAGTACCACGGCGGTGAACAGTAACTCCGGCGGTGAACAGTGTTTTTCGACGGCGAACAGGTTCTGTTCAACTGGAGTTGGTACCTCCAGCTGCTCGTATCCATTCTTTGTCCATACACCTGTAGTTATATTTTGCGGACTGTAGCCCTTTTAATAATTTATTAGTTCATACTAGCTTTTGTGGCTTTGGTTATTGATGGTAGACTAGGGTCATGTTCTCGTCCGGGGAGGGTTGGGAGTGGTAAGTGGGTTAGAGGAGCGTCTAGGCTGAGAGTAGGTTCTTGGAACATTGGGACGTTAACGGGGAAATCCATAGAGCTAGTTAAGATTCTTAAGAAGAGGAAGATTAATATAGCTTGTGTTCAAGAGACCAAATGGGTAGGCCTTAAAGCTAAGGAGGTAGACGGGTATAAGCTTTGGTTCTCTGGTAGGTCGAACTATAGGAATGGGGTAGGCATTTTAGTAGATAGTGATTTGAGGATCGGGTGGTAGAGGTTAGGAGGGTCACCGATAGGATGATGTCGATTAAGGTGGTCGTTGAAGGGCTTACTTTGAACATCATTAGTGCGTATGCGCGCGAGCCGGCTTAGGCGAGGAGGAGAAAAGGCGATTTTGGGAGGATTTGGACGAGGTAGTGGGAGGCATACCACCCTGCGAGAAGCTATTCGTGGGAGGTGATTTCAATGGGCACATCGGGTCTATTTCGGGGGGGTTATGATGATGTGCATGGAGGTTTTGGCTTCGGGGGACGGGGAATGGAGGAGGAGTCGCACTTTTGGATTTCGCAAGAGCTTTTGGGTTGGTGATAGCCAATTCGAGTTTTCCCGAGGAGTCGAGGAGCACTTGGGTAACCTTCCGTAGTTCGGTGGCTAAGACTCAGATAGACTTTCTACTCCTTAGGCAGGATGACAAAGGTCTGTGCAAAGACTGTAAGGTCATCCCGAGCGACAACCTTACAACCCGACATAAGCTCTTGGTGATGGATTTAGGGATCAAGATGACGAGAAAGAAGAGGGTCGTGGGTGTTCGGCCTAGGATCAGAGGGGGAGTTTGACCATGACTAGTGCCACGGAGATGGGAGAGAAATTAAAGGACGCGGGGGCGTGGGATAGTAGTGGGGATGCGACCGGTATGTGGGATAGAACGGCTAGTTGCATTAGGGTAGTAGCTAGGGGAAGTTTGGGGGTCTCGACGAGGTAGTCGGGGTGGGCATCGAGGGATTGGTGGTGGAATGGAGAAGTGCAAGGAAGGTGGAAGCAAAGAAAGGTGGCGTATGCGAAGTTTATAGAAAGCGAGGATGAGGTGGAGAAGTGGACGAATAGAGAGAACTTTATAAGATGGCGAGGAAGGAGGCGAAGTTGGCGGTTTCGATGGCAAAAACGGCAGCTTTTGAACGCCTTTATGCGGAACTAGAGGAAAAAGGCGGGGATAAGAAATTGTTTAGGCTAGCCAAGGCAAGGGAGAGGAGGGCACGTGATTTGGATCAAGTGAAGTGCATCGAGGACGAGCATGGCAAAGTATTGGTAGAAGAGGCTCACATTAGACGGAGATGGCGGTCATATTTTCCAAACTCTTGAATGAAGAAGGGGACGGGGACATTGTGTTGGGAGATTTAGAACTTACGGGGAGGCGTCGCGATTTTGGGTATTGCGGGAGTATTAAGGTTGAGGAGGTTAAGGGTGTTGTTCGTAGGATGCGCGAGGAGAGCGACAGGACCTGACGAGATTCCTGGAGAATTTTGGAAGTTTGCGGGCTCGGCAGGTTTGGAGTGGCTGACTAGGTTGTTTAATGTCATCTTTAAGACGGCAATGATGCCCGAAGAATGGAGGTCGAGTGTAATGATCCTCTATATAAGAACAAGGCGATATCCGAGTTGCAACAACTATAGAGGTATCAAGTGCGCTAAGCCATACTATGAAAGTGTGGGAAAGGGTGGTGGAGATGAGGGTGAGGAGAGGTGTAGCTATTTCGAGAGAACTAGTTTGGATTCATGCGGGACGCTCAACTACGAGGCCATCCATCTTGTAAGAAGGCGGTGGAGCAAAAGTATAGGGAGAGGAAGAGAGACTTACATATGATATTCATCGACCTAGAAAAGGCTTACGACAAAGTTCCAAGGAGATCCATGGAGATGCTTGGAGGCTAAAGGTGTACCCGTGGCGTACATTAGGGTGATCAAGGACATGTATGAGGGAGCCAAGACCGGGGTAAGGACGGTAGGAGGAGACTCGAGCACTTCCCGATTGTGATGGGGTTGCGTCGAGGATCGGCTCTTAGTCCATTTTTATTTGCCTTGGCGATGGATGAATTGACGCGGCATATTCAAGGCGAGGTGCCATGGTGTATGCTTTTCGCGGATGACATAGTCTTGATCGATGAGACTCGTAGCGGAGTCAACGCTAAGTCGGAGGTTTGGCGTCAAACTTTGGAGTCTAAAGGATTCAAGCTAAGTAGGACGAGAGCCAGTACTTGGAGTGCAAGTTCGGTGAAGCACCTCGAAATTTGGCGTGGAAGTGAGGCTTGGTACCCAGGTCATTCAGAAGACAAGTAGTTTCAAGTATCTTGGGTCTATTATACAAGACAGTGGGGAGATTGACGATGATGTCACACATCGTATTAGGGCAGGGTGGATGAAATGGAGGCTCGCTTCCGGAGTGCTATGTGATAAGAAAGTGCCACCACAACTTAAGGGCAAGTTCTACAAAGTGGTGGTTAGACCGACCATGTTGTATGGGGCGGAGTGTTGGCCAGTTAAGATCTCTCACGTTCAAAAGATGAAAGTTGCCGAGATAAGAATGTTGAGATGGATGTGTGGGCACACCAAGAGTGACAGGATTAGGAATGAGGCTATCCGGGACAAGGTGGGAATGGCCTCGGTGGAAGACAAGATGCGGGAAACGGGGACCGAGATGGTTTGGACATGTGAAGAGGAGAGGCACGAGATGCCCCGGTGCGGAGGTGTGAGAGGTTGGCCATGGATGGTTTCGGAAGAGGTAGGGGTAGGCGAAGAAGTATTGGGGAGAGGTGATTAGACGGGATATAGCGCGATTCTGACTTGCGAGGACATGACCTTAGATAGGAGGGTATGGAGGACTCGCATTAGGGTAGAAGGCTAGTAGATAGTAACGTTTATCCTTTCATATTAGTAGTCACATTTGTGCTTTGGTTTACTATTTGTTATCCGTACTTTGATTATCTTATTTTATCGTGATAGCTACGCTCCTTTACAAACCCGTTCATCATGGCTTAGTCGCTTTAGTTATTTGCGTTTTCCATATCGCTTTGAATCTCTCGCCTTATCGACCTCTTGTTATGCTTTTATGCTTTTATGCTTTATCGAGCCGAGGGTCTTTCGGAAATGTACCGTCCTACCTTGGTAGTGAGTCGTGTCTAACCGCGTACACTCTACCCTCCCCAGACCTCACGTTGTGGGATTTCACTGGGTTGTTGTTGTTGTTGTTGTTGTTGTTGAATCAATCATGAATATCTACTAATATTTCGGGTGTATTTCGCAGAGTGGACCTGGAGTAAAACTACAACCAAAAAAAAATAGAGTGGGACTTCGTCACAAGCAAAAGGGGAAGGAGGTCGAACTAAAAAGGTTGGATAAGTGAACAAAGAAATCGTGATCAACACATTTAATGGAATATCCAGCAAGCAAGACATGTTTGTGAGAGCAAGACAAATGTGACCCTTCTTTATGATGTACAATTGTGCGTTTGTCATAAGGGGAAACTGCTGATCACTTGTTTTTAATGTCTTTAATCTAATTTTTTTTTAAATGTCTTTTTACCATAAGTAGATTTATGAAGGTTTACACTCATAAATCTGATCTCCAAGGTTTAAACTCACTTTATTGACCACTAGTCCACACCCTTGGGAGCATTTCCCAAGTATAATCAGTTATGAATATCTGCTAATATTCCGGGTGTATTTCGCAGAGTGGACCTGGAGTAAAACTACAACAAAAAAAAAATAGAGTGGGACTTCGTCACAAGCAAAAGGGTGAAGGAGGTCAGAACTAAAAAGGTTGGATAAGTGAACAAAGAAATCGTGATCAACACATTTAATGGAATATCTAGCGCAGCAAGACATGTTTGTGAGAGCAAGACAAATGTGACCCTTCTTTATGATGTACAATTGTGCGTTTGTCATAAGGGGAAACTGCTGATCACTTGTTTTTAATGTCTTTAATCTAATTTTTTTTTAAATGTCTTTTTACCATAAGTAGATTTATGAAGCTCTAACAACAGGAAATTTCAAAGCAATTGTAAACTTTCCTCATTATTCAGGTACTTACAACATTTCCTAAATTATACAAGCTGTGATACAAGATTATATGAGCAATCCTGATCATTCTTTTCAATTTGTCAATCTTTTTCCTGGGAGCAGGGGAGGGGACAAAAACGTGCAGATAGGATAAATAAATAAAATCTACCATTTAAGGCAACCAAAGATGCAAAAGGAGTTAGCAAATTGCCTAAATTGATTCTATAGCTAACTGAGCATCATTCAAGGAATTCTCAGAGTATCATATAACGATCAAGCCAAGAAATAAGCTCTCTGTTTAATGAACAGAGTACTGCCGTTTATATGAGATAGCAAATAATAAGTGAAAGCCGGGAAGATTATTCCACTACATATAACTTGTTGCATATGAAACATAATGACGAAAAATACAAATCATTAAGAAGTCAAATGTACGTTCAATCTAACCTTCTTGGCTTGTTGCATTGTATCTGGTGGAGGTACGGCCAAATAACGTGGCAGATGAGCTTGGAACCAAGGGTGCAGGCGAATCTCAGGAATAGTCATTCGCTTCATTGGATCGACTATAAGCATCCTTGGAATCAAATCCCTTGCACCAGCTGATAAATGACTGGGCAAAGTATATATTCCGCCCTAAAGACAATTGATACACAGTTAAAACAATTGTCAGCAATCAGTTCAGACAGCAAAAAAATTTATCATGTAAATCATGTGTCATCCGTTTTCTTGATCGCTAGCGCACCCTTACCCAATTGGCCAGAGAAAAACATATCAAGGCGAAAGCTGCAGGTTCGAGCTCCAACAGCCCCAATGGATTCATTAAATATATCAACTAATCTCTCTACTTTTTTGTGAAAGGGATAGGGAGCATAATTTCATTCCAAGGGAGGATCGTTTTTCTTTTTCCTTTTCCATTTGGCATTTCACATCATGTCCACTTTTTTCAAAACAACAAAAAAGGATGAGATTTAGTCCCGGCAGATCTAAACAATCTTGTTTTTTCTGAACATGATACATTTGGAAGAGCAGAACGGAAAACAAGAAAGTGACCAACATAGTAAAAATGGGATAAATCAGCAACATATTCAAGCCTCATCAACGGAAAGTGGAGCTACCCACACAATGTCTTACTTATCATGTATGCAATACTGAAAGTTAGGATATGAGGCCAAATTTTGTAGTCATTTATCCACCAAATAGAATTGAATGACAACAGGAAACGGAATCTGATGAAAACCAGGTCGCAGATTTGGAAACACATAACTTCAAGACAAGGGGCAGCTCAATCAATGAAGAATCAACATTAACATGCTGGATTTTAAGTAAATTGAAATATACCTTTATTTTCTTAAATAGATTGGGAATGTTTTCATCGTCAAATGGAAGGGTGCCACAGAGAAGAGCATAAAGAATAACACCACAGCTCCATACATCTACCTCAGGGCCAGCATACAGTTTACCTGATATAACCTACACAGAGAGAGAAGATAATGACCATAAGCACTTTTTTGAAGAAAAAACGCTGACAAGTGTAAGTGTCAAAACGCAGCATACACTAAGTATTGGGCTGGAGCATAATATTATTTTTCAGTCAGAAGCTTCAGTACCTCTGGGGCAGCGTAGTTTGGGCTTCCACAACTTGTCTTCAGAAAATGACCATCACGCATGATATTGCTCAAACCAAAATCTGCAATCTTCACATTCCATTTGGAATCCAGAAGGAGATTTTCAGGCTTAAGGTCTCTATGAACCACCATGTTTCTATGGCAGTACTCCACACCAGAAATTATCTGTTTTTTTAAGAAGAATCAGAATACCATCACTACTTAAAAAATAGTTAAACAGCGGGAAGTGGCACATCCACCTGCTGAAAAAAATTACGAGCTTCATCCTCCTGCAATCTGCCCTTCTCAACGATGTAATCAAACAGCTCGCCAGATTTCACATACTCCATCACAACATATATATCTGATGGTGTCTCTATGACCTCATAAAGCCGTATAATATGAGGATGCATGAACAATCTCAATATTTTGATTTCTCTTCGGACTGCAAAATATCAGAGATATAAAACTCTTACACAGTCCAGACGTCCATAAACAGCAACAAAAAAATTGATAGTTGCGGCCTAGGACCAAGAGGAAGCAATGGCCAATTATTGAGAACAAAATCATCCTCCATCAAGGTAGATCCCACTGGATAGTCTAATTAAATTACAAGCACCTAGAGATTTTCTTTTTGAGATGGTAACAATTATACATTCAAAAGCACAATTATACATTCAAAAGCACAAAGGCTGTTGCTGACCATAATTACAGAGAGATGATCCAAAAGTATACACAAAAATTTCAACAAGCGCCTAGAGGTTTGAGATCAAAAGCCTGATATATGGAGTTTGTTGAAACTTTTGTATGAGAAAGAACACAAGATTATCTTCATAACAGGTTTTCCTTTCGTTAAGTTTAAGTAGAAGAAAAGATCAACCCTATTTAAATCAAGTGACAACGTAATCATACATTTATATGGGTTTCAGAAAAGACAGAACAGAAAAGAAAAAGGAAAGAAAGCTAACGGAGGAGGAATGATGAGGGCAACAAACAAACCAAATAGTAGGTTATGAGTCTTCAACTTCCAAGATTCAGGTTGTCCTTCTTCCAACCTCGCCGCCTCTTGCCTTTTGTTTTACTTAAGAATGTAGGGTAAAAAGGAGAGACAGTGTCTATATACTTTGGATCTATCTTTCTCGGACTCGGGTATGGGTGTTCAATACGGGTGTGGATCTAGAGGTCAGATTCTTCATTACATAAATTTTAGGATTCGGGAGTATGGATCCAAGTGCGGATACGGGTGCTGGGATACTGCCAATAAATGTATATTACAACATATATATATATATATATATATATATATATATATATATATATATATATATATATATATATATATATCAATTACTTACCAAAAACAGGTATATATTTCAATTTATTAAAGTAATTGAACAAAAACTAATAAAATTCAATTCCTTATAAACCCCTAAAAATTTTATTCATAAGATATCTCACATTATAGCTAATCATTCTCATACTTTATATAACTATATATCTACACACACATACACACTTCTCGGTGTAGTCAAAGCACCCGAGGTAAGTTGACCGAATCCGGTGCGAATCCCACACCCATGTTGTGTCGACGCGGGTGAGGCAGTGATTTTGAAGAGTCCGAGCAACTTAGCTTTGGATAGTAAGGAAAAAGTGACTGCATTTCCTACCTTTTTCTTCCATGTCCATGTTCCTGATTTTTCGACGATTAAGAATCTTGACAGCAACTTTGTGCCCTGTTAAGGTATGTTCAGCTATTTTAACTTTGCCAAACGATCCAATGCCAAGAGTTTTCCCGAGCTTATAGTTCCGTAAAAATGAGTCCACACTGCTGGTGCCTTGGACTGTTGATCCATCCATTTTCCTACAAACACGAGAAATTTTGAGGCAAATTAGACATTCATTATTCAGAAAGGGCACCAGAAAACTACCAAAAGGTACCTCCACCTGTAATAATCCCCAAAAAGAAAATTTTCATTGCTAGATCTTGGTAATAAATTCGCAATCATTTTTTCATGAAGGAATTTCCTTGTGAAACCAAGACACATGGCACAATGCACAATTGCCAAACGCATCTTTCAACATTGCATACACTAGTAGCTGTAGGGTATTAATTGTCGAGTTGTCTCAAGCTGACAGGGCGACAGCAAGCGATCAAAACATAACTTCCCCTTGAACACCTGTCCAGCTCTGAACTCAAAAACTTCTTTACCCTTCGGTGGTACTGCTGGGGGGGGGAGGGGGAGGGGGAGTCAAAGATTGCATCTTTAAAACAACATTTATACCTTTTCTCTTTCTGCGATAATTTTGTTATGGTCCAATGCAACGTATGGGACTTGTCCGACATCGGTGCAACATTGTGCGGATGTGAGGTTTATATAGCTTTGGGCTCTCCCGCCTCAATAGCTAGCTTTTAGGGTGTATCAAATTCAAAGAGGGAGAGTTTTTGGAGGCCTAAAAGATACTTAAATAATGTCTTCAAATAAAATTGATCTTCAGTAATGACTTATCAGTAATTGGATTAATCTCCCACTATGCTAATTTCTATTGAGCGGGGGGTCTGCATACGTCCTACCCTCCCCAGACCCATGAACAGTGATCTCATTATTGCCTATTCGAGCAATACCACCCATCAGAGCCATCGTTAACCAATGGTCGTCAAGGCATATTCTCAAAATCCCTATATCTACAGCTGTGGCAATAGGGCATGATTTGGTAATATGCCAATTTGACCAGTATTAGTAGATAAAACGATTTCTTCCATTTCTGAATCCCAAAAAATTCGATTAGGGGTCAGTGTTGGATTACACTGGGTATGTTGTTGTTGTAGTTGGACGATATTTAAAAAATTTACAAGTCACCAAGGGGTACTAATCAACATCCTCTTTCACACACTAGTAGGAACAATACCAACATATACTTTGGACACATACCCAAATGTTGATGGGGGTCAAACCCAAGACAAATACCTCCACCTGTATTGTTAGCCGCTGGGCCAAAGCTTCATTTCCCCCTTATGCTAAAAGTGGCACCTTTTTTCTCTCCAATTGGAGAAAGAAAATAACTGAAAGAGAAATTTTCAATAAATAGTACCCAGACCCTAAAGAAATGAAAAGGAGCTAATTTGATGAGAAATTCATAATCCCATAATGGAATAGCAAATCCTTTCCACCCTATAACCCTAGATATCAAAAATATCGAACCCCGTGACAGAAAAACCAAATCTTGAAGTTACCCAATTATGTTAGCCAACTATGTAACACCCAAACGGCATATTCTTGAAAACACTAACAAGAACAGATCTGAATTTTTTATTTTTATTTTTGAAATGGAAAAGAATAGAACAGATCTGAAATATTGCAAGGAAACCAAGAAAGAATAAAATGATATCAAACATGCAGACCCACCTGGCATAAGCTAAACCTCAAGAAACAGATTGAAGAGGTTGAGGTTGTGGGGGTGGGGGGTTGCTAAGGATGCCTGCAGAAGCGCAAGAATGGAGTTTACTGATTTTCGATTCCGTTAATTTGCCCCCTCGTATTCACAGAATGTTCTTGGCCCTGTGATAATATATGCCAGAACTAATTAATGATGATATTAATTTATGTTGCACAGACTCTTCAAAAATATCGTCGGGTGCGTGTCGGATACTCCAAAAGTAGTGCATTTTTGGAGAATCCGACACGGGTGCGGCAACGAAAGTGAAGAGTTCGCGCAACTTAGCTATTAATTAATTAGATTATATGTTCTACATTATATTTTCTAAGGATTCTATGTTATATTAACTTTAATTAACTTTAATACTAGCAGCTGTAGGGAGCTTAATTGTCGAGTTGTCTCAAGCTGACAAGACGACAGTAAGCAATCAAAACATAACTTCCACTTGAAAGTTGTCCATCTCTGAAGTTAAAAGCAAGTGTCAAAGATTGCATCTTTAAAACAACATTTATACCTTTTCTCTTTCCGCGATAATTCTGTTATGGTCCATTGCAAGGAATGGGACTTGTCCCACATCGTCGCAGCAATGTGCTGATGTGGGGTTTATATAGCCTTGGGCTCTCCCACCTCAATAACTAGCTTTTGGGGTGTGGTTCTACTGGGTCGTATCAAATTCAAAGAGGGAGAGTTTTTGGAGAGCTAAAAGGTACTAAACAATGTGCTCAAATAAAAACAATTTTCAGTAATGACTTATCAGTAATTGGATTAATCTCCGACTACGCTTATTTCGTCTTGCCAAGCAGTTGGAAGATATTTACAAAATTTACAAGTACTAATCAACACCCCCTTTCACACAATAGTAGGAACAATAGACCCAAATGTTGATGGGAGTCAAACCTAAGACATCATGATCTCAGTACCTCCACCTTGTCTTGTGAAACACTGGGCCAAAGCTTCATTGCCCCCCTAATGCTAAAATTGGCAACTTTTTTCTCTCCAATTGGAGAAAAAAATGAAAGAGAAATTCTCAATAAATAGTACCCAGACCCTAAAGAAATGAAAAGCGGCTAATTTGATAAGAAATTCACAATCCCATAATCGGATAGCAAATTCTTTCCACCCTATAACCCTAATGCCAAAAATATTGAATCCCGTGACAGAAAAATCAATCTTGAAGTTACCCAATTATGTTAGCCAAATATGCAACACCAAGCGGGCATATTCTTGAAAACCCTAGCAAGAACATATCTGAAATATTGCAAGGAAACCAAGAAAAATACATTCTACGGAATAAAATGATATCAAACATGCTGACCCACCTGGCAGAAGCTAAACCTCAAGAAGCAGATTGAAGAAATTCAACAATTAAAAGTGGAGAAATTGGGAAATTAAGCGATTATCTTCAGCATTAGGGGATGGAAAATGGCATATGTAATAGAGTGGCAGTGGCATCCTGGAATGCAGGGGAAGAGGCTGAGGTTGTGGGGGTGGGGGGTTGCTAAGGATGCCTGCAGAAGCGCAAGAATGGAGTTTACTGATTTTCGATTCCCTTAATTTCTCTCCTCGTATTCACAGATAGTTCTTGCCCTTATGGTAATATATGCTAGAACTAATTAATGATAATATCAATTAATTAGCTTCTACTTTCTACATTATATTTTCTAAAGACTGTATGTTATATTAACTTTAATACAAGCAGCTGTAGGGAGCTTAATTGTCGAGTTGTCTCGAGCTGACAGGGCGACAACAAGCGATCAAAATATAACTTCCACTTGAGTGTTGTCCATCTCTGAACTCAAAAGCAAGTGTCAAAGATTGCATCTTTAAAACAACATTTATAACTTTCCTCCTTCCGCATAATTTTGTTATGGTCCAATGCAAGGTATGGGACTTGTCCCACATCGGTGCAGCAATGTGCTGATGTGAGGTTTATATAGCCTTGGGCTCTCCCACCTCAACAGCTCGCTTTTAGAGTGTGGTTCTCCTGGGTTGTATCAAATTCAAAGAGGGAGAGTTTTTCAAGACCTAAAAGGTACTTAAATAGTGTCTTCAAATAAAATTAATCTTCAGTAATGACTTATCAGTAATTGGATTAATCTCCCACTATGCTAATCTCAAAATCCCTATATCTACAGCTGTGGCAATAGGGGGGTGATTTGGTAATATGCCAATTTGACCGCTATTAGTAGATAAAACGATTTCTTCCACTTCTAAATCCCAAATAATTCGATTAGGGGTCAGTGTTGGATTACACTAGGTATGTTGTTTTCTTGATGACATACACTGGGTATGTTGTTGTTGTTGTTGTAGTTGGAAGATATTTACAAAATCTACAACTCACCAACGGGTGCTAATCGACACCCTCTCACACGCTCGTAGGAACAATACCAACCATATACTTTGGACACAGACCCAAATATTGATGGGAGTCAAACCTAAGACAGCATGATCTCAGTACCTCCACCTTGTCTTGTTAATCACTGGCCCAAAGCTTCATTAGCCCCCTTATGCTAAAATTGGCAATTTTTTTCTCTCCAATCGGAGGAAAAAAAATCAAAATTCTGAATAAATAGCACCCCATAACCCTAAAGAAATGAAAAGGAGCTAATTTGATGAGAAGTTCACAACCCCATAATCAGATAACAAATTATTTCCACCCCATAACCCTAATTACCAAAAATATCAAATCCCATGACAGAAAAACCAAATCTTGAAGTCACCCAATTATGTAACACCCAAAGCAGACATATTATTGAAACCCTAGCCAAGAACAGATCTGAAAAATTTCAAGAAAACCAAAGAAAAATACATTTTATCAATAAAAAAGAAATCATACATGCAAACCCACCTGATAGAAGCTAAACCCCAAGAAGCAGATTGAAGAAATACAACAAGTAAAGATGAGAAATTGGGAAATTAAGTGAGTATATTTAGCATTTAGGGATGAAAAATGGCATATGTAAGAGAGTGGCAGTGATTTTCCTGGAATACAGGGGAATAAGTTGAGGTAAGTCGTGGGGGGTGGGGTGGGGGTGGGTGGGGTAGGGTGGGGGTAAAGGATGCTTGAAGAATTTCAAGAATGGAGTTCACTGACTTTTTCGATTCCGTTAATTTTCCCCCTAGTATTCACAGATAGTTGTTGGTCTTGTGATAATATATATGCTAGAGCTAATTAATTATAATATTAAATAATTAGATTCTATGTTTTATGTATTATAATTTTGTAAAGATTCTACGTTATTATTAACTTTAATAAATTGAGATTGTAGTATGGTAGAAATTGTTGTCGTGACAGAATCAACCTTTGATCTTTTTCTTCCACAAGAATCTGCTACAGCTAACCAATAGTGTGCCTTTTTGGGCCAAAGTGGTCCATATGAATGATGTGATGTGATATGATGTGATGTGATGTTTTAGTTTTTGAAAAATAGCATTAATGAAAACATTAACCTAAGTAGGCGTTTGGCCACAAAAATCAAATATTTTTTATTTTATTTGATATTTTGGAGTTGGAATTGAAAATAGAGTTATGTTTAGTTATAGTTTTTGCAAAGAATATTTGGTTGTTTGAATGTATTGAAAGTGAAAACAAGCTTTTTTGTGTTTTTCAAATTTCAAATACAACTTCAAGTTGTATTTGGAATTTCCATTGCCAAACGTTGATTTTCAAATAAAGTGAAAATGTTTTCCGGAACAAAGTCAAATAACTTCATGGCCAAACGGGCCCTAAATTTTTCTCCTTTTTCATTTTAGACAACATCCATGCCATTGATCTCGTCAAGTCACGGATGGTTTAACGAATTTGGTAGCCTAAAGTTAGAATATATTAAGAGGCTCTTAAGCTTCTTTCATAAATTTTATACAAAAATGAGACACAAAAAAGCTCATATGGCTTTAATCTACTAGTAAAAGTGTAACACGTGATGTGCACGTTAGGCGCACATCATGATATCAAACTCTTACACAGTTTTGAACCTTGCAACACTTCATTGAAAATTTCTTAGTTAAAAAAGATGATACACAAAAAAACAAAAACAAAAAAAAAAAATCTAATGTATGGATTAATCAAATATGACCATTAAACAAACTAAGTTTAATTAGAAGTGAAATTGCCATACACATGCAAAAAGACTATACATAAAGGAAGAAAAAATTGAAACTAATGAGAATGTGAATATACTATATTTAATTAATAAGAAGATTTATCGTTATTTACTCACTCAATCATATAACCTCTATCAGATTTAAAAATGTGTTAAAATATAAAAACTTTTATTAAATAATTACATAAATTATATGTTATTATATATAATAATAATAATAATATAGTACTTTATATTTTTGGACCTTTAATATTTAGAAGCTTAAGCAAGGATTTCATGTGTCTCAACCTAAAGCCCCCCTGAGTTATTATTGTCTTTTAAACGGATCAACATCAGAACATTCTAAATTTATCTATTTATCAGGGAAAGTAGAACTCACCTATATAATCTTTATCAACTAATTAATGTTAATATTTTTATTTTTATTTTTCATGTACGTTGCAGGAGAAAATGAAAGGCTCAATTGAACAGTGGTAACAAGTCATTAAAAATCGAAATCATGAAATTCCGTTAGGAATGGGTCATTTGCACTTTTGTCCCTATTTTGTACTGGTCTTTAATTTTTTCCCCTCAAATAGAACTTATGCCTTCTAAGGCATAAGTTCTTTAAGGATCTGGCACAAGTCGTACCGGATTCCTTAAACAACTTATGCCTTGGCCCGTAGGACCTGACACAAGGTTAGAATTCTAGCCCTTCCAGAGTGGTGTCTTACTGATGGCTCGGGCCCCCCCCCCCCCCCCCCCCGAAGGAGGCCTTTCGCCTTCCACCTAAGTCACACGCGCAGAAAGGCCCAAAGCCAATCCCGGGAACCGTGAAGCTTTATAGGTCTTTCGTCTGTGCGGGTAGTCCGCATCTTCACAGACATGTCATTTCACCGAGCCTCTCTCCGAGATAATGCCCAAATCGTTACGCCTTTCGTACAGGTCGGAACTTATCCGACAAGGAATTTCGCTACCTTAAGACCGTTATAGTTACGGCTGCCGTTCACCGGGCTTCGTGGCCGGCTCCCCCCGTCATCGTGTCACTAACTTCTCGACCTTCCGACATCGCGTTGGTGCATCAGCCCCCATATATGGTCTTATGACTTTGCAGAGACCTGTGTTTCTGGTAAACAATCGTCCGGGCCTGGTCACTGCGACCCCCTTTATGAGGAGGCACCCCTTCTCCCAAAGTTACGGGGCTATTTTGCCGAGTTCATTTGTGTCGGACCCTTAAAGAACTTACGCCTTGGAAGGCATAAGTTCCATTTGAAGGGAAAAAAAATTAAAGACCAACCTTTTTGAAGCACAAACCATGCAATTTTTTGTTAGGAATTGTACAACATAAAATTACAAGAAAAAAGTCCCCGGTCTGTGAATGGGACAAGTCAGAAACAGATTTAAGCGTTATGGCCGATGGGCCCATGTTTCGGTTAATAACAGGTTTGTAGCTTCTTTTTTTTTTTTTTGAGCGGATTGCCTTTCATTTGGGATGGTCTTTAATTTTTTCCCTTCGCCTAATACCCCGAGGTTCTGGGTTCGAACCCTAGTTCAGTAAAAAAAAAAAAAAAGGAATTTTCGCAAGGCAAAGTTTTGCAAAATTCTACCTTGAAGGCAAAACTCTGCCTAAATTAGCATGATCAATAATGACATTAAATCAAGGGCATCAAATAGAGAAGTAATATGCATGTGTGTACCTGGAAGACAGACTAAAAGTTTCCTGCAAACTATGCTTTATCAGGTCGAGTTTGCTAAGGCATAGTTTGCCTGCAAAACTCTACCTTAAGGCATAGTTTGCAGGCAAACTCTACCCCATCAGGCATAATTTGCTTGCAAAACTCTGCCTGTAAGTAAATTATGCCCGATGGGTCAGAGTTTGTAAGCAACCTCTGCCTAGTTATTTTTTTTTTAATTTTCGCCTGAGCAAGGGTTCAAACCCGGAACCCTGAGGTTTTAGGCGAAGGAAAAAGTTAAATACTTCATTTTGATGGACAAAAATTAAAGACCGCCCCAAAATAAGGGCATTACTGCAAATTGCTTGGTTTGTAGATGGACTATGGACTAAGAAAGCCCATTCTCCAAAATTGATGGATTCCAAGTCATTTGCACTATTGCCCTTCAAAGGGCACCATTCTTTAATTTTTGGCCCTTCCCCTAATACCCTGAGGTTCTGGGCTCAATCAAAAAAAAAAAAATCGCAAGGCAGAGGTTTGTAGCAAAAGTAGGCCTATTTAGGTAGAGGTTTGCCTAAAGGCAAACTTTTAGCCAAATTAGGCCTTAAGGCAAATCTCTGCCTTAAGGCCTAAATTTTCGGGCAAAGTTAGGCCTATTTAGGTAGAGGTTTGTCTTCTGCCTGAATAGACCTAACTTTGCCTGAATAGGCCTAATTTTGCTACAAACTTCTGCCCTGTGATTTTTTTTTTAAAATATTTGACTGAGCGGGAGTTTGAACCCGGAACCCATAGTTTTTTAGGCGAAGGGCAAAAATTAAAGATTTCAAATTTGAGGGACAAAAATTAAAGACCAATGCCTTTGAAGGGTATTCCGCCCTCTGAGTTTGAGGCATTTTTATATGTGTGCGCACGCCACACATATAAACAGTTGACCACCAAGTTATCTAGGATTGTCTTACTTCTTTCATACTCTATATCGTGTAGTTAGAGCTATGCTTTCAGGAATCCTTCTAACTCGTGCGTATTATGTATTACAGAAAATGCCTGCGAAAAGAAATTACACCAGGAGGACTTCAGCTACTAGCCAGAAAGCTATTACTAATGTTACTCCAGAAGTGAAGCCTCAGACTCAGAGGGCTGCATCAGATTCTGCACCCCCACCTACCGAAAGACCTATGGAGGTTCGTCCACGTTGATTACTCTGCAGCCCAGTGCCTCAGACATGGATATTAGGGGAGCTATTCAGTTGCTTACCCAAATTATTGCTACCAAAGCGCAACGTCAGGAAACGGCTCCAGCGTAAGTGCTAGTGGAGGGTTGAACAGTTCTAAGACTAAGGAATTTCTACATATGAAGCTTCCAGTGTTCACTGGAACTATTAAGGGGGAAGATCCTCAAAATTTCATTGATGGGCTTCAGAAGGTTTTTTGTGTTATGCATGCTTCAGAGACGGAGGCAGCAGAGTTGAGAGCTTATTAGTTGTAGGATTAGTTGCAGGATGTTGCACATATTTGGTATGAGACCTGAGAATAGTCTCGCAGGGAAAATGCGTCTCCTGCAACTTGGGACGAATTTACAAATGCCTTCATTGATCACTTCTAATCACTTGAGGTCAGGGAGACAAAGGCCTACGAATTTGAGAGACTCAGGCAGAATAATATGAGTGTGAATGATTATTACCTCAAGTTTGTTTCTTTGGTCAAGTATGCTCCGCATATGGTCCCCGACATGAGGGCTAAAGTTAGGCAATTTGTGTTGGGCCTTATACCCGACTTGTATGGTGATGCAAATATTGCTGCTCAGAATAGAAAAATGACCATCACTAAGATAGTTGCTTTTGTTCAGGGTAATGAGAATAGAATGAAAGAAGAAGAGGCACTCTAGAACGATAAGGATAGGGAATTCAATAAAAGAGCAAAGTCTTCAGGTAACTTCAGTCATGGGGGAGGTGGAGGCAGGAAATTCTTCAAGAACAGGTCATCAGGACCCGCTCCATCTGCAGCCAGTGCCCAGCCCTAAAGTTCAGGAATGATCAGAAGAGACAGAGTTTCAAGCCAGCAAGTTCCTATTCTCAGGCTAGTGTGGGTCAAAAAACTTATGATAATCCGGCTTGCAGCAAGTATGGTAAGAGATACCCAGGGGAGTGTTGCATGGGTATGGATATATGCTATGGGTGTGGCCATCGGGGCCATCTTTAGAGAGATCGTCCATCAGCGAGACAAGGTATCGGAGGTAATGTGGCTCAGTTCACAAATTCAACAGCTTCTCGGAATTCTCAAGCCCAGTCAGGTCATGGTACAGCTAAGTCTGGCAATGCTGGCGGAGGTCAGAACCGCTTGTATGCTTTAGCTGGTCATCAGGATACAGAGGTACGTGCAAATGTTGTCTTAGGTACATTAACAGTTTTCAATTTCGACTTTTATGCCCTTATTGACCCAGGATCCACCTTATCATATGTGACCCCATTTATTGCTAAAAAATTTGGGATAGAACCAGAAAAGTTACATAAACCCTTTGAACTGTCCACTCCAGTTTAAGAGTCAGTTATAGCTATACACATTTATAGGGGTTGCCCAATTTTAGTCTATCGCCGCAGAATCATAGCCGACTTAGATGAGTTGGAGATGGTATAATTTGATGTAATCATGGGTATGAATTGGTTGGCTTCATGTTATTCCATCGTAGGTTATAGAACCAAAATAGTAAGGTTTGAGTTTCCTAATCAACCAGTCATCAAATAGAAGGGTAATTCAATAGTACCCAGGGATAGGTTTATTTCCTATCTCAAAGCCACAAAAGATAATTTTGAAGGGGCATGTCTATCATTTAGTCCGAGTTAGGGATACAGATACCCAGACCCTAACTCTCCAGTCCGTACCAGTCGTTAATGTGTTTCTAGAAGTCTTTCCAGAAGATCTTCCTAGAGTTCCTCCTGACAGGGAGATAAACTTTGGAATTGACCTACTTCCCAACACTGAGCTGATATCTATTCCGCCATACAGAATGGTTCTAGTTGAGTTGAAAGAGTTAAAATCCCAGTTGAAAGATCTTCTTGACAAGGGATTTATTAGGCCAAGTGTTTCACCTTGAGGCGCGCCAGTCTTGTTTATCTAAAAGAAAGATTGTTCTTTACGCTTGTGCATTGACTACTGCCAGTTGAACAAAGTCACCATTAAAAATAAGTATCCTCAAATAGATGACTTATTTGATCAATCTCAGGGTGCCTAGTGTTATTCAAGATTGACCTCAGATCGTACCATCAGTTAAAGGTTAAGGAAGTTGATATCCCAAAGACCGCTTTCAGAACCCGTTATGGCCATTTCGAATTTCTTGTCATGTCATTTGGGTTGACAAACGCACCAACTGATTTCATGGACCTTATGAGCATGGTCTTCAAGCCTTATCTTGATTTATTTATCATTTTGTTTATTGATGATATTTTGGTGTATTCCCGTAGTGAGATTGATCATGCAGAACATTCAAAATAGTGTTGCAGGCACTTCAGGATCGTGAGCTTTATGCAAAATTTTCAAAGTGTGAATTTTGTCTTAAGTCAGTGGAGTTTTTAGGCCATGTAATTTCATGTGAAGGTGTTAAAGTGGATTCTCATAAAATTGATTCCATAAAGAATTGGCCCAGACCTACCTCAATATCCGATATAAGAAGTTTCTTGGGTCTGGCAGGCTATTACAAATGTTTTATAGAGGGATTTTCCTCTATCTCAACTCCATTGACTCAGAAAAAGGTCAAATTTCAATGGTCAGATGCATGTGAGCAAAGTTTTGAAGAGTTGAAGAAGAGGTTGACACGCTCGGCTCGACGATACTACCTGAGGACCGAAGGGTTCGTGGTATATTTTGATGCTTCAAGAATTGGTCTTGGATGTGTCTTAATGCAGCATGGTAAGGTTGTAGCTTATGTATCCCGACAGCTTAAGGCTCATGAAAAGAATTACCCGACTCATGACTTGGAATTGGCAGTTGTGGTCTTCGCACTTAAGATATGATGCCATTATTTATCTGGAGAGCATGTTGATATTTTCACATATCAGATAAGTCTTCAATATATTTTCAAATAAAGGGAGTTGAATCTTAGACAGAGAAGATGGCTAGAATTGCTTAAGGATTATGATGTTGATATTCTCTATCACCCAGGGAAGGCGAATGTAGTAGTCGATGCTCTTAGTCGGCGATCCATGGAAAGCTTAGATCATGTTGAGGCAGATAAAAGAATTATGACAAACGAAGTTCACAGCTTAGCTAACCCAGGAGTTCGACTCTTGGATTCCGAAGATAGTGGAGTTGTTGTTCAAAGCAGGGCTTATTCCTCCTTAGTGGTCGAAGTGAAAGAGAAACAATTTAGTGATCCCTTCTTATTGCAGCTGAAGGAGGGGATTCACAAACATAAGACAACGGCTTTCGAACAAAGGGGAGATGATGGTACCTTGAGGTACCGAGGCAGATTATGTGTTCCAGATATAGATGAGCTCAGAGAACGGATTATGTTAGAAGCTCACAATTCCAGGTATTACATCCATCCAGGTTCCATGAAGATGTATCATGACCTCGAGGAGATTTATTGGTGGAATGATATGAAAAAGAATGTAGCAGATTTTATGGCTAAGTGTCCAAATTGTCAACAAGTGAAAGCCGAACACCAGAGGCCTGGTGGCTTGACCTAGAATATTGATATCCCTGTGTGGAAATGGGAGATGATAAACATAGACTTTATAACAGGTCTCCCTCGCTCATCGTGAAGACATGACTCGATTTGGGTGATTGTGGACCGACTTACTAAATTAGCACACTTTTTACCAGTCAAGACCACCGATTCAGCAGAGATTATGCTAAATTATGTATCCAAGAAATTGTCAAATTGCATGGGACTCCAGTGTCCGTTATTTCAGATCGTAGTGCTCAGTTCACAGCGAACTTTTGGAAATCCCCTTAGAGAGGATTAGGTACCAAGGTAAACCTCAGCACAACTTCCCATCATCAGACAGATGGCCAATCAAAACGCGTTATTCAAACCCTTGAGGACATGTTGAGGGCGTGTATCCTAGACTTTAAAGGTAATTAGGATGATTACTTGCCTCTCATTGAGTTTGCTATAATAACAGTTACTATGCTAGTATCAAGATGGCACCGTTTGAATCTCTGTATGGGCGGAGGTGTAGATCACCCATTGGTTGGTTTGAAGTTGGTGAAACGGAGTTGTTGGGACCAGATTTGGTCTATCAGGCTGTGGATAATGTCAAGTTGATCCAGGAGAGTTTGAGAACGACTCAGAGTCGCCAAAAGTCCTACACAGATGTGAGGCGAAGAGAACTAGAATTTAAAGTTAATGATTAGGTGTTCTTAAAGGTTTCACCTATGAAAGGTGTGATGAGATTTGGCAAGAAAGGGAAACTTAGTCCCAGATATATTGGACCATACAGAATTCTGTGAAGGATTAGTCAAGTAGCTTATGAGCTTGAATTGCCACAAGAGTTAGTTGTTGTACACCCAGCGTTCCATGTATCCATGTTAAGAAAGTGTGTGAGGGACCCGTCGTTAGTTGTTCCTACTAACACTGTAATGGTTAAGGATGGCCTAACTTATGAGGAGATCCCCATGGCTATTCTTGATCGCCAGGTTCATAAGTTGAGAACTAAGGAAGTAGCCTCAGTAAAAGTGCTATGGAGGAGGCAGAAAGTCAAAGAGGCTACATGGGAAGCCGAATAAGACATGAAATCCAGATATACGCATTTGTTTGAGGAGCAAGCAGAAAGAGTTCAAGGTAAATACCTTCCGTATCCATGTTATGTCCCTTACTTATTTATGCCTCACGTCTCACATTCATGAATTCGCTACTCATGTCTTATGTCCCAGTGTTCATATTTCCATGAAACTATGTCATGTTATTTCAGTCTCCATGTTCCATGCCATATTCCCTCACGTTCATGTACTCAAGCCATGTCCAGTCGCATTCTTAACCATGACCCATTATTCGAGGACGAATGATCCCAAGGGGGAGACATTGTAATACCTCATACCTTCTAACTAAGACTTATTCATGATCCAGAGACTTAGAAGCCAAGACGGCAAATGATGGATTTGGAATTTTTGCCTCAGATCGGTAAATTGACGTTTTACGTCATTTGTACGGGTCGTACATTCATGTACGGGCCGTATTTTAAGGACATACCTCATCAGAGAAGATTAGAAGTCACTGGAATTTCAAATTTCCATGGACGGCCAAATTGTACAGGTCGTATTTTTCACCGTACAATTTTGTACCGGACGTACATGTATCATGCATCGCACTTGAGTAAAATCAGATATTTTGTAAATTGCCACTCGAAGTACGGTCATATTGTACGGGCCGTATATGATGCCCGTACTTTTCCCGTCTCAGCAAATAGTACAAATATGTAGGTTTAGTTTTTAATCCTATTTTTCATACTCTTAAGCCCTAGCACGAAGTTCTTCTCCTCCCACCATTAAAATACACCAAGGTAAGCCTACCCCAAGACTTTCAAGTGAATTCTAACATATACACATGATTTCTAATAGAATTTCATTGTTCCTAACCTAGGATTTTCAAGAAAACTCATCACAAGGATTCAAGATTAAAGCTTTAGGATTTCTTCTCAAGTTCAAACCTTTTCTACAAGTTTTAGAGCGATTAAGGTATGTAGGTTTCTATCCTCGTGTGGGAACATCATTGTTCTTCCCCACGCCACGTTCATCTATGAAAATATGAAGCTCCTTGAGCCTAGGGTTTCTATTTCAATTCATAATAACCCTAAGTTACATGTATCATGCTATACCATGTTTGTATTACTAGTTCGTTATTGTATTCTTGATATTCCATTTTTGGTTATTCGGAATCCGTTACGTAATCCATGAACATCTATGCTTTGCATTTCATGGGTTCTTAAATGCAAGATATGATCTATTATGCTTATTTCCATGAAAATCCACATGCTCCCATGTTTTCATACAAGTTATACTATATATCTATATTTGCGTTATATTACACTCATGAATCATGTTTACAATAATATTTATGTAATTTATGGGCTTTTAAGCCAATCATATCCATGTTCATATTTTGGGAGTTACACAGATTACCGAGAAGGTTTAATACCTAAAACTACGTATGCCAGCGTAGGATAAGGTTCGCTCCGCTCAGTTAGGACAATTCCTTCATGTTACCCATAGCAGGTTATTGGATCAATTCATGTCATGTTCATGTCTTGTACCCGGAAAGGTACACGATATTTTGGCCGATCGGAGAGAGATCGGATGCCACGTGCTCACGTGGTGGTTATATGTTAGTTGTACTAGGCTCTACCACTTAAATGTTTTACTTTCATGTTATATATATATATATATATATATATATATATATATATATATATATATATATATATATATATATATATATGCTCGGATGATGCTTTCATGTTCGTATTCGGCCCTACGGTTTCGAGTTTTAGTTCTTATTATTTCAGGTGCTATGCTTGTTTATTCAGTTGCTTTACATACCAGTACAATTCAAATGTACTGATGTCCCCTTTTATTGTCGGGGGGCCTGCATTTCACGATGCAGGTATTGATTTACAAGACGACGAATCTGCTCGTTAGGACTATTCACATATCAGTTGTTGGTGAGCCCCATTCCATTAGGGGTGTTATCTTTACTTTATTTTCATATTAGTTATGTAGTCAGGGTATGTTGGGGGCCTCGTCCTGGTAAACAGTTTAGCAGTAAGACTCATGTCAGAGGTTTCATAGACTAGTCAGTTATGTCATGTCAGATGTTCAGTTGAGTTAGCCTCGTTGGCTACATTATTATATTTCCGCATTCATGATATAATAGTATTTTCAGACTTATGATTATTGAACTCCATATTTTTACAAGTCATGCATGTTTAACTTATATTCAGCATCAGGTCATGTCCTATATTGACTCAGCAAGCCATGTGGTTCGTTTGGTCACATACAACAAGGCATCGAGTGCCGTGTTACGTCTATGCCATGGTTCGGGGCATGACAATTGGGTTAAAAATTATGCAAGCTAGGTGTGAACTCCAAAGAATCCAGGAGGAATTGAATATCTACTACTCTGATCAACTTCTTGATCAACAGAAGAGTACTATTATGCAGCTGGAGAAATAGAACCTTATTGAAGAGAGTGCTATGAAACAGAAATCATGGGTGAAGTAGATGAAGTTAAGTGATTCCAACACTAAATATTTTACTGCTGTTGTTAAAGAAAGGGCTCAAAGAAAACAAATCTTTGAACTTACTGCATTGGATGGGAGAAAATTGACTGACCCTGAGGCTATCAAAGCAGAAATTATCCAGTTCTAAAAAGGACTAATAGGATCATCTTCTGGTTCTTTACCTGCTGTGGATAAAATAGTAATGCTAACTGGACCTCAACTCTCTCATGAGCAGAAACTCCTACTTATTGAGAAAGTTAGTGAATTGGAAATAAAAACTGGTCTCTGGGCTATTGGTGATGATAAAGCTCCTAGGGTAGATGGATATAGTGCTTATTTTTTCAAATAATCTTGGTCTGTTATTAAAGATGACATCATATACGCTGTCAAGGATTTCTTTTATTCTGGTAAGATGTACAGAGCAGCAAATTGTGCTTCTATTACTTTGGTTCCTAAAGTTCCTTGTCCTGCCAACATTAGAGAATTTGGACCTATTGCATGTTGTACAGTGTTGTATAAGATCGTTTCAAAAATTCTAGCTATCAGACTGCAATCAGTAATTTCTACAATCATATGTGATGCCCAGGCATGCTTTATGCCAGGCAGAAAGATTGCAGATAATGTTATTCTAGCCTATGAATTAGTGAAGGCTACACTAGGAAACACATATCATCTAGGTATGATTAAGATTGATTTGAAGAAGACTTATGACTCAGTGGAATGGATCTTTTTTGAACAAGTCATGGATGGGATTGGTTTTCCTCACAAGTTCACTAATTGGATCATAGAGTGTGTTAAACTTGTTAATTACTCTGTGATAATCAATGGAGAGCCAACATAACCTTTTGATGCTGCAAAAGGCCTTATACAGGGAGATCCAATCTCACCATTTCTCTTTGCTATAGCAATGGAATACTTGAGCGGGTGTCTAAGTGGGCTAAAACATGTTAAGGAGTTTAAATACCATCCTAATTGTGCAAACTTAAGAATTACTCATTTGAGTTTTGATGATGATCTATTAATGTTTGCTAGGGGTGATGCCAATTCCACCCTCCATATTCAACACTGTTTCAATCAGTTTTCTGCTGTATCTAATTGACAAGCAAACATGGACAAAAGTTCAGTGTATTTTGGTGAGGTCTCTCCTGAACATAGGGCACTCATTCTCAACGAGTTAGGATTTAGTCAAGGTGAACTGCCTTTCAAATACCTAGGAATTCCTTTAGCATCCAAGAAGCTTACTCTTATACAATGACAACCATTAATTGATAAAACGGCGGATAGGATCTTACCTTGGACAGCTAAACAATTGTCCTATGCAAGCTGGGTTCAACTAGTACAAACAGTTTTATTTGGTATTCAGGCCTATTGGTCTCAATTATTCCAGATACCCTCAAAGGTGATGAAAGTCATTGAAGCTCATTGTATGAGTTATACAGGCACAAATACTATTACTAAGAGGGTACTGGTTTCTTGGGATAGATTATGCTCCCCTAAATATGTAGGTGGACTTAACTTGATAAATATCAAACTGTGGAATAAGACTGTCGTGACTAAGAGTTACTGGGATCTTGCTAATAAAAAAGACAAACTGTGGATTAGATGGGTACATACCTATTACATAAAAGAAAATCAGCTTGAACAAATGCCCATTCCTGCTCAGGGTAGCTGGATGTCGAAGAAAATCTTAGAATCTAGAGAGTTAGTATTACAAATGCAGCAACCTCAGGTGAATGGAATGAGCTTCATCAGAAACACTTATCTACAACTGATGAAACATACAAAGAGAGTCCCCTGGAAGTGTTTTATGTACAAAAATGATGCCAGGAATAAAGCAGTGTTCACTTTATGGTAGCATTTTCAAGACAGATTGCTTACTAGGAGAGACTATTGGGTTGGGAGATGGATGTTGATATTGGATGTGCCTTTTGTCCATCATTTATGGAGTCCAGAGATTATCTTTTTAGTACCTATGTGTTTGCTCAGGATTTATGGAAAACATTGATGCTATGGCTCAAAAGACCAAACTATATTGCACAAAATTGGGAACAACACCTCAACTGGAGCATCCAACAAGCTAAGGGCAGGTCTCAACAGGCTCATATTTTTAAGTTGGTCTGTACTGAAACTGTCCATGCTATATGGCTTGAGAGAAACCAAAGAGTATTTGAAGGAACTAGCAGATCTTTGGAGAGTGTAGCTAAAGACATTGCTTTTGCCTGCAATGTGAGAGCCTCTCCTGGCATCAGAACTTTGCTGCAACTGTGCCCATTTTAGATGTTTTCCTTGTTTTTCTTGTGTCTTATTTCTATATCCTGGTTTGGTGACATTTCTGGGAAACCCTCCCTAGGAGGTGTGCCCAGTTTTCTCCCTCTTGTGTATCAGGATGTGTTTAGCTAGGTTACAGTTTTGAGACAGCTAGTTGTGTGTAACTAGCTGTGGTTTTGTAATGATCTTCACTTTGATGATTAATAAAAGTTCAGTTAATTACCAATATATATATATATATAATTTAATAAAATATTAAATTAATATAATATTATATCAATAAAAATAAAAAAAATAAAAATCTATGGAGGTTGTTCGTGGTGATGACTAACTATATTGCTTATGGGTGACGATTGTGTTAAAGAAATGAACCCTAGATCTAACTCAACCCAAAAGGTAGCTCAAGAGGTGAGGATTTCCCAATTCATATAAAGAGATCACCCATCTCTTTGACCCTCGATGTGGGACTCTTCACCCCTCTCCTCCTCTTTTTCCCCGCTGGACATCTAGAGTGTGGGCAGACTTAATATGGGGGCCCACCAATAGGAAATTTAAATTGAGATGGGCCATGCTCTAATACCATATTAAAGAAATGAAAACTGAGTCTAACTCAACCCAACAGATTGCTCAAGAGGTGAGAATTGCACAAGCCATATAAAGAGACCACCTATCCTTTGACCCTTGATGTGGGACTCTTCACATATTAGGGATGACATTAGCTAATGATAGTGTTATGGGTAGTAGGATAGTAGTTATTGGGGATGGTGGTTGCTAATATTGTGGTCCGTGATAGTGATAGCTAACGTTGGTAGTGAATAATGACAAGGATTAACGATATATAGTGGTGACTGATGTTGGAATGTCAGTACGTAGTGATTGGTTCTTTGTTGTGGTAATGGTGGTTAGTGGTGATGATTGTAAATGTTGGCTAGTACTAGTGGTGATAACTGATTGACAATAATGGTGGTTGCAGTTGAGGATGGTGGGTGGTGGAGTTGATAATGGTGGCGGCGGCGGTAGTTGATAATGGTGGGCGATAGCGGTAGTGGTGAATGGATGGTATTGGTCAATTATCATCTTTGTAAAAATTCTTAAATAAAATTCTTAATGATATTTTGTACAGATCTTAATCATTTAGATTTATTTGACTCATTAAGTAGCTGTAACATAAAGAATCACAATTTATTGTGCATCAGAATAATTAAAATCCAAACCAAAAAAAACAAACAAACTTGATGTTGAGGTCTTAAATAATTAAAATTAAGACCTTCATTAAGTGCAAGCATATGAGGCCTTAGCAAATAATTTTTTTTTTTGTTTCTTTCTCCTTTGTATTCTCGTGCTCAAAGGTAGCATTTTCATTACGGAAAATCAAAATTTAAAGAAGTACACATGCAAAAACAATGAAAGAAATTCAACATATTATATATTTACATTTTTTTTTACCTATATATCTACATTAAGTGCACTTTCCAGCGAAAGGGCACCATGTTAATTAGCATCCCTCGAACAAGCGTGGCTAAAGCATTGGATGGGCTGGAAGAATTGAAAAAAGTTTGCTGATGTGTAGAGAGATCACAGGCGGATCCAGAATTTATCTATGAGCAGGAAAGCTTCAATGTAAAGAAACTGAAGCCCTCGCCTTAGGCATCCAAAATATTTAGGCCCTAAAATTTTAGTTTTATATGATAAAATCATTATGCTGTAGGAGTAATTATTAAACGAAAAGATCTGATTTGCGCAATATTGTTTTTTGGGTCATTATTTAAATTGTTTTTATTTCTAAAAGTTGTGCAAATATAGTTCTTGGGAAACTATCCTTCAGGATAACATTAAGTTATCTTCTAATGTTTGTTCATATATTTACCTTACAGAAAAATAGTAATCTGTCATCTGAAGTTTGTAATAACTTATAAAATTTTAGATTGTAATATAATGTTTTCTCATAATACTTTTAATATGCTAAAAAGGTCTTTAGGAAACAGCCTTCTCACCTTCAAAGGTTGGAGTAAGGTCGGCGTACACTTTACCCTCCCCAGACCCCACACTGTGTGATTTCACTGGGTATGTTGTTGTTGTACTTTTAATATGCTAAAAGGGATATTTTTAGACCATGGTCTAAAAGATCCATAAATCGTAAGAAAAATAAAAAGATGATCATTCAGTAAACAGTTATGTCTTTGAAACAACTTTGTGAAAATTTCGGAAGAAAAAGTAAATGTCAACTAAAAGATATGAATTAGGTTTTCAAAGCTCAATATACCTATTAAATAACTATATCATAAAAGTAATTAATAACTTTGTAGCTCAAGAAGCTAGAGAATAAATTTTAAATTAAAATAGATACAATTTTTATTAAATAACTTTAATGCCCACACTGGAAAACCCCATGATGACTAACTGGCAACTCAGATTTTGAAGAGTGATGACAATAGAGATTGACCTTTCTTTTGTGGCGAATCTTCAGAAAGAATGACTAAACATAGTACACTGCTAATTGTTGCAGATCTTGATCCCCCTATAATGCTTGTACCATTCTTCACGCTCCACGTTCTCTTCTAACTTTAGTTACAACCTTCAATCAGAGTTCGAATCATAGAAGTCGTTGGGGTGGTGTCATGACTCCAGATTCAAGAATCTGTACAACTCTGTGCATGGTGGGCCTCTCCTCAGGATCCGATAAGACGCATTGTGTGGTAACTGAAAGCGGTGCATTCAAGCTTTCCGTCAGTACCCGTTCACAATGTGGATCAACTATCTCCCATTGTCTACTCTCAGTAGCTAGAACAGTTTTTGTCAATAGTGCCTCCCCAACATCCCTTGTGCTAGGACTAGTTTAGAAATCGCATATCAATGACCATGTATAAAGTTTGGGATAAAAATTTAAATTCTAACTTTTTGCACATCAATGATCAAAGGAGACTTTAACTATAAATAAAAATTTAAAGTCTCTTCTTAAGGTTTGGGTTTAGGCCGCAAGTTTGTTAAGCAGCCCCTGGGCAAAAAGAGAAAAATTATTGTGGCGTCAAAATGACTCAAGACGTGGTAATTTCAAACGTGCATATCCTAGTTCCAGATAACTAAGGAGTATAAGAAAAATAAAAATAAAAACACACGAGAAATTAATAGAGTATGACTAGTGATTACCAGTAGTATTGGTGCCTCCATATATAGTAATGATCAGAACCTCCAGTGAAATCCGGAGTAGATGCAAGGACCTAACTTAATTACCAATTTAAGCCAGAATATATCAAATTGATATGAGAAATGTGGTAACTTATAGTACTTTTCATGTAATTTTCAAATACATAAATTTTAATCTTAAAATATTGAGTTAATCTAATAATTCAATTTAGCTTCAGTCAAATGACTCTCGCGAAATATATCACATAAATTGAGACAAAGGGAGTAATTTTTTTTTTTTTTTTTTAAAAGTATACATGAGATCCTTGCATTTGATTATGGCTTAAATTTGGAGCCCAAGACATTTGTAACCTAAAAATAAATTTTTGAAACCAAAATAACCCATTAAAAAAAAAAAAAAACCAAAATAGGCTTCACGCACAGTATATGTGCATAAAAGGACCAAAGTGTACATTTACACTTAAGTTCTCTGTGCATAAAGGCACTGAAATCCAGCCTTTGTTCTTTGAAAATCACTCAAAATTAAGTTTTTTTACGTACTTTGACCGAAGATTAGTCACGTTTCTAAACTCCAGAATATAAATATTTTATATAGAACTTACATGCTCTTTTTAACGTACAATAATGTCGGCTCATTACATCAGGTATACATATATGTTTGGATCGTCGTTTTAGGGGTTGTAAAGTGCTCCGAAGTAAGTTTGGAAACTTGTTATCTTTAATTCTTTTTTCGTATTGAACCGGAAATAACATATAAACAATTTAATTTAGATTTATCATAAACTGAATAATGAGGGTGGTGGGGTTCGCCTTAGGCCTTAGGAGATTGTGTATTTGTAAATAAAATGTACATTTTATGTTAAATTATATTTATTTTTGGATATTTTTTTTAATGATAATTAGTTATTCTAGTATTTATTGTCGATTAATAATAACTCGTGCAATGTCCTAGATTAATTAAAACCCTATAAAATACGAAAAAAAACTTAAAGATAACAAGTTTCCAAACTTACTTAGGAGCACTTTACAACCCCTAAAACGACGTCCAAACATATATGTATACATGATGTAATAAGCCGACATTATTGTGCGGTAAAAAAGATATTAAGTTCTATATAAAATATTTATATTCCGACGTTTTGAAATGTGACTAATCTTCGGTCAAAGTACGAAAAAAAACTTAAAGATAACAAGTTTCCAAACTTACTTCGGAGCACTTTACAACCCCTAAAACAACGATCCAAACATATATGTATACCTGATGTAATGAGTCGACATTATTGTACGCTAAAAAAAATATTAAGTTCTATATAAAATATTTATATTCCGACGTTTTGAAACGTGACTAATCTTCAGTCAAAGTACGAAAAATAACCTAAAGATAACAAGTTTTCAAACTTACTTGGGAGCACTTTACAACCCCTAAAACAACGATCCAAACATATAGGTATACCTGATATAATGAGCCGACATTATTGTACGCTAAAAAATATATTAAGTTCTAGATAAAATATTTATATATCTTCGGTCAAAGTACGAAAAAAAAAAACTTAAAGATAACAAGTTTCCAAACTTACTTCGAGGCACTTTACAACCTCTAAAACGACGGTCCAAACATATATGTATACCTGATGTAATGAGCCGACATTATTGTACGCTAAAAAAGATATTAAGTTCTATATAAAATATTTATATTCTGGAGTTTAGAAACGTGACTAATCTTCGGTCAAAGTACGGAAAAAAACTTAATTTTGAGTGATTTTCAAAGAACAAAGGCTGGATTTCAGTGCTTTTACGCACAGAATCTGTGCGTAAAAGAACTTAAGTGTAAATGTACACTTTGGTCCTTTTATGCACATATTCTGTGCGTGAAGCCTATTTTGGTTTTTTTTTTTTTTTTAATGGGTTATTTTGGTTCCAAAAATATTTTTGGGTTACAAAAGTCTTAGGCTCCTTAAATTTGTGATGTTTAGGTCCGCACGAGATGATATTTGAAACCTCTTGTAAATATTCGGCTTTAGGCCACCAATTCCATTAGGCCGCCCCTGCCTGTGGGGTTCAACCTCTTGAGATTTTTAATATTGGACCCATTATATTTTAAAGTTTATGTGGGTTCATGTCTACTATTTATAATTACAATTTTAATAATTTTTTACACATAAATTTATGCTCTGTGTTCAGTGGTGGACCCAGGATTCAATGGTCCTGGGTGCTACCCTTAAATCAACAAAAAGTATATTGTTTTGAGTAGGATTCGAACTCAGTTCCTTCGTGGCTTAGCCTTAAGCTTACAAACTTTTAACCAGAGCACCAAGATCTTTTATTGTTTCCTGGGTGTTATTTATTATTTTATACCAAAACTTTAATATTTTATATATGTCTACATGGAGTATCTGCCATCGTTAATGGGTGCTCGAGCACCAAAAATTTATACATGAGTCCGCCCCTGTTGACCTTGTTGAAAGTTATGGCTTCAGTTGAACCCGCACCAACAATTGTACATCTGCCTCGAGAGAGACTAAAAGAATAAACATGCACACGTACATATTTTAGCTAGGAAATCGAATTCCTCACTAGTCACTAGTTGCAACATCAGAAAGATGCATTAATAGTATAATATTAATTAAGTTATAAAATCTGTGTAACTAAGTCAAATCCATAACATAATAACGTACGGATGGCAATGTCTATAATGAAAATTTAGCGTACTAATTGCTATATCCAAGTTAAATTCAAGTCTTATTCAAGATTAATATCTATGTTAATTTAGTTATACGTCGATAGCAACGTGTATAAGATGTTTTTGGAGAATATATAAAACATGCATGATTGCTCTCTTTTTTGTCTATTATGCTCTAATTAATTTATACTACTACAAAAAAATGGGTAATTTGCGGAGGTTGAAAGTTGCAATTCGGGTTTTATCCTCTGCTAGTTGCTAGAAGAGGCTAAAACCTCCACGAATTGCAACTTTTAACCTCCACAAATTACCAATTTTTTTAGTGACTCCATAATAGTTTCAAGTTTGGTGAGCCAGAGTGAAGTACTCTGAAGATCAAGTATTCACACGCAGTGGCGGATCCAAATTTTTCACTAAAGTTGTTTAAAATATAAAATGTAGCGTCTAGGATTTGCACTCGGAACTTCGAGGTGAATTTTGAATTCTCTAAATCTCTGAGCCATCTTCTAATTTTGCGTTCAAACAATTCAAAATCTATATATACATAAAAAATTGAAAAGTCACCTTATAATATATACTCCTACAAATTTTTTTCGTCGAGGGGGTTCGGGTGAACACCCGCCCCTGTTCACACATGCTTAAAAATAGCAAGGACAATAATTGGAGTAATTTAGAGCCCGTTTGGATTGGCTTAGGAAGTTCTTTATGTTTGTTTTGATTTTTTTAGTGTTTGGTGACCAGACTTAAAGTCATTTGTCTTAAAATAAGCCAAAAAATTAATTGGGCCGTTGGAGCATTTTCTAAGCGAAGCCTTATAAGCGAAAACAACTTTATAAGCCTAAAAAGAATAAGCTGCCTACCCCAACTTATTTTGTTTTGAACTTTATAAGTTATTTAAAAAAAAAAAAAAAATCGCTTTTTTAAGCCCATCCAAACAGGCTCTTAGTTAATCCGAAGTAATCGAGCTAGAGTCGTCTAAAAAATTTTAAGCCAACAGTTACGTCATGAGATACTATTGGACTTAACTATTTTGCATAATGGATCTCGGATGCAAACATAGTCTTATACTCCATTTTGAATTTAATTTGTCTATAGGGAGATAGTATTGATTCTTTTATACTACATTTTAAGTTGACTCAACTACAGTGACATGTAATTCTTGATAACAAGCATATATATTACGGTACGTAACGTAGAGAACTAATTGGAGTATAGTTTATTAAATTATTATTGCTACTCCAAAAAAAAGTTACACTGTCACTGAAAATAAAATATGGTATTTTATTAAGGGATAATAGCACATAATTTCATCCCTAAGTTATCACTAAATTCTAGTACTTTTGATTCTTGTGATATATCAACATATTTAGCTTTCAATTAATTAACATGTGTATTTTTTCACTTTTCATATAAAACATAGTACTATATATGTTGTATTTACCGACAAATATGGAAGAATAATAAAAATATTACTTAATTAAGTGCTTGAACGATTATTAATTATGATAAATTTGTGAATATTCACAACCAAAAGGAAAAAAGTAATGCCCAAATCAACTAATTTAAGATTTAATGTGCTAGCTTAGCCAGATATTAAAAATTATAATCAAAATTTGTCAACAATTCAGAGATAAAAAATGCTATTAACCCTTTTAATTACTAAGGTTGAGAAAATTAAAGGTCGAGATCCCAAAGATGAAAAGTGATGATTAAGTACGCTAGTTAAGCAATTAAAGAACTAATGCTGCGTACATGAACAAGAATGTATATAAAACTGTTGCTTGAAAAGTATCATTAATCAAAAGCCTAGAGAAGATAATTGGTTATCCATCACATGATGCGTCTGTGTCCCTTCGACAATTCCCAAATATTCCAAATGCTACCTACATTCAAGACGGAATTTCTCCACTTCTTCATTTAAATACTACCATGATCATGGCATATATTAAAGGCCTATTTGGTATATCTTCCGCTCAAATTATATACTTATAGAGAGAGACGAAAAAAACAAGTACAAATGTCTTATTTATGTTAACAAATGTCTTATTTATGTTATGTTAGTGAGTTTTTATATGATGTTTAGGCAAGTTGAGGAGACTTTTTGCTATAAAACATAGTTTAGTAATTTAACGGTATTTAAATAATGTTGTGTGACTTTTTTCATTGGAAGTGATAATTGAATGACTTTAGTTAAATAAAATACAAATTGAGTGATTTATTTAAGAAATTAACCCCGTATATATTAAGTCCATACCAATAGTCACAATAAACCATTAACGTAGTGGTATTTCATGCTACTTGCTTAAAAGTTAAAACCTTTAGTAGTTTCAAACTACAAGAATGACATTAAACTTATATACTAAATTAATGAACGCAAAATACCTATTTTTTATACACATAAATATTTATTACTTAAACATGATTTTAGATAACATCTATTCTTAATTTTTAATTGATTAAATTAAATTGCTTGATTGAGTAAAAATATCGGATGATAATAGTATATATAATTAAATACTCCTATTAGTTTTCTCCAAAAGGTTGGTTTGTGTCAAATTTCTTACACATTTATCGCTCTATGTCATTATCAGCTCCAAGTGAAAAGCATGATATTTTTTTTTGCTGAAGTATCTCTAATTAGCTATGCATGCTTTCGTATGAGGTGACACAATGTAGCACTATCTTCATGTAACCTTTTGCTTTTGCCTTCCCTTTACTTAATTAGAGGAATATAAACAACAACTTGTTCATACTTAAAGGTTTGTGAAATACTTGTAGTGTTGGAAACATGCTCTTTTATATTATTGTCTAAAAGTCTCATGATTTCAACGTAATTAAATCCCTTTAATTAATACAGTTTAGTTGATCAGATCACACGCGATAAAACTTGTAACCATGCATATATAAACTTTATGCATATGCATGATTACTTTTAAGCTTTATAAGTTCTCCTATTTTTTTTTCCTTAAACCAGTGAAAATTATAAAGCTAGTATAAGATAAAACTATGAATGTAGTTCATTGCTTTGAAGAAGGAAGATTTAAAATATTCCCTTAATTGGTCTTTCGCAAATTAAAGGAAGATATTTCATATTTTTTGGACATGCAATTCTTCTCTAATGTACTTTGTTCCCTGGTTTAATTAGCTGTATCTTTTTCTAGCATTTAAGAGACATCTGGAAGGATTATAATTAAAAACAAATAATATTTCTCTTGCTAATCCTTTTTTTTTTCTGGGTCGGCTTAATTATTGTTTGACGTTGTCGATGGAGTCGCAGTCTAATACCATCTGATAATTGTGTATACGGGTAAAACCGAGGATACAAGCACGCTCAGTTTCCCGTTGTCATGGCTACGCTCGGGTGAATCACGACAACCTCACCGGGAACGAGGTCTCGAGTCCGATCCAGTACGAGGCGATAAAGGTAGGGTGATTGACAGCCATTAACAGAAGACCGAAATATCCACCCTCACCCGGATATTTCGGCGTCAATCCCGGCGATGCAGTTGTCACCAAATTTACTTGCTTTATTTAGAGTTGTACTAGGTTTGAAACTCCTCTACTATATAAAGAGGAGGCTCTCATTATGAAGGGGGTTGGCAACAAGAAAGAGAGAAAGAATTCATACCAACAACCATACGAACTTATTGCATCAGTTTCCATCTGTTCTTGAGTTTTATTTTATTTGTTTCTCTTGCTAGCTCGTAACGAAAGGATATCGGCCTCGGTTTCCTAGCCCGAGGTCACACGTATCCGGCACTTGGTTAGATTTGAATCTTTATCCATTTCATCGTATATCACACTATTCAAATCCATACACTTAGCCGCATATCTTTGGCACCTCATATAAATCTAACTTCCGTTCTACATTTAAGGTTAAACGAGTTTTGGCGCCCATTGTGGGGCCTTAGATAGTAGTGGCGGTTCAATATAACACCGTGGTCAAACTCGATATTTTACACTTGTTCTTTAGGGTTTGATTTCGGTATACGGGGAAATGTCGGATTCACGTTACATCGAACTTCCAAGTGGAACCGAGCCATCACGAGCACGACGGCTGGGGATGTACCGAACAACAACGCGCCCCCCGTTAATCCCGAGTCGGGTCATCGGTGGGCAACGTCTTGGTCGGTGAGAACGACGGGGCCATGCTGCGAGCAGCTCCAGAATCCGTTAGATATGGCCATGGCTCGGTTGCCAACAAGAGATCATAGTGCACCGCCGAAATCGGGATCGGCACCCGAGTTGCCCCGTAACCGACCCAGATACGAGGAAAGACATGTCTCACGGGGTAACGAGGGATTCTCAAGGCAAAATACCGAATTGAAAAGAATGCTCGAGGAATTGACCAAACGAGTTGAATCGGTGAAAGGAAGATGAGGCGAACGATAAGGAGTGAGAGAACTATAACTCGAGGGTCGATCAAATCCGGGGGCTCACTTCGGTGTTGAAAGGTCCATTCAAAAAAAGTTCGTTCAAATGCCGTTCCCGCAAGTGCGGCACCGATGAAAATCCCCAAGAGATTTCGCGTACGCCCAATATCCCGAAGTACAACGGGACAACAAACCCGAACGAGCATGTGACCGCATATACACGCGCTATCGGGTGGTAACGACCTCGCTCATGATGAACGGGAATCGGTCTTGCTACTTAAGAAATTCGAGGAAACCCTGTCGAAGGGGGCTATGATTTGGTAGCATAACTTGCCCGAGCACTCGATTGATTCATTTGCCATGCTCGCTGATGCTTTCATTAAGGCCCATGCTGGGGCTATCAAGGTCGAAACCTGAAAGTCAGATCTATTCAACGTCGTTAAACGAGAGACGAGACCCTCCGCGAGTTCGTGGCTCGATTTCAAATGGAGCGCGTGGACTTACCTCCCGATTACGGACGATTCGTCGTTCGTGCTTTCACCCAAGGGCTCAATTCGAGGAGCTCGATCACATTAATGGAACTGAAATAAAACTTGATAGAATATACCCGCAATCGCCCGGGCCGACGTGCATACGATATCAGTCAAAAATTAGGGTCGAAGACGATAAGATTTTGAGGGCCGCTTCAGTGTCGTGGCATTCCGGTAAAGGAAATGATCGCACAAGGAGAATGGTGGATCAAGATTCCAGATCGTCATATGACAGAATGGTGGATCGAGATTCCAGATCGTCATGTAATACGAGATACCACGCATTCCGCTCAATCGAAGAGGAAATGGGTGTAACACTGAATCGGGCAAGATTGATAGGAGAAGCGATCGAAGGAGTGATCGAGGTCCAAACAACCGTGGGCTGGTAAACAAAAATACTGTCGATAGAATTTCGGGGAACAGAGAGATTCCAAGGTTATCCGAGTACAACTTTTGCATCGATGTAGCAACTTTAGCGGCGGCCGTTAGCGAAACAAAGAAACAAGGCATCCGAGGCCCATCCAATCTGACTCGGAGAAGTGGGACAAAGGCTTTATTTGTAAGTATCATCATACTCACGGCCACCGGACCGAAGATTGTCGATAGGCGGGGAGGGAGGTGGCCGTACGTTCAATTTGGGCATCTTCGAGAATTCTTGAGCGAACGAGCAAAAATCCATTTTAAAAACACGGATTCCAATAAGCGGGGGGATGACCGGAAGAGCCACATCAGGTGATACACATGATCATGGGAGGAACCGACGTTCCCATGGGACCGGTTATGAAGCGCACGAAGATCTCCATAACGAGAGAAAAGTGTATCCGAAAAGATGATCCCGTTGGTCCCATCACGTTCGATGACGAGGACATGGAAGGCATTGCCTAACCACATAATGACGCACTGGTAATCTCTATCCTTGTCAATAATGTTAGAATTAAACGTGTGCTGATTGATCCAGGTAGCTCGGCTAATATCATTCGATGGAGAGTCATCGAACAGCTGGGACTACTAGATCAGATCGTGCCGGTCATACGAGTCCTCAATGGATTCAATATGGCATGCGAAACGACTAAAGGCGAGATCACTCTACCGATCAGCATGGCAGGAATTACGCAACAGATGAAATTTTATGTGACAGAAGGTGATATGGGATATAATGCACTGCTGGGCAGACCGTGGATTCATCTCGTAAGAGCGGTTCCCTCGACTATGCATCAGATGTTGAAATTCCCGACCCCAGAAGGTATCAAAACCGTCCGTGCGAACAAACGAGCCGCAAAAGAAAATGTTCGCGGTTGAAGAATGCGCTTAAGAACGTAAAAGCTCCAGATCGGGGTGAAGGGAAGAATGTCAAATAGCAATCACAGACCCGGATCCCGGAATCTTCGGAAGATCAGAACGGGGACGCACTAGATGAGGAGTTAAAGTTCGGAGTACCGAGAACTTTCGTGGTGCCCGATGATTCTGACGCCACCAATTCCACCGTTGAAGAGCTCAAATAAGTGACATTGTTTGCCCGTACGCCGAAAGGAAGGTATGCACGGGCACGGGGCAACCCGAGCTCGGGAAAAAATTTACCGAGTTTCTTAAAACTAACTCCGATCGCTTTTGCTTGGTCCCATTTAGACATGACAGGTATCCCACTGGACGTGACAACACACAAGCGGAGCTTGGATCCGAGCGTTTTCGCGGTCAAACAAAAGCGAAGGCCACAACCTGAGGTAAAGCATGCATTCGTCAAAGACGAGGTAACCAAGCTCCTTAATATAGGGTCCATTCGTGAGGTAAAATATCCGGATTGGTTAGCCAACGTTGTGGTAGTGCCGAAAAGGGAATAAGTTTAGAATGTGCGTAGATTATAAAGATCTAAACAATTTGTCCGAAGGATTCTTTTCCTTTGCCCGACATCGATCGCATGATCGACGCTACCGTGGGGCACGACCGTTGAGTTTCTCGATGCATATTCGGGTACAACCAAATTCAAATGGACCCGAGGATCGAGAGAAAAACCTCTTTTATAACTAAGTTCGGCACATATTGTTATAATGTAATGCCTTTCGGCCCTAAAAATGCGGTGCAACCTATCAACGTCTAGTCAATCGAATGTTTGAACACCAAAATAGGGAAATCCATGGAAGTTTATATTGATGACATGGTCGTTAAGTCCCTACGAGCGCAGGACCATTTGAAATTTTGCGTTATGAGACTTTAAGATATTAAGAAATACAAATACGGTCGAATCCGAAAATGCGCCTTCGGAGTCGGATCGGGTAAGTTCCTGGATTCATGGTGTCAAATTGGGGAATCGAAATCAATCAGGGATAAAATAAAGCAATCGAAGATATCCGTGATAAACGACATCGGGGTACGAGAGGTTAACGGACGACATATAGCCGCGCAAGCGATTCATCTCCGGTATCCTCGGATAAGAGTCACCGTTTCTTCTCGTTGCTCAAGAAAAAGGCGATTTTTTGCATGGACCCCGAATGTCGGGCGGCTTTCGAAACGAATTCAAAAGATACTTATCAAGTCCACCTCTACTCCACACACAAAGACGAACGGCGAGTTGTATTTATACCGGCAGCCGTCCGAGATTGCGGTAAGTGGTGTTCGGTTCGGGAGGAGAACGGAACACAACATCCGGTTTACTATGGGCAGGACTCTCGGTGACCCCGAAACCGGGTACCGCGATTTGGAAAAACTCGCTTTGGCTGTTAAGTGCATCTAGAAAACTGAAACCTTGCTGAAGTGTCATCCCATATGCATTGTAATATCGTACCCCCAAGGAACGTCATGCATAAACCCGAACTCTCGGTGTCATTGCTTAAAGTGGGCTTTGGAGATTAGCGGGTATGATATTGAGTACAAACCGACCGTGATCAAATCCCAAATACCGGCGGATTTCGTGGCCGATTTTGCATCGGCCACGATCCCCGAGGTCGACAAGGAAATGCTTTCACCTCGGGGACTAGCACGGAGTCTCGGACCCTTCACACGGATGGTGCGTCTAATGTGAAGTTCCGGGTTAGGGATCGTTCTCAAACCCCTAGAAGTGCGACGTAATAAGACAATCTATTGTGTCTGTCGATTTAACTAACAACGGCCGGTATGAGCTATGATTGTAGGTTTAGAGGGTGCAGCTTGGGAGTCGAGATCGTAGAGGCCAAGTGCGATTCTCTCCTGGTGGTCAACCAAACGAACGAAACCTTTGAAATCAAAGATGACAGAATGCGTTGATACCAAGAAAGGTTGCAGGTTGTCCTTCGCCGGTTCAAGGAGTGGACCTTGGAGCACGTACCCCGTGATCAAAATAATGAAGCGGACGCCCTGGCAAATCTAGGGTCTTCGATCGAATCGGAAGGGTTTGCTTCCGGAGCTGTGGTACAGTTAACAAAATCAGTCATAGAGACCGGCCATGCCGAGGTAAACTCGACATGGGCACTTGTGGAAACCACGCGGGAGCCGATTCATTGGTCCGCAAATTGATTAGAGCAGGATACTACTGGAACGAGATGGATGGAGACGCCAAAACCTTCATTCAGAAATGTAACGAATGCCAAAGGCACGCCCCGTCCATACATCAACCGGAGAGGAGCTTCACCGGTCCTCTCCATGGCCATTCATGAAATGGGGGGTATGGATATAGTGGGACCTTTGCCATGGGCTCCGAGGTAAGACACCTATCTTACTCATGACGAAGTTATTTCTCGGGTCGGGGAACCGGTGCACTCGGGAAGAAAGTCAAGGAAAAGAGGTCATCGATTTCATTTACGATCATATAATCCTGTCGATTTGGGGTACCGGCGAGATCGCGTGTGATAACAGAAGCGAGCTCGTAGGTAGCAAGGTCAGCAAGTTTTTTGAAGAGTACAAAATTAAGAAGATCTTATCAACCCCGTACCATGCAAGCGCACGAATGTCCAAAGCCGAGCTCCACCAATAAAATCATATTCTCGAGAATTTAAAGAAGGACCGCCGGTTCCAAACACCGGCGAAGGAGGTTCGCGCCGAGGTTTTATGGGCCTACCGCACAACGGTAAGATCGAGCACCGGGGAGACTCCGTTCTCCCTTGTGTATGGAGCCGAGGCCCTGATACCCGTTGAGGTTGGTGAGCCGATCCTAAGATTCCGTTATGCCATTGAGAACTCGAACCATGAAGCAATGACCGTCAATTTGGATCTCGTGGATGAAAGAAGGGAAGCTGCACATATCTGGATAGCCGCACAAAAGCAAAGGATGAAAAGGTACTATAACCGGAGGACAAACCTCAAACATTTTCAAATTGGGGACTTGGGCCTAAGGTCACACTTCATACGAAGAACCCTTACGAAGGGAAATTAGCTCCAAATTCGGGAAGGTCCATACCGAGTAACCGAATAAGTGAAAGGTTCTTACGGTTCGAAAATGAAGACTCGACACCAAATTTCGAAAAAATAATCGGAATGTGGTTCACCTGAAGCGATATTATTGTTAAAGGTATGAATAACTTTTCTTTTTCTTTTATTCGACCTAACTATGCAGGGATGCAATCCGAGGGAAGCGAAAAAGGCACCTCGGCTGCTCAGAAGTCATAGACGTAGGACTGAAGGCACGTCCTGCACTCTTTTCCCTTCGACCGTTTTGTCCCGAAGTGGGTTTTCGGCAAGGTTTTTAATGGGGCGGGGCAACACGAACGTGCTCGAATGTAGAGCATGTATCGAGACCGAAATCGGGGACCGTATATTACGATTGAGTAGTACCCAAGCCCTCATACTTCGAGCTCGAATACTAGGGGACTACTATATCATGAGTTAAGTCGAAACTATGTATATGTAAAAGTCGAGGCTTGAACAATAGGATCAAATGTAAGGACCAAACGATCGATTGAATCGTGTCCACTTAGTTTGTTCTTGCCACGACAACAATTACGAATGTATCCCGGGCCGGTTTTTCAATAAAAAGCTTATTTCGGTCAAAAGGATCCCATGTTGCCAAATACCAAAAAGTTTAAAAGACACGGTCTAAACTATTAAAAACTAAGCAAAGACTACGGTCTAAACTATTGCATAACAGTTAAAGACTACGGTCTAACCTATGGCGTAAACAGTTAAGGACCATGGTCCAAAAAATCGATGCAGGCTCGAAAGCTGCGACCCGAAACGGTCAAAGACCACGGTCTAAAAATGCGAAATTATCACAATCGGGGCTGCCTCGCAAATTATGAATAAAGCAGCGACTAACGCCAGCATGAACCAAAGCCGAGATAATAGTCAAAATACCCCCCAACGTTTGACCAAAATGCCAACTACACACCTAACCTTTGCGTTGGACCTATTACCCCCCTGAAATTTTTTTTTTCAGTATTAAAATGCCCCTTTTTTTGCCGACGTGGACAATAGCGTGAATACACCGCTCGGTGGCGCGTTATAGCCTTTAAAAAAGAGCATGTGACGTGTTTTTGGAGCGCCAACCGGATCGCCACGTAGATGCCATGTAGATTAATTTGAACTCCTCCATTTTTACACCTAAACGGCTACTTCATCTTCTTCTTCACCCATTTAATACCCATCTCCATTTTTTTGTCAAAAAAAAAAAAAGCCCCCAAACTTCAAACCCCTCCAATCG